>NC_051449.1:10945122-10996017 GCF_001649575.2 Kryptolebias marmoratus | reverse complement strand
CTTGTGGTTAATAAAGAAAAACATAAATACTAACCAACAGAGCCGGTTTTATTTTATTTTGAAAAAACCTTTAGACTATGGTGGATTGGAAAATTTGGGCAAACAAAGGACATGATAATTGTCATCTGTGAATATTTCCAGATTTTTTTGAGCCATGATTGATTTTTAACAAATTTCTGAATATATTTCAGTATGACCAGCACAGCTACGACCAAGGTTAACAATTTCTTCTACAAAAGCCGTTGACTGGAGATTTCCTAAAGCACAAACATTATTCCACATATACACACGGGGATGTGGGAATATTTGGGAAACTTTATAATAAAGCTTAAATTTTTTATGAATTTTTGCGTATTGGCTGGACATCATGAAAATGATTTTCAATTTTTCATAAAGAATGTGCTCGATCCAGTAACATAGAAATAAAAGAATATTACTCCACATGTAGGCATTGTCACTAGAGAATATTTTGGTAATTTTTGGAACAGTTATGGATTTTTCATGAATATTTTGTTGGCTCATTGTGGTATAACATTACAGTTAAATTTTTTTTTACTAAATCAGCATTGGAACTAGGGACATGGAGATAAATGCATATTATTACAGACGTAGACTTGATCATCTGAGAGTATTTTGGTATTTTTCAAATGAATATTGAATTTTTTATGAATTTATTTCTTTGGCTCTGTGTGGTATCAAATGGCAGTTAGCTTTTCCTCCCTGAGCTTTCTACACAAATTGTACTGTTACGGTTTACGGAGTACGCACCGTACTGGTGAGTTTCGCCATGGCCCGCTTGCTGAGAGAGACGGCGGACCCACGCCGGCGGGATGTTGGGATCGGAGCGCGCGGATAGGGGCGGAGCGTGGGGGCTTGGAACCCGTTGATAACTGCTTGCAGTTCTAGTTATTATTATTATTATTATTATTATTATTATTATTATTATTATTATATTAAAATCAAAACACTATTGTTTTGTAAATGGCAACAGTAATGCTTCTATAATATTTAAGACCTTGTTTGATCATTTCAATAGCTCATAATTTCTGTTGACAGACACCACAACAAATGTTCAGAAATATTTTTGTTTGCTTTAGTAGAGTTATTTATTGGCCATATTTATTGAAAGGTTCATTGGAGAACACTGTACACTGTGTACACAGTACACACCCCTTTACATGAAAACCTTCAGGAAGTGGCCGATATGCAGAAAAAAGGCCCTCAAATGTGTATGTGTGTGTGTTTCTACACTAAATATGATTAAGTGTAGAAGGAAAATTTCAGTAAAATATTTTTTCTTTGCTTTAATCTCTACAAATAATTATGCTAAGCTAAAAAAGTTAGCATGCAATAAAAATCCTAATATACATTCGCTACATCGGTGCACCAATAACCCATTTGATGGTGTACAATTCATACTTTTTTGAATATCCTAGTATTGTGCATCTGTTTTTTCTTTGCTTGTCATACTGTTGAACAGAATAGGGGTCTCAAATGGTTGTCGAGGAATTTTATTTTAATACAGAATGTGTGTAAGGACTATACTCCCACCTCTGCATTTTTGCAAACAACTTCCCAAAACTTCTCCTATCGTTGGTTCAGAGTGTAAGAATGCGTTCATGGTGACGCTGCAGACAGGCGCCGGTAAATCTGTCCCCTCGGTGCAGGTCAGACCTGACTTTTAACCTGTGCCGCAATGACTAAAACAATCCCGCCGTCATCCATAACTTCAGTCAGTGGAGAAAATCCAGAAACCGGTGCTTTAATACGAGTGTGTGAGCTGAGCTTGGTCAATAGCTGATAGCAAGAGATGGTTGAGAGCCCATCTCCCTAATTTACTTTCTGGCATGAGCACCGGATGAGCACCTGCAAGCTGCACAGTCATAAGCCCAGAGCGCACAGACCCTGGGATGTTGGTTGTCATGGTTACTCCCTTCCCTGGCAGAGATGCGTAGCAGGTGCATGTGTGTGTCGGGATCAGTGTGACATGGGAACTTGTGGATTGAAATAGTGGGTTGCCTCCTTAAGACTAGGCTATCTGTACCGTCAGATGCTGTCTGGCAGAATATTGGCTCGATGTGCGGATTCCTGATAGTCAGGAATGACTGCTTCTATTCATACTAAACAAGTTGAACACATTGATGGCTTTGATACAAAACCAAATGGAGAGAAGAGACACTACAAAACTAGAGTGAGAAAATAGATTATGGCGGAAATGTGGCTCGTGATTAAAGATTGTCTCGTTTAATGCTGTCTGAATGCAGGTCAATCAAAACAGCATTTATTTTTTGTCTACAGTAGTATTACTAGTAGTAAGCATTCATCATCATGTCTTTAATTGTTTTTATTTCAATTATCTCCCTAGCCTGTTTCGTTCTTGTCTTTAATGAGTTAACATCACATCCAAAGCATGTTTAAAAAAATGTAATGTTATTAATGTACCTTTTTTTTTTTTTTTTAGAAGCCTCAGGAGGAGCAGACGTTGATACACAAGTTGACGAACCTTCGGTCAACAACGTTCCAGCAGAGCTCAACCCAGGTTTGTACATGTAATCTAAGTACTTCAATATCATTATGAGTCATTCATTTATTTAATGTAGCTGTGATTGATGTTGTAGTTCTCGTGCTAATGAAGAGATTAGATTTGGTGACATGAACTTTGAGACAAATTCTCTGGTGAAGTTTTCCCACCCAGTCCATGTGAGGTGCACTGATGACATATTTTAACTTGACATTGAATTGTATATAGATTACTTTCAATTTATTGTTTCTGAGTAGGTAAATAAATAACACTATATACGTATTTATTTTCCTTTAAAGACTCCAAACCAGCAGCTGGAGCCCAGCTCGCTTCCTCAGAGAGGCCTACATCTTCAGCTACTCCAAGCCAGGAATCTCTCCCAGCCCAACAGCCTGCAGAAACACTACAGACACGAGATATCGCATCGCAGCTCAAACCAGCAAATACAGAGGCCTGCCCCGAGCAGGGCACGGTCAACCCCAGCACAAAGGATTTAAAGGCCATCATCTCAACAACCAAAGAACCAAGTACTACGTCACTACCTTTCATGGAACAACCAATGGAAGTCACATTATACCAGCCTTCAGGTATGGATGTAGTCAGGGCTTCTTTCCTGGAAACTGCTCCAAAAGACCCTAACAAGGAGAGGAATGAGGGTATATTTCACATGACTCTGGCAGAGACTGTTAGGCCTTCACCTTCTTGTACATCAGAGGATATTGGCTCCACGCTGGACGGCAAGCCCAAAATGTCATTTCCCGGCCTGTCTTCGGAGGAGCAGCCCTTCAAAACGGCGGTGGAAAGATTAGTTGAAATGGTTTCTGCTCCCTCCCACTCTTCTCCTCTGGCCAGAGGGACGCCTCTCAGAGAACCGGCTCAGACTCAGATCCTGTCCACACTGAGGGACCACGGCGGTATAATACCAACGACTCCTCTTATACCATTCACGCCGAAGATTGGCATGGGAAAACCTGCCATTACCAAGAGGAAATTTTCTCCAGGGAGACCTCGAGTGAAACAGGTACGACCGCGTGGGCAGGATGTCATAAAGATTATTGATAATTATGGGTTGTTCTACCCGGTTCACTGCTTCTGCTCAAGTAATAAACCAAAAGGAATATAGTTTAATAATTGTTGCTAGAACCCCCTGTACTACTTGTGTGTGTCCTGTGGGTCGTGCGCTATGAAATTGGATTCCTGTGTTTTTCCGGTTGTTCAAAGATGATTGAAGCAGCTTGTATGGCTGTGGGTATTATTTTCAATTACATTACGTTTTTGGTTGTTTCTCTGTACTTACACTTTGCAGTGTCCTACGCAAGCGAAGCAGGAAAGCAGCTTTTTGTCCACTCCCTGTCCTCTCCTCACACAGTTTTTGTACAACATGAGTTATTACCCACGGCTTTAAGATCCCAATTGAGTATTAATTACTTCCTGTCGGTGTTGTGTTTTATGGCCTAAACTCTTGGTGCTGGGAGTTCTTGCTGTCTTCCACCTCAGGCGTTACCATCAGTCTTTCTTCTCATTTCGTGGTCATATCACAAACATGCTTCACTTCATTGTTCTATTCATCAAGTCGGATCATTATCCTCACCAAATCTTGTTATCCTGCATATTACACCATCAATAGCAGTGGGAAATTGTTGCTGTTTGAGATAAATTCTTTTTTATTCATTGGCAGCAATATGCTTAGACTACCACACACTTAAAGCAGATTCCCCTAGAAAAATGATGCTGGTGAACATAGATCAGTCACTACATCTGATCTCTTCGATTCGCATAGAGCCGAACTTCCTTCTTTCCACAGTCTGTAAAAATCAGAAATTTCCTCTTCAGTTTAGAATTTGTTTGGCTAACGCACTAATGTTTTACCATATTAATGCACGCCCTTTTTTTGTTAGCATGCCAAACATATGAGACGGCGAAACGTAACGGCGTCCTGAGCCACCGCCTCCATTTTATGGTGCATTGATAACCCCAGCAAATTCTGCTGATCAGAATGCTACTAACACATTTATCTGTCAGAACTTTGCTTTTTAAAGTAGTTGCATGAAAGACGGTTGGATTTAACACATTATGTAACCCTAAAACTTAACCTGTATATGCTTTGGCATGTATGTTTTTCCCGTACCCCTGCTTAGATGGATGCTCTGTGGATTTCCCCAAAGGTTTACATCAGAAGCTCATCACATTTCTTTACCATCTTTCTTTATGTTTTTTGTTTCTTTGCTGACTTTGTTTTTAAGTTGCTGCATTTTGTCGCCCTCCTCCCTCCCTCTCTCTCACTCTCTCACCCATCCCTCCTTACCTTAGGGCGCATGGAGCCCCCATAGCAGTGTGAGCTCACCCTTGTCCTGGTCACCAGACCAGCCAGAGGGGTGGGACCCAAGGACCAGGCAGTCCTCTGGCAGCCCCGGGTGGAGCATCAGAGTGGTAAATACAGTGTCTCACCAGAGATGGTGAGGCAGCTGCTGCCCCCTCTGCCCTTCCTGCTGTGACGCACACTCTTTTTGAGTGTTCCTGGTTGTCACTAATGTATACTGTAACCAAAGCTAAGAACTGATCTCCACTTTACAGTGAGAGGAAGCTCAAAACTTAGAACGCAGTTGAACTAATTGATCAAAGATATACAATTAAGACATTGCAAAGCGTACACAAATAATTTAGTAACCTTCGGTATTTGACCTCTTCTTGGTGGGCCTGTCACGATAACAAATCTTGCTGGGCGATTAATTGTCTCAGAAATTATTGCGATAAACGATATTTTTTGGAGGCCTTTTTACACTAATATAATGATAATAACATAATAGTGCATGTACATCCTCTCAAAGATTAATAAACTTTCCTTTCAAAAGAACACTTAACACTGGAACACGAAATGAACAAAACAACCGAAAACAAAAACAAAATGGACTCTCAGCCTCCATTAACAAAAAATGCACTTGAATAAAAACTAAATACAACAACAACAAAAAAAGGAAATAAAACCTACATTCAACCAAAACAGTAGGGATTTTTAAGTCTGTAAACTAAACTGCCCTTCAGAAAGTAATAATCATTAGTTTTATATAGAGAAGATGAACAAAACTGACAGTTTTATAAACAAAAAGTGCAAACTAACAAAAGCACGCGGCAATAAAAGCACAAATGTGACGTACCAGCTCCCAAAGGTTCGGCGGTTCGCATCAGTCATTTGGTTTGAATCCGAAGTGCTCCTACACCGCTGCTGCTACTTCGAGCTTGAAACCAATTCCATTTCGTTATTTCCCCCCCAATATCAAACAGCATTTCTTTAGCTTGCTAACTCCTAGCGTGGGCTAACGCTGCAGAGGAACATGCCGAGGCGCCTCGGCTGGCGTGATAGGCCACGCTCCCTTTACGCTAAGAGAAAGGGAAGGGTTCAGTGAAGAGCACCGGAGCCTTTTGTCATCCGGTGTCTTCAGTAGAAAGAGAGAGAGAGAGACACGAAGAAACGATAACGCCGATAAATGAAACTTATCGAACTCATTTTAATTTATCGTGCGATTAATTGATTTATCGTTTATCACGACAGGCCTACTTCTTGGTCAGCTATGCTCAGTGGTGTTTTCTGTGTTCATAAATCTTTTGATGTGGCTGGTAGCTTTGGGTCAGCTCCACCACATCGGTGTGAGACATGGGTGTGCAGTTACACTCCAACCCAATAGGTGGCGATGATGCACTGGCATTTCAGCTATAACTCAAAAAGAAAGAAGGAAAAAGGAAGTGTGAGTCATCTGTTGTTACAGGTTTTTTTTTTTTTATGTTCTTGTCCCTGAATCATTCATTGTTCAAATGTGGGTAACAGCAGCAGTTTCTTAATGCAGTTTTTCTTCTGCAATTGTTATTTTTTTACTTCTGGTTTGACTGGTGATCCTCTTCATCTGTTGAGTTTGGGGCCACCTTTGAAAGGGTGCAGGTGTTGGACTGTGTGGTGGTCCCTAGTAGGCAAAGTTTTCATCACACAGATCTTGTAGTAAAATGGTCAGCCAAGCAGGCGGTGGACAGAAATGGGGTCTTGTACTAACGTGCACACAGTGGTTTGTATTTTAAAATTCAATTTGTCTTGATTTTGACTTAGCAAAATGGCTTTAAGAGCTAGTTGACAGTGTTTACTTTCAGTTCAGGTTGTCCATCATCATTCGAAGAAAGGTGCACAGGTTTGGAGTTGTGATCAAACTTGGACCAAGTGTGAAGAAATTTTGGGAAAGGTTTTAGGAGGTTCAGTTGGATGTAAGTTTGACAGTTCTGATTAGCCTCAGGCCCCCTGTGGGGGAATGTGCCCGAGGCGCACTGAAACACGGCAGAGACCTTTTCACTTTAATTGATGCCTGTCTAGTAGTCATTTACATCAGCTTGGAAAATGTCAAGAATCAGGTGGTTTTTATTTTATTTTATTTTTTTGTCCCCATTCCTCAGAGCATTTGTTACATTGTTTTCTGCTAAATGTTTTCTTTTTAGTTTGCCGTTTTATTTTTTTTTCATGGTTTTGTCAGACGCCACTAAAAAAAACGCAATAAAGTTGAGATTTAGTGAAAAGAATTGATATTATCAAAACTTTATTTATGATCAACATAAAGTGGAGTTTTAAATATTGACCAAACGGGATAGTAATTACTTCTACGGCACAGAAAAATTAGATAACTTCGCAGCTTTATTTTATTTTTTTGTTTTTTGGAATAAGTTACCTATTGTTGTCTTTTTGCCACAGCCAGCCCTTCAGTCTTCAGTCTTGCCTGATGAGTGGAAGACTAATTGCAACAAGAGTGATGTTCTGTACCACGACTAAAAACAAAAATAATTTCAATTGCAGCTCAACAACTTGTGACTTTACATTTAGTTATCAACAGAAACAAAAAACAGACACATATATTCAAAACCTTGTGAAGCCATCAAGGTTTTTAAGTTTGTGGTTGTGAGTCCTTAAGGCTTTAAGAAGCCTAATTTTCATCCGGATTTGTTTGTATGTATTTATTAATGTATTGGATGTAAAATATGTAAGCAACTTTCAGGATAAAATGATTCTCTGACTGAAACATTTTGAATTTCTCACCAACTAATGTGCACATCTTCCATTTCCAAACAACTATACCAACATTTGTTTATGTTTAATTAATAATTGTGCAACGGTAGTGAGAGAAAAGTGTCATTAAACCAGGCAGTGACATTAATTATTGACAGGTATCTAGATTTAATGCTTTTATTCACATTAAATACAGAGATTTGACTGTCTGACGTTATGCCAGTCGCATTGGAGAGTTTGGCATCTGTAACACAATACATAAACATCTTTGTTGACATGCTTTCATTCTTCCGTTTGTTTAATTATTTTAGCTGATCTTTAAAACTCAAATCTGTTCTCAGATAATTTTATAAGCTGCTTCTTTGGGAGAAACAACGAGCCGTTTAGAACTGTTTGTCAACGTTTCTTGCAATCAGCTGGAGTTTGCGTCTGCCCTTCTTTTATTTATTTTGTTTTCATGATCTAGAATAGATTGTTACTTTATAGTCTGATTTATTTTTATCTCCTCTCTTTCTGTACAGGGTCGAGGCTCGGGCTTCCCTGGAAGGAGGCGGCCTAGAGGTGCTGGTCTGTCGGGTCGAGCTGGACGAGGCAGGGCGAGAGGGAAGAATGGAGTGAGTCCCATCATCAACCCTGGGGTAAGAGCTGTGAACCTGATTACATTTCTACAGGGAAATGTTAGGACACTTTTGTTGTCTAACACTTAGTAGTGATTAAGTGTTTCTAGGTAGTCAAACTCCAATCAACAAGTGGTGGATTTCTGCACAGAGAATAGGCTTTATAACTTCTCTTTAACGTTTGTATTATTTCATGTCATTTTCAGGTCATCACAGTGGAAACACAGTACCCCCTCAAAGAGGAGGAGGAGAACGCAATGCATAACACAGTCGTCATATTCTCCAGCAATGACAGTTTCACACTAAAACAGGTCTGTTTGTGTGTGTGTGTGTGTGTTTTTCTAATGGTGTGCCGATTCATTTCACTTTTCGAGTCCAGCATTTATGTTAGAGGTTCTGACTTTTACCACTTAACACGTTAAACTACTGATTCTTATGTTGTTGTTTTTTGTAAAGAGTTTATTTTGTTGTAAGTAGGAGCAGCTAACTGTAAGCTTAGACTTTTATTACCACGCCTGGACTACTGTTTCTCATTATGTTGCTCCTTTTTACGTCTTTTTTTCCTTATTTTAGGACATGTGTGTAGTGTGTGGCAGTTTTGGTCTCGGTGCCGAGGGTCGTCTTTTGGCCTGTGCTCAGTGCGGCCAATGCTACCATCCCTTCTGTGTCGGCTTAAAGGTACATTATTCTGTGTATTTATATGTCGTGGTCGTGCGTCCGTGGTTTGCAACCATTACGATGCATACCTCGATGAACTGCCACTGATTAGATTAATGAAAAATGCTTGCGCAGCAAAAAACCGAGAAGACACAACACAATTCAGCCACTATTTACAATACGATTCAGCTTTTAATCACAATATGATGCCATTCAGTGTGAGATTTAATGATACAACGAATACAACAATGCAAAGGAAGGATTCTGTGCCAGTTATTGAGACTCTTTTTTTTTTTTTTTTTTTTAACTGCCTCATAAAAAAAAAAAGACAGCTCACAAACAGGTCTCGTTTTAAAATTACACTTTCATCAAACCTGACTCACAATCACCAAACAATGTCCAAAAATGAATCCCAGTTCAAAATTGAAATGCTGCCAGCAGCAGATAAGTTTAACACTCTGCCAGTAAATCAGGAATGAGAAGCTAATGTATTTTTCTGCTTTATAAATAATAAAACACAAGTTAGCCATGTTTTTTTTTCTGGATAACTAGCAGATTCACGTGATCAAGTTGAAGCAGATTTTTAGTGTTTGTTGCCATTTATGTCGACGCTGCTGCAGTTCTCCTCCTGGACAATAGGTGTCATTAATGAGAAAACGAAACATTTAAACTGCTCAGCTAAACAGCCAGAAAAAGAGTTCTCCACTAAAAGAAATGTCTACAGGGGATCCGTTCTTCACACACAAACCTAACGACACATTTTCAACTTTTGTGCAATTTTTTGTTTTACAGCACATACGGTGAATTTTATAGAAACAAACCTGCTCACAGAGCAATCATTTATTCAGTAAACACATCAGATTTATTGGTACAAAAGACCAAAATATCTAGAGTTCATCCTAAAACTGCTTAGCTACACATCTGCTCCACCGATCTAATTGATCTTGTTTGTCTGTAAATTTGCAGAAATTAATTATTTTCACATCCCTAATACATTTTTATATTTTATTCCAATAGAAGTCACATTAGCTCAGTAATCCCGTTTATGAACCATCATATTTTGTTGAACCTAACCTGAGTTACACGTCCCAATCGCTGCGGTGTTTTCCACAGATCACCAAAGTGGTGCTGAGTAAAGGCTGGCGCTGCCTGGAGTGTACAGTGTGTGAGGCTTGTGGCCAGGCTACCGATCCTGGTCGCTTGCTGCTGTGTGACGACTGTGACATCAGCTATCACACCTACTGTCTGGACCCTCCGCTGCAGAACGTCCCCAAGGACAGCTGGAAGTGCAAGTGGTCAGTAACTCTTTTATGCCAGCGGACAATGAACTGAATTGGTACAGAACTTGTGCCAAAGTTGCAGAGTCAGACGTGAATGGTTTTTATCCTTTTCGAATAGTTTGAAGTCCAATGACCCTGTCCTCCTTTGTCCTGCAGGTGTGTGTCCTGCACTCAGTGTGGTGCCACCACTCCAGGGCTGAGGTGCGAGTGGCAGAATAATTACACTCAGTGTGCTCCCTGTGCCAGCCTCACGACATGCCCGGTCTGTCTGTTGGACTACAGCGAAGGGACCATCATTGTGCAGTGTCGCCAGTGTGACAGGTGTGTCACGTTTCAGCGAAACTGTCAACTCAGGAGGACAAGACTCAACTAATTCTCTAATAACTGGCACCAATCCAAACTTCTTCTTTTTTTTTCCCCCTCTCCTCTCTCCTGCTCCCAGATGGTTTCACGCCTCTTGTCAGAATCTTCACTCAGAGGAGGATGTAGAAAAAGCTGCAGAGAACAGTTTTGACTGCACAATGTGCCGAACTTTCAAGACCACTAAAGGTGGGAAGAGAGCAACTCATTGAAATCTTTTCTTTTTTAGGTGCCTGCCTTCAAATTCATAAATGTCAGAATGACATGTATCCTGATTCTTGTTTCTTTTTTTTTTGCATCTGTTGTAGTCATAACCAAGGTTAGAGACACCGCTGAGCCACTATTTATGTCACAACCCATCTCAAGAGCTAAAGAAATAGGTAAGTTAATGATGCCACAGGTGGCGGATACTAAATGCAGCAGAGCAACTTTTCTTTGTATCCGCTGGTGATTTTCATTATATTCCTACACTGCAGCGGTCCCCAACCTTTTTAGCTCCACGGACCGGTTCATTATCAGACAATATTTTTACGGACCAGCCTTTAAAGATGTGGCGGATAAATACAACAAAATAAAATGATACGACCAGCATGAAAACAGAGTTATTTTTTAAAACATAATAAACGTAAATCCAACGTGTCCTCGCAGCTTTGTTAGCTGCGTTATCAACATGAATAACACCCTCTCCTCCCCCTGATGTTCTCTGTGTTTAAACATGCCCTTCAAAATAAGAGACACCCCAAATATAAAGAGCACAAAGAATACAACTCACCATAACGCTGAATCAGTGGAAGCCCTGAGCCTGTTTCTCCGTAACCAGACGGTCCCATCCAGGGCTTCCAGAGATGTTTGTTTTATACTCGTTTTACTGCTTGTGGGTTTGTTTTTAGCGGTAACGGATCACATGACCTAGATAAGCGTTCTGACCTGGCTCAAGAGGGCATCATAGAGAGATGTAGTGGAGAGAATCCGGTCAGTTTTTCAAAATAAATGTCCTTCAGACTCCGAAAATTAAAAAAAAAAAAATGGAAATACTGTAAGTTAATTATTCTTTCTCTGCAGCCCGGTACCAAATGACCCACGGACCAGTACCGGTCCGCGGCCCAGAGGTTGGGGACCTCTGCTATACATGCACGCTCACCGCAGCGGCACGTAATCTTGTCTAAATTTCTTTTCAGATCTGTCAAGAACCTACACCCAGGACGGCGTCTGTTTGACAGAGTCGGGACTCTGCCAGCTGCAGAGCTTGTCCGCTGCGGCGTCGCGACGGCGGAAACCCAAACCAAAACTGAAGCTGAAGATCATTAACCAGAACAGCGTGGCGGTGCTCCAGGCCCCCGTGGACCCACTTTCTGAACTCTCTCGAGACGAAGACATGGAGGACAACAGAGGTGTTTGTCGTTTTGTTTCATCAGTAATGTTGGTTGAGTTCAGACCTGATTATGTGCAACAGGAGTTCTTTTTTTTTATTTGAGATGTCTTTTGTGTGTTGTCATGTTTGGTATTTTTTTGGAGAATAAAAGTTGGTTTTCTCTTTTGATCAATAGAACTTTTAATTGCGAGACTGTAAAACAGACAAGCCCCTCTAGAAATAAAAGTTCTTAGTCATGGGACTGGTAAACCCATTTCAATCAGGTTAATGTCTTTCCACTGAGTGGGGCTCAGATAGAATTGACCCTGTTGCTGTGATGAGGGGCCGGGTTTGGGGGGGGGGGCTGTTCTCAGCTGCCGGGCTGTCACTCATCATCACTTCTCTCTGCCGCTCGCAGAGGCGGAGCTCCTTGATTGCGAGGCGAAGTCTGACTCGAGCCTGGAGCGGGAGCCAGTCGAGGATGACTCCAAGGGGGCCGACGGCATCAAGAAGAGGAAGAGGAAACCGTACCGGCCGGGTAGGGCACCTGATCGAAGGAGACAGCTCCTCTGAAGCGTAAAATGGTGCAGTACGTGCCCAACGTTGAAGCTGTAGCAAAGCACTGCCATCTCACGGACTTGAATGCACAGAGGACTCTGTCTGGTGTTTCTAAGCCCTTAATGCATTGTACACTTAACAAAAACATTCAGTAAAAACTCAGTATATCTTTACCCACCAATAATACAACTAAAATAATGTACTTAAGTGTACTTTATGGCACGTTTATTAGAAAATCCTTTCTATTTTTTTTCTTTTCCCCATGTTAAAAGGCATTGGTGGGTTCATGGTCCGCCAGAGAAGTCGTCCAGGCCAAGGTCCTGGTAAAGCTAAGAGAACCCTCTGCAGGAAAGACTCCTTCGGCTCCGTGTCCGAAAATCCCATCGGAAAAGACGAAGGTCAGGACGCCTAAATTATGTGCACGTTCTTGTAACTTCCTGCTTTCACCGTAACGATACACACTGGCCCTTTAAAGAGATAACTCGGATGTTTTTGGTTCTGTTTTCTGCAGGTTGGACGGAGGCACTGCCAGATACTCCCGTGGATGAGACACCGTCCGGTCCGGAGGTTCCAGAAAAGATAAAGAAACGTTATCGAAAGAAGAAGACCAAACTGGAAGAGGCCTTTCCCGCCTACCTACAGGTTAGTCATCTCAGCAGCAAACACACAATGCAGTACACAACTGGCAATTTAATCATTACTAAAATTGTTTTAATAGGGAAAAAAATATTTTTTTAATGCAAATGTCCTACTTGTATAAAATGACTGTTTGTGTTATACCATATCTTTAAAAAAAGGAGGGTGTTTTTCACTCTTGGGAAGGTTGGATAACCAAAGTGCATTGCCTGGCAGAGCTTTAGTGCACGGAGCCCCTTCTGTGAGTTTTTTTTTTTTGAAAGAGGAGCAGCCTGAAGGAGCTCTTAGTGGAGGATCCTCGTCTGCGATTATAACTTTTTAAACGGCCCCGGTTTCGGTCATGAATTGACAAACACGAGCCGGTGACAACGTCAAGGCTTCCCGTCCCTAGCCAGCATCTCCGTGTTGTCTTGGATTGGCTAAAACGGAGCTAGGTGATGTGCACGAAGTCACTGGTGGCTGTCAGTGCAGCTCTTTATATACCCCCCCCCACACACACACACACACACACACACACACATCACGGGGGAGAGGGGGATGTGAAGTCAAACCCAAAGGTCTGACACAGTGAAGCTGCTTTCATTAATTATTGAGATAACATGTCTGGCTTTTTAATGTGCAGCAGTGAGCAGTGCAGTCCTGTATTGTTGTGGATACTTTGTGACTTTTTGGATGCTGTTGGAGGCACTTGTTAGAAAACATGTTGGTACAGCTATTTTTTTTGTCATTTTCAGTCTTTAAGGGAGCAAGAATTATAAAAATGTTATTGTTCTTCAAGCTTACTGAAGGTTTCTCAAGGTTTTTTGGCTACTCTTTTCTCATTATCTCATTATAGGCATCATTTTTAAAACATTTTTTGTATGTTACAGGTTATGTTTTAAGAAATGTTATCACAAAGCACAAGGTAAATGTTCAAGTAAATCAGAAAAACATGTCACCACAAGGGTACTGTGTTGTCGTATTCAGGAGGCTTTCTTTGGAAAGGACCTGCTGGACAAAAGCAAGCAGAGCCGGCACCAAGGAGTTGAGTCGGGCTTCCTGGAGGATGGACAGAGCCATGTAGAGCGGAAGCACCCGACCACGGGCTTCCTGGGCACAACATCGGACCCGCTGCTCAGCGCAGCATCTATACCTGCGAGACCTGCAGCAGCACGTACGTTTACACACCACATCAGTTTCCCAGGATCACCGGGCAGTGTATGACTAAGTTATTGTGTTTTATATGATGAAACGCTGAGGAAAACAAATAAAAACACTGCTGTAACAACTCAGCGTAAGCTTCAAAATACAATCCAGTGTACCCACTAGGGTCATCTTTTAATAGTTTTCTTACAGGTTAACATGAGCGTGCTCACTGTATAACAACCACTAACTGGTTCAGAAGACAAAAAAATCATTTTGGAGGGTTAATTTGTTGGTTTGCCATGACTTTATTAGTAACCTAATGAATGAAGTGTGCAAGCGTACTTTGACTCACTTTCCCACTTTGTTTCCTGCTTTTTTAAATCTTTTAGTTTTAATGTACGGGACAAGTTGCTTTGCGGTTGCATAACTAAATGTGCAGCCAGTCAACAAAAGGCAGACGTGCCTAATTGTGATCATCACTGTTGAATCACACTTTGTAGGTTTTTAGTGGTGGACAGTTTGAGCTCATTCAGGGTTTAATCAAGAACAAATCTGCACGCGGCTCCGAATCACTCATGTTCATTCATCATCATTTATTATTTGTGACAATTTGGTTTTCTTCTTTTCTTTTCTTTTTTTTGTTGTTGTTGTTCCTTCCTTTTCTTACATTCACAGAGCCAACTGAGGAGCCATTAGTTGATCTATCTGATGTTTTGAACTCTGGTGCAGACATCTTGGGAGTGCTCGGAAAGCCAAGCAGTGACTCTGGTGCGTCATATATCTCACAGGCAGTCACAGTGGCAGGATGTATTAATAGCCACCTAGCTGTTGGTTTCTAACGTCCTCTCCTCCTAATGTAGAAATATCCCCCCATAGAGCAGGTTTATTTTGCTTTAACTACCTTTTTAGTGATTTTACTTTATTGCCACATTCTTTAACGAAGCTTTATTTTTTTCCATTTTTGATTTTTATCTTTCGTTTGTCAGACCTGTGTTTTGCTTGTTCTGTCTTCACCATTTTATTCCACTTGGTTTTGGGTTCTTGTAGGTCTTGATTTTTGCCCCTTCAAGGTTGACACTTCGCCACCTCCTTTTGGTAAGGGCGCCATGGCCTATTACTCCCTCGCTTTAGTGCTTTCTTCTCCGGTTTGTGTCTCTGTTTGCGTGTGCATGTCTAAACACAAAGGCTGCTTTTACCTTTTACTGTAGCTTTTTCTCAACCATTTTAAATTGTTTTAACACTTCATGAACTGCTCGGTGCTTACCTAACTGCCCTCAGTTTTGACCTCAGTGTATTTGGTGTGTCAGTCTTTGTGTTCGTGAGCCTCCGAATACCCTTCATGAATTTGTAACTGCTTAGCTGGAGATGTCTTCAAGATGGCAATGAAACTGACAAGGACATGCTAGCATTCAAAAAGAAGCACTTTAGAAGCAATTCAGAGACGTAGAGACCTCGGCGAATGTCCTTTCAATTTCTGTAGACAGTGAAGGACATCTGTCCTAATCCCATTGGCTTTATGATTAAAAATCTCTATAGTACAGTTCCTTTGTTCTTTGTTTTAAAAAAAACAACTTTTTTCATCTTAAATGCTTCGAATACAAGTTGCTAAATGGTTGCATTTCATCAGTAATATGATCATTTCTTTTAGGTAAACAATGGCTGCAAACTATTATGATTATTAGATAAATTCTAAGGATTTCTTATGGAAATGCTGAAATGCTCCTCCATAACAAAGCCAAAACCTTCAGGAGCTTTAATCATGCTTTCGATTGCGTTTGCATTCTACAGGTTGTCAAGACGAACACGTTCTTTTTGTCCGTGTGCTCATAAAAATTCATGATTAGCCTCTCGGCAGGGTACATCGCTGGTTTTCTTTGTGTTACAACTTTGTTTTTGTATATCTGTGTGTGTGTTTCCACAGCTGGTCTGGACATCGGACCCCTGGCAGAAAGCTCCCCGGTAGCGCCTCAGTCTCAGGCCGGCCGAAGGACGCCGCGGACCATTCCAGAGGAGCCCCTGGACGGCATTCTCAGCCCGGAGCTGGACAAGATGGTCACTGATGGTCAGTGTTGGAGGCCTGATCAATTAAAAAAATTGTTTGTGTACTTTTGTATGCCACCAGGATTTTTCCGATCCAATAAAGACCTAAAATAATTGCAACTACCAACATTTATTCAAGCTTTAAGAGTTTCCCCTTTTCCTCCTTTTTTCTGAATAATGCTGTTTATCTATCCATACCATCTATTTTGTTTTGTGTTTGTTACAACGTTCTTATGGTCATTGCTGAGGGTAGAGACTTGTGTTTTTTCCTGACAAACTTCTCTGTTTTACATGGCAGTGCAAGCGAGGGATACTTTAGATGTTTAAAAAATTGCATTGGAAGAAAAGTGGTTGTTTTGTCAGCTGTCAGTTAACTAATTTGTCAAGTGTTTATGAGAAACCACAATATAATGTCAATAAAGACTCGACAGAACCTTTTAGTTATGTGGAAAGTGTACTTTTATTAGGTTTCACTTAAATAACTGTGTTACTTCAAAACTTCAGTTTTTTAAATTTCCTCCTCTTCTTATTCTTTTCAGAATCGATGCTCAGCAAACTTTATAAAATTCCAGGTTGGTGGTTTCATCATTTTTGTATACCTAAACACTTGAACCACAGTTAGAGGAATTAAATTTTAGGTTGTAGTTCATCATATACGTTCCCTCCTTGTACTGCGTCATTATTACAGAACTGGAAAGCAAGGATGTGGAAGATCTCTTCACAGCTGTCCTTAGCCCAAGCACGAGCCAACAACCTCCACCACAGGTGCCTCACCCCCAGGGTCCAGGGCCCATCCCTGCCACGCCTGGTAGTAGTATGCCTCATCTCAACGCAGGTACATTTTTTTAAATCGCTCTTGTCATGATCAGACTTCTGCATTCAACGTTGTGTAGCGTCCGGGCATCGAATTTACCTTTTAAGTTCTGCATTTAGGACACCCGATGTTTTCGAGGATGTCAGTGATAAATGGAATAAGAGGACCAAACCAGCGCTTTCCTACCAATCCAGGAACAGGACCCTGCATCCCAGAAACTTTTTCCCCACTTAATCGTATGCCTTTTTCTGACAATCCAAGGTAATATAATACTTACTGATTGTATGACCAACAAATGGTTTAATGTATTTATTTTTGTCTCTGAAAAATCATTCTACCCCTTGAGCTGTAATTCTTGATGTTACAGGGATATAAAATTTAATCAAATGCCTAGAGAGGCACTTGGTCCATGGCCCTCCCCTGCCCATGGCCCTGGCCCTGCACCCCCTGGATCTTTGCCTGAGGGGGAGACTGAAGCCATGTCAAATGCCCAAAGAAGTACACTCAAGTGGGAGAAGGAGGAGACACTCGGAGAGCTTGCCACTGTCGCACCTGTCCTGTATACTAATATCAATTTCCCCAACCTCAAAGAAGAGTACCCAGGTTTGTGTGTGGCGCTGAAGCAAACATTTATTTTTTTCTGTTTCCATGTGTTCTCTGTGTGTGGTCGTGGCTTCATGACTTCTGGTGTCCAGTCATTATTTTCTTTCCACAGAAATGTTCTTACTGTAATGACACGTCTTCCTATTTTTCCCCAACAGATTGGTCCACAAGAGTAAAACAAATTGCTAAACTGTGGAGGAAAGCTAGTTCACAAGACAGGGCTCCATATGTGGTAAGATCACTCAGACCCCTGTATCCACCTCTTATCTGTACCCAGTGCCATGTGAAATCCAGCCATTTCTGACTCTAACATTTGTCTTAGTAGTTAGTTTTATCATCAAATATACTTATTAAATGCTGCTCTCAAAAACAATGCATCTGCTCCAACTACATTCTTGGAAAAATAGTAATAACAATCACATAGTATGTCTATTTCTTTGATTGATAAACATTCCACTGAAAACAAAGACACACACACAATGGCATTATTTAAATTTTACAGTAGCAGTATGACCCATGCTACAAATTATTTATTTAAAGATCACTGGCTTTTTTAAAAATTAAAAAATAATTGCGTTTTGCACTTGGAACTTAGTGTATGTGGAAAAAAAACAACATTTTAGTCGCTTCAGATACTGTCCTTGAAATGTTTTCAGTGTCTGAAGCTTATCCTGTCAAACTCTTAATTGATTTTTTATTATTTTGTTTTTATAAAATTACTTTTGAATTTTGAATTTTGAATTGAATTATTGCTCTTGTTTGGCTGCTGTCGTCTGTTTACAAAAACACTTCTGTTCCTTCTGATTTTGTTGTTTAGCAAAAGGCAAGAGATAACCGAGCAGCCTTGCGCATCAACAAAGTCCAGATGTCAAATGAGACGGTGAAGAGGCATCATCCACAGCAACAGCCCCCTGAGGTGTTTGATCCCAACTTACCACTAGACACAGAACTCCTGTTTAAAGACCCTTTGAAACCAAAAGAGTCAGAGCATGAACAAGAGTGGAAGTTTAGACAGGTAAGAGTGTATGCAATGAAGTCAGCGTATGCAGCGCCAGGTCAGCTTTATATTAAGACAGCTAAGAAGTGGTGGTTTAGTAAAGCTCCCTAATCAACTGCTCTATCCTTCGCATTAACCGTGATGACAGTCGTGGTTAGTAGGTCCAGTTCATTTTTGGCATGAGAATTATTTTTGCATCTCTGTTGATTTCTAATCCCTCTTTTCACATTATGTCTCCCACAGCAAATGCGGCAGAAAAGCAAACAGCAGGCCAAGTTTGAAGCCACTCAGAAGCTGGAGCAAGTTAAGAATGAGCAACTTCAGCAGCAGCAACAACAGCAACAGCAGACAACCTGTCAGTCAGAGGGAGATGGCAACAACAGTGGGAACCAGAGCCCAGCCTCCCAACCAAGTAATGACAGCATGTCCCCAATGCAGCAGTTCAACTCTAAAGAAAACTTTGCCAGGCCACAGCTCCAAGGGACTCCCACTTCTTGTCCTCCAGAAGATGTGTTCTTACGACCGCCTCCTCCTCCACCATCTGGCCCTTCTTCCCAGCCGCAGTCTCCGCAAGTCTTCTCACCAGGTTCCTCTGGATCCAGACCATCTTCTCCGTGGGACCCATATGCCAAAATGGTTGGGACCCCAAGACCACCAACTCTTGGACCAAATGCTTGTCGCAGAATGTCTGTCGAATCTGGTAAATCCCCCACCTCTTTGATGGAGCAGCAGGACAGAGGGAGGCCCTCCCCAGCACATGAATCTTTTGGTTCTCCCACATCAGTGTGCAATGACCCTTATGCCAAACCTCCTGACACACCAAGGCCAACTGGGGAAATTGACCCCTTTTTGAAGCCCATGGGTCCCCCCAGGGGTAGTCAGGCAGCTCAAGGAAGATCACCAATGGGCTCTCCTGGTAGAGACCCCTACTCAAGGCCCATGATAAGAAATGATGCTTATCAGCGCATGGCTCAGAACAGAATGATTTTGTCTGACCCTTACTCGAGGCCTTTAATAGCACCCATTCCTGGAAGTAATGAGTCTGGTTCCGTCCCTCTGTTCAAAACACCTATGCCTCCTCAGGATCCCTTCAGTCGTCCAGGTTCGCATCCATCGGATAGGTTTTCCCAAAATCAGCTGAATGACCCTTATGCACAGCCCCCACACACCCCGAGACCATCAGTGAATGACAGTTTCACCAGTCCTCCTAGAATGAGTCAGCATCACCCTCAAGGGCACTCATTTGCTCAGCCGGGACCAGTAGCTCAAATGGCTAAAAATCCTTATGCACACGCACCTTCCACTCCAAGGCCAGACCGTTTCACATATGACCCTTTTGCCCAGCCTCCTGGTCCCAACAAGCCAGGTGCTGACCCTTTCTCTCACCCTACAGGTAATCAGCGATTGATTAGCGAACTCGAAGCTCAACCTCGGCCATTTTTTGAACCCTATGCTCGACCACCGGGCACTCCACGTCCACATGACAACTATGGTCAGCCATCAAACTCACCTGGTTCATCCTCAGACCCTTACTCACAGGCTCCTGGTACTCCTCGTCCTGGTGGGATGAACCAATTCTCTCATAAGTCCCACCCTGGACAGCGACTGTCGCCTTCCCACTCAATGGACCTGTATGGACAGCAACCAGGTGGTCCTCGACCCTCTTTAGGAGATAGGTTCTCCAAGTCACCAGGGAGCCAGAGGGGACCAGTAGAGCCATTTACTAGTACACCTGGAGCATCAAGGCCAGGGGTTAATGACATGTTTTCCCAGCCAGGGCCCTCTAGACCCATGCTTAATGACCCTTACGCTCAACCTCCAGGGACCCCAAGACCTGGTCCTGATGGGCTTAACAGACCTATGCCAAGGCCAGGACCAAGTCAGGATCCTTTCTCTCCACCCCAAGGCAGGCTTCAAGAGCCATTCTCTCATCCAGATCCTCACACACCAAAGCACCCTGGTATTTCAGAAGATGGATTTAGTCAGTCACCAACAAGAAGACCCAGTCAGACACCGGGCCATGACCCATTTGAACAAGCCCCTATGACCCCTTGTCCTCAAGCAACAGAGAAAATGGAAATAAAAGATCAGACATCTGTGGGTAACAATGGAGCCAGCCCTCAAGACCCTACCCAAATGCCGACCAATCCACAAATATCTGCTTCGTCTTCTGAAGCACAGGGCGCTGCTCTTGCTGAGACCGAGGAGAAACTCCGACAGGTACCAGAGAACTGAGACCTATTAGTTATTTTATAATTCATACAACCCATTTGAAAAGTTCTTTTTTTTTTGTCCATTTTAAATATTTACAGAATCAGCAGTCATTATTTTAGAGTCATCTGATTTAATGCTGTCAGGATAAATCCGATGATTCTACAATAAGAGAGTGCAAGTTTAGTGTAAGCTTGAATCTTCTGTAACATTATGCAGCTGATTCGATACATAAAGTTGTCAAATTGTGCATTTGCTGGGGTTGGGCAGTTTACATTTTATGCCATTAAATGTTCCACAAAATATATTTTGGTATACTGTGTTGCCATCTGTTTACCTGCTTGACCTGAGTAATTTTGTAAAAAGAATGTTTTAATGTGAAAATGATGCATATAGACTGATGTGTAAACTTTGTATGGCTTCAATTTTTGGTGTATTAAAAAAGCTGAAATCTTTGATTATTTCTGCTCTAGCGACAAAAGATTAGGGAACTGCTGCAACAAAGGACTGCCACCCGCCAGGAGAGGGTTCCTCAGGAGCCTGCTGGGAACTCAACCCCAGGAACGCCCCGACCCTGGCCCCAAGAGGGCCCGGGCCAACAAGGGGAAATGTTCAACAGACCTCCTCCACCATATCCTGGACAAGGACCCATAAGAGGGCCTGTAAGATTTCCTGGACCTTTTCCAGGCGATCAGCGTGTCTGTTTTCCTAATGAAGGACAAATGCATCGGGCCCTGCATCCTGGAGATCCTAGTTTAAGACAGCAGGGACCAAGGTTTGTGTTACAATTCTTTGTTATATATTTGTGTTTTAAAAGTTCTGTACTTCATAACGCAGCATTCTACAAAACGAGGTTTACCATTCTCTGTGTTTATTATCTATTTTTTCCTATTCTGTTCTAGGTTTCCATTCACAACTGGTGTTTCAGGACCTCATGGGGCACAAGAGTTCTTTCACAGGGGGGAGCACACAATGCAGAACGTACCTCCTCAAATGAGACTGCCCATGTCTGCTGAAATGACAAAAAACATGGGAGGAAACCCCATGGGGCTCCCCCATCACTTCCCACCCCGTGGCATGCCAATGCAGCAACACAACATAATGGGCCAGCATTTCATTGAGCTGCGACACAGAGCAGTTGAAAACAGGCCACGCATACCATTTCCACCTGGCGGCATTCAAGGAAGCAGCATTGATCCCAACCTGCAGGGTCAAAGGCCTCCAAGCTTTTTACGAGCACCCGATTCCAGGTTCTCTTTAAATCAGGGGCCAAAAATGGGAGACCCCTTAGCCAGTCAGGCTGGCCACTTACACTTCTCTGCCAGTATGGACAATCTTCATCAGCACACCCAGATGCCAGGAATCAGTTCAATCAAACAATCTCCACTGATGAGATCTATGAGCCAACCTGCTTCAAATGAGATTCAGAACATGGCAGCATCCATGATGCTCTCTGCACCCCCAGCTGCACAGACGGAGGCTGCATCGGTCTCGAACAGTGAAGCTGTAGAAGAGAAACTAGATGGAGAAGACTCAGCAGTCAAAGATCTCGAGGATGTGGAGGTGAAAGACCTAGTGGATGCTGACTTGGAAAACCTCAATTTGGATCCTGAAGATGGCAAAGACCTTGATCTAGAAACCAATGACCTGCACCTTGATGACTTTCTAAAATCTGGTAAGTTTGACATCATTGCTTACACAGACCCTGACTTGGATGACATCAAAAAAGACATGTTTAATGAGGAACTTGACCTCAGTGATCCGATGGATGACAATGCTGAAGCTGTGGAAATGAACAAAAATGCCAGCGCTGTAACTGATGCATCGTCCAGTACAGCATCTGCACTGGCAAAGTCAGAAGCTACAGGTGAACGTTCCTCAGCTGAACTCAAGCCAGAAGTCCCTGGGAATCAACCCTCTGATTCTTTGGCATCTGACCAGGAAATTAAAACGGAGGTCAAGGACTGTCAGAGGCCCACTGAGGTGGTAAACCAGCAAGCTTCTGGAAATACCCCAAACCAGCAGGGAGTCCTCTCTGATTCCACCCCAGTCTTGTCTAGTTTACTCATTAAACAGCAGCCTGAGGAGCAGTCATTAAATCCAATCATTGGATCTGTCAATCAAGGAGGTAACCTCATGGCCCAGCAGAACCAAGTCACTGATACTCAGCATACCTCAACACTAACCGTGAGTCAAACAATACCTGACACCACCACGGCAGGAGAAGTTTCTATGACTGCCTTTGGAGCAGACCATCAGGTGGGGCTGAACCCTGGAGTAGACCAGAGTGGTTTAAGCCAAGTCCAGCAGGGAGGGTTGAACTCGGCACTGAGTCAGCAACAGCGTCCTCTTCTGCTGGATGAGCAGCCGCTTCTGTTGCAGGACCTCCTGGACCAGGAAAGACAGGAGCAACAGCAGCAGAGGCAGATGCAAGCCATGATACGCCAGCGTTCCAGTGACACCTTTTTCCCCAACATTGGTAGGGTATTTAAGCCACTTTCTCTAGATATTTGTAAGGGATACCTGGCAGATTGGTTATCTTACTTTGCTTTTGTCAATTGCAGATTTTGATGCGATCACCGACCCCATCATGAAAGCCAAAATGGTTGCCCTACAAGGCATCAATAAGGTCATGGTTCAGAACAACATAGGGATGACTTCAATGGTGATGAACAGGTAAAAAATGCTACCAGTAAAAAGTCTAATGCTTGCAGTGTAAGCTGAGTAAATGATTAGTAATTACTGCTTAAAAGCACAACATTTTCTAATTATATAAATAAGAAATGTATGTGTATGTCTACTGTGTCCCAGATTTCCTTCTGGTCCTGTACCTCCTTGTCCTGAAAGCACACCTCTCCCTCCTCAAGTTGTTGGACCGGTAATTGACAATCTGCTTTGTTCATCCAAATAAATCTATCAAATGTTTTGCTTACAAATATGATAACCTTCTTTTTAATTTGTGGTTTTAGGATGGCAAATTGACACAAGTACGAAAACCTAATCCTCCAAGCTTTGGACCAGGATTTGTCAGTAAGTTCTCTAAAGGTTTTTTTTTTTTATTTTTTTGCAGTATGATTTTATATTTGTATTCTTTTTATATTGTTGTGACTGCAAATGTAAAGATGTTTGCATTTCAGCTGTCGAGATTGCTAAGAAAAGAGCCCCTTTCTTCCCTCAGATAATCCTCAGAGGGCTCAGTACGAGGAGTGGCTCCAGGAGACTCAGCACCTACTTCAAATGCAGCAGAAGTTTCTAGAAGAGAAGATCGGAGCTCACAGGAAGTCTAAGAAAGCCCTGTCTGCCAAGCAAAGGACTGCAAAGAAGGCAGGCAGAGAGTTCCCTGAGGAGGATGCTGAGCAGCTCAAACATGTCACAGAGCAGCAGGGTGTAGTGCAGAAACAACTGGAGCAGGTAAATGTGCAGCCTGTCAAGCTCCATCGCTGAATTCTGTCTCACCTGTACATATTGGCTGCCCTTAGCACTTTTTTCCATTTGTACCTCTGAGCAGCGTTTTAATTGTTAAAGAGGGATAGTCAGTAAACTCATGAAGACAAGAAAAAAAACTGGTACTTATCACTATTTCACAAAGTAAACTCTGGCATTGATACGGCAAGATAAACACATGCAAGATCTTTTTGCGTTTAATTATTTTATCTGATCCAATAGTAGCAGCAGATCTAATATGTATTATTAATCTGTCCTGTTTGACCAAATAAAATTTGTGTGTACTGGGTGGTAATCAACAAATACATTTTTTTAAGCAAAAAAAAATAGCTAAAGTGAGGATTTCAAAAAGCACAAGGACATTGAATTCAGTGTACATGGACTCCCTACAACTGAACAAATTCTTTTTAAAAAATGCTTTTGGTTTAGTGTTTACTCCACTGTCGTTTAAAATTTAATCTTTTGGTTTAAAAGTAATTTAAAGAAGTAGTCAACTTGTGTGTCCTTGTAGGCTTGTTTTTTTTAACCATGTATAAAGAAATATAGAAATTCAACCAGTGCCCTTAATAGAGAAGTAACTACAACCAGTTTTCAGTTTTACTCTTTGATCATACTGTAGAGTTTTTTTTATTGTCTTCCTTATTGCAGATTCGCAAGCAGCAGAAAGAGCATGCTGAACTTATTGAGGAGTACAGAGTGAAACAGCAGCAAAACAACATGACACCATCAATGCCTGGGCTGCCAGGTGCTCCTGGCATGATGCCTGGTGGCCCACCGATGGTACAGCCGCCCATGAACCCCATAATGCAAATGCCACTTCACCCTGGCCAGCCAAATGCGCCTCCACGTATGCCCAATCCCCCGCCTGGCTGGCATCCTGGTGCTTCTATGCCCATGGGTGGACCGGGAATGCCACCTATAATGCCTCCTCAGGTACCCGCTGGAAATTCGGCTCAGCCTTTTCAAATGCCAATGGGCAATGTATCTCAGCACTCTCAAATGCCCGTGGAACCCCAAGCACCACCTGCTCCACCGGGTGCTGTTAAAGCCATGCAGCCAGCTGGGGTGAAGTTCGATGACAACAATCCATTCAGCGAAGGTTTTCAGGAACGTGAGAGGAGGGAGAGGCTGAGGGAGCAGCAGGAGAGACAGCGAGTGCAGCTCATGCAGGAAGTTGAACGTCAGAAAGCCCTGAAGCATCGTATGGAGATGGAGCAGCACGGAATGGTGGCGCCCGATGGGAGCATGGCACCACTCGCTCAGATGCCGTTTTTTAATTCGGAGCTACCACAGGACTTCATGCAGCCTCAGAGGACCCCTCTACAACCACCACAACAACTTGGACCAATGTTTCCCCAGCAGCAGGGCATGCAGCCTGGCATGGGCTCACCTCCTGGAACGTTTATCCAGGGCGACAGACGAGCCATGATGGGCAATGGGATGATGCAGCCTGACATAGGGCCCGGTTTAGGGCCTGATAATGTTGCTCTACAAGGGCCTAATTTTCCTCACGCTCAGCCAAGGCCTCGTCAGTTCAGTGGGCCAGGAATGATGCCACAAATGCCTGGTGAGGGTCATCCGTTTGGAGGTGATTCAGCTACTCCTCTGCCATCTAACTTTCCAGGCTCAGGTCAGTCCCTAATACAGCTGTACTCCAATATCATTCCAGATGAGAAAGGAAAAAAGAAAAGGAACCGTAAAAAGAAGAAGGACGACGATGCAGATTCGGTCAAGACGCCCTCAACTCCACACTCAGACCTCACAGCCCCTCTTACTCCATGTGTCTCAGACACCTCCTCAACTCCAACCAGAAACCCCCATCTCTTCGGAGATCAGGACTTGTCTAGATCCCCTTTACTTGGATCTACCACCCCTAGTCATTCAGAGCTCGAGAGGCAACTTTCTGGAGGACAGTCTGGACAACCTGGTCTGTCATCAGACACATCAAGAATCCAGGCTCAGGAGCACGAGAGGATCCTCAGCAACATAAAGCTTGAGCAGACTGATGCCACTGAATGCCACGGGCCAAATGAAGGGTCCATCGGCTCAGAAATGAGCTCT
Source organism: Kryptolebias marmoratus (assembly GCF_001649575.2). Classification (NCBI taxonomy): domain Eukaryota; kingdom Metazoa; phylum Chordata; class Actinopteri; order Cyprinodontiformes; family Rivulidae; genus Kryptolebias; species Kryptolebias marmoratus. The sequence goes on along the minus strand of NC_051449.1, from coordinate 10,969,704 downwards.
GTCAAAGAAGAAAGTAACAAAGGGGGCATGTCTCCATTCCCCACTGGGCAAAGTCCAAACAAAGGAGAGGCTGGTAATGAGCTACTGAAACACCTGCTGAAGAACAAGAGCACGCCTCCGCCTGGATTGTCCCAGCAGAGGTCAGAGGAAAGCCTGCGCTCGGAGGAGGAGGAATCCACAGACTGCAAGACCTTGTTGAGGCAAAGCTCCATAGACAGCAATGGGGTCAGTATTTGTGTTAGTCATACAGTTACAGAGTGCTGTGGGGGGGGATCAACATAGTGACTCATGAGCAAGCTAAGTGAATCAGATGGGAGAGCACATTATGGTTAAATTGATATGATTCATATTTGTCACTCTTGAGTCAGTTATGTGTTTAAAAAAAAATACCAAACTCAAAACCAGGATGCAGATGAAGTATTTTTTAAAATTTTATTTGTGACTTTAAATAAAACCTGTATCTATTTTTCCCCTCTACCTTCAGGCATACTCAGATGGAACCTCTGACTTTCCCGGGCCTCTGCTCTCTGAACAAGAGAAGAAGAAAGGGAGAAACAAGAGGCCACCGAAAGGAGGGGAGAAACCTGCCTCTCGCTACAAGAAGAGGAAGAAGGAAGGAGACGAGAGGCAGCTGATACACTCAGGCACCGACAACGTTATGACCCAAATCAAACAAGTAGGATTTGATTTTTCTCCACTTGTTTTTTCCTTGCCGTACAACTAATAGTAGCAGGGTTTTTTCTTTTTTAATATGAGAAAGTTCTCGGTTTAATCTGCCTCCCCTTTTAACTGCAGTAGTCTGTGGTCAGCTGCATGAAATCTTACTGTTTTTGCAGCACTCAAGTTAGGCATCTCTGATAGTATATTTATTTAGCAATTTGCCACTGTGACATCAAAAGATATTCAAACTGAGGAAGTTGAGTGTAGCATAAATTATTATAATGATGATGATGACTACATGGAGGGGAGTTTGTGTTGATCTGATTGGTTGTGTGAGAAATATGGAGGCAGCTGTGTATCTGTTGTGGAGTGGTCATCTTCCAGCTGTTAGACTCGTGCCTCAATTCCTCAGCCCTGCTACATGTTAGTGTCCTTCTGCAAGATGGGAAAGCCCATGCTGCCTCTAAAGTCCTTATTGATATTAAATTGTAGACAAAATACACGTGTAGAGTGCAAATGTGTGACTAGGTGAAAACAGGCTAAAATGTGTTCTTTAAGTGGAAATATTTTTCATTCTTTTTCTCATTTCTCTGCTAATCTTTTCCCTTCTGTGTCTCTGTTTTGACACAGCAACTTTCCCTGTTGCCCCTCATGGAGCCATTGATCGGGGTGAACTTTGCCCACTTCGCTCCCTACGGCAGCGGCCAGCTCAATGGAGAAAACCTCTTGTCTGGTACTTTCGGCAGCGCCTCACTAGATGGAGTTTCAGATTATTACTCCCAACTGGCCTACAAGGTGAGATCTTCTTACAGCACTAATGGGAACCCGAGTAAACAGAGGAGTTCGTGTGTGTCTGCGTTACAGTGTGTGCTGACTTTGTCCTGATTCTACAGCAGAGTAACTTGAGCAATCCTCCGACACCACCGGCATCGCTTCCTCCCACCCCACCACCTGTGAACCGACAGAAAATGATCAACGGGTTTGCTACGACAGAAGAGCTGGCCAGTAAAGCTGCTGCCATGGGTAAGCGCTGAAAGGATAGGATACTTTAAAAAAAAACAATATTAGGAAAATAACAAATGTATGAAATGTTTTTATCATATTGATATTGTTCTCCTGTTAAATACAGTCTCCAAAGGCCTGGTTCCAAAGCCACTACATGTCCCATTTAGGGCGGAAGAAGACCTGCTAGCCCGAGCCATTGCTCAGGGACCCAAAACTGTGGATGTCCCTGCTTCCCTTCCCACCCCTCCTCACAACAACCAGGAGGAGCTCAGGTAACAGATCACCATGAGTACTGTAGGACAGGGTGGTTATTTGGCTGCATGATTTTGACTGGGCTGGCTTATTTTGTGATCACAGTAACAGAGGACAGGAGCCTTGCAAGGACAGAGACACGCCCGACAGCTTTGTCCCATCCTCGTCTCCTGAGAGCGTCGTTGGCATGGAGATCAGCCGCTACCCAGACCTGTCGCTGGTGAAGGAAGAGCCGCCATCCCCCTGTTTGTCTCCTGTGCTCCCTATGCTCCCTGCTCCTGATGGGAAAGGTGAACACCCACAACTTTCTACGTAATTCGATCATCCAGACAAAATTAATGTGAAATTTCGGTGCATTTCTTTGGCTTGGGCATTAGCGCATATTTTAAATAGTTACACAAGTTTGTTTTTGCTCAGCTTAGGTCAGTAAACAAAAAAATTGTGTAAAACGTGTCTGCGTATACATAAATTGTTGTTTGCCACTAGTATAAAGTTGTATGCTTCACCTGGTCGTTTCTTTCCAGGAATACGATTGTAACTTAACAGTGTGGCCACTTTTACAGTGAACTTTTGTTCATACTTCTCTAGGGTCGGAGATCAAACTGCAGGATATCAAGTCTGAGCCTTCTTCGATGTTCTTTGGCCCCCCGTCTAATGATTCCAAACAAGGGCTGGTTTCTGTAGCTATCACACTGAGACCAGCTGCAGCTGAGGTAAGAATACTTCCATCTACAGAGGCTGTCACTGAAATCCAGCACAGACAGTGTTTTTTATTTTAATTCTGACACTTTATATAATGTCACTGCTTGTCATTATCTGCCATTGAGTTTGAGAGACAAGGTACCTGTTACTAGTCATCTTTCAATCATGTTTTTTGACTTTATATGTAATGCTCTGAGGTATATAAGCCTTTTAAAAAAGATCTGTTCTTTCCATGTGGTTGTAACCGCGTTACCTTTGTGTGTCTCAGAACATCACAGGTGTCGTGGCGGCCATTTCCGACCTGCTGTGCGTGAAGATCCCCAGTAGCTATGAGGTCAGCAGCACCCTGGACCGGCCCCCTCCATCTATGGGTCCGAGGATGCTTCCCCATGGCATGGAGCCCCGGCCTCCCATGCTTTTCCACAGGCAAGGAGAAGGTGCGGGGCTTCACGGCGGGCCGGGACAGATGATAAGGCCCGGTGGACCGCAGGGACTGATGCAGCAGCAGGCACATCATTTCCATTTCCAAGCCAGTAGCCAAGGTAAGGGAATACAACTAAATTAAACACGAGCGTCACCAATTCCCCCAAGTACTTTAATATAACCTGTAATTAAAATGTTGTCTGATTTAAGCGACACAATATGACACCATGTGAAAAAGAGAAGACAAACGAGTTCTAGGAAAAAGAAATAAATACAGTCAAATATAACTGAGTTGATTGTACTGCTTACCTTCTTGTCCAAATTATTCTTTAAAAAGGGATTGTATTTTATTCTCAAAGTCTTTGTTGCTCAAATTAATAGCAAAATAATATTCGTATGTAATCTATTATTTGTTTTGCTGTCAATTTTAAAAATTTAAAAGGGAAATATGTATTTTTTACTTTCCTTCAGGCTCTGCTGCAAGTCGAGGACCTGACCATAAGACCCCTGCCAGCCCCGGATGTAGACCTCAGTGGTGCTGCCACTGCAAAGTGGTAGTTCTGGGAAATGGAGTGCATAAAGCCATCAAAGACCTTCCTGCTCACATGAAGGTACCCAACAAGTTCGGCTGAGAAGCTTTGAGTTGCGTGTAGTGCTACATTATTGAGGTAGAACATGTTTCAGCTGAAGCAGTTGGATGTCAAAGGTGAAGTCTTTGAAGACCTTTGCTTAAAAAAAAACATCCTACTGTAGTTATGAGCAGGAACATATAAGCAGTCACTAGTATTTATTCTCTGACCACGACCATAAAGCTTTACATCCAGATTGTTTCTGTTTATCCCAAACAACAATCGTTTTAATTTCATGATTGATTGGGAGGCAAAGTGAGCTGAGACTGGAAACCTAGACCTAGCTTCAGAGGAAATATTTCAACTACATAAAGCCTAAAATGTATTCATACATGTACAACATTACAGTACTATACCTTGCATGTGTTCATTGAGCTTTGGTGTTACTTATTATTTGTCTTGTAGGAATTCAAAAGTCGTTTTAAATCTGGGGAAAGCCTGGTCTTCTGTAGCCACAGCTGCTATCTTCTGTACTGCTCATCGTCACCGCTGCAGTCCAAACCTAACACAGAGACAAAGGTATGTGTCACTGGGACTTGTGTAGAGGAAACAGACTGGTTACACAGTGGTAATGTTATTTCCTGTTTCCGTATCGTCCCTTTAGGAGTCGATGTCTCTCCTTCAGGCCTCGGAGCAAACAGAGAGTCTCTGTAAAACTCAGCACCAGTACAGTAACAACATGTCCTCGCTGGACGTTCACTGCCTTGCCCAGCTTCAGCCCAAACAGTCGCCCCCGTCCACTCCTCCCATCCCCTTTCCTACAGCGGGTGAGACGCCCAAGACCGAGGCCAAATCCGACGCCCTCAAAGTGACCGTGAAGCTGAAAGCCCGGCCGAGGTCCCACGACGGCTGGCACCAGGGAAAGAGACAGAAGGGACTCCGCTGGAGAAAGTGGTCCATTCAGGTGGTGGTGCCGAGAACAAACTCCCAGCTTCCGGAGGAAGATAAAATCGACGAGCTGTTACAGAAGCTTGGCGCATCCCTCCGCCCTCCGTCGTTACTCAAAGACAAGAGGCGCTGCTGTTTCTGCCACCAGTTTGGAGATGGGATCACCGACGGTCCTGCTAGGTTGCTGAATCTCGACCTGGACGTGTGGGTCCATCTGAACTGCGCCCTGTGGTCAACTGAAGTGTACGAGACCCAGGCTGGCGCCCTCATCAACGTGGAGCTGGCGCTGCGCCGAGGCCAAACGGTGCGCTGCGCCTACTGCCAGCAGACCGGAGCTACCAGCGGCTGCCACCGCCTGCGCTGCACCAATGTCTACCATTTCACCTGCGCCCTGCAAGCCCAGTGCACGTTCTTCAAGGACAAGACCATGCTTTGTCATGCCCACCGGCCCCGGGGAACGGCGGGCCAAGCCCTGGAGCACGAGCTGCGTTGCTTCGCCGTGTTCCGACGTGTCTACGTTCAAAGAGATGAAGTGCGTCAGATTGCCACCGCCGTGCAGCAGCCCGAGTTGGGCTACACGTTCCGGGTGGGGAGCCTGGTGTTGCACGCAATAGGCCAGCTAACTCCAGAGCAAATGTCGGCCTTCCATTCCTCGACCGCCATCTTTCCAGTTGGCTACGAGGCTTGTCGCATTTACTGGAGCATGCGCCATGGCAGCTGCCGCTGCCGTTACGTTTGTTCCGTCGAAGACAGCGACGGGCAACCAGAGTTCACAATCCGAGTCATCGAACAAGGCTACCAAGACCTGGTCCTGACTGACACCTCTCCTAAAGGTGACGTTTTGTTTTGTTTTGTTTGTTGTTGTTGTTTTGCCCTTTCAGAATGCACTTTGTTTCTAATCATTTTATGTGCTTGTTTCATTTTAATCAGGAGTCTGGGATAAAGTGTTGGGTCCAGTTGCAGAGAAAAGAGCTGAAACAGGCACGCTGAGGTTATTCCCCGTTTATCTGAAAGGAGAGGATCTGTTTGGGCTCACGGTCTCTGCCATCACCAAAATCACTGAATCGGTTTGTATCTGCTTTGGGTGATTTTTTTTTTTTTTCAAAGTTACGAGTTCAAAGTCGCTGTGAATTTCTGATTCATGTTCTTTTTTTTTTGGTATCTGTACTCCTTCACCCCAGCTCCCAGGTGTGGAGGTGTGCGACCGGTACTCGTTCCGTTACGGACGCAACCCTCTCGTGGAGTTGCCCCTCATGTTTAACCCAGCTGGTTGTGCCCGAGCAGAGCCGAGAACGAGCTCTTCCTACACCACGCTGGTGATAAGGTAACTTTGACTGAGGAGCCAAGTAAAAACAGGACAAAGTCGGAGTTACGCCGTTTTACCCCCCTTTTTTGTGCTTTCTTATCATTTAGGCCTCAACCCCAAGTTGTGTCCAGCAGCAGTGCCAGGTCCAACCAGAACGTGGCTCCAGGAGAAGGCGGCGTTCCTCACAATAAGCCTCCGGTCGTACACCCCAGGTCCTCCCAGTACCGCTGGATGAAGAGCGAGTGGAGAGTGAACGTCTACCTGGCTCGCTCCCGCATCCAGGTGAGTCCAATACGATCCATTAAAGCTTTGTGGTCCCTCCTTAAAGAGTTTAAAGCTGCTAATGTAACGTACCCACAGGGCCTGGGGCTCTTCGCCGCCAGAGACATCGAGAAACAAACCATGGTGATTGAGTACAATGGAACGGTCCTCCGAAATGAGGTCGCCATCAGGAAGGAGAAGGTTTATAGATCTCAGGTAGTCATTTTGGGTTTTTGTTTTCTTCTGAAAGCCACTTTTGTTTGATCTTTCGTTAAAAACTAACGCCGTACGACTTGTCCTTGCTCCTTTTGTAGAACCGAGCAGTGTTCATGTTCCGCATCGACAGCGAACATGTTGTTGATGCCACTCAGAGTGGAGGCATTGCAAGGTACAAAACATTTAAAACATTTTTGTGAGTGTAAGCGTGAACAGAAGACATACCTTTGTTTCCATATAGGTCTTTGTTGAATTATGACACTAAATGTATTTTTTAATATAAATAGGAGTAGAATATGGCGTCTCTGCGCCTGTTTAACATTTATTGGTGTCAGAACTTACTGTTACAGACCATGACAGTTTTATTTGTTGGTATGAACACATTATATTTAGGTTCAGAATACAATGTAGTGGAAACCTGATTATAATACAGTGAAACACTTTTGTTTAAATGGTAAAAGTATATATATATATAATTTATGCTGGTGTAGATTCTCAGTCATCCAGGCCATGGTAAATTCAAAAAAAGTTAAAAAACAAAAACAACTGGACTTCTATTCTGTAGCTGAAGACGTTTCGCTTCTCATCCGAGGAGCTTTCTCAATTCAGAAATAGAGAGTGTGGAGTTGAGCTTTTAAAGCTGAGATGTGATGTAAGCTGGATTGCTTGCAAATTGTTCTCACTCTCCTAACAATGGAGGCTCGTTAGAATCCTTGTTAGGATGAGAAGGATGAGAAGCGAAACGTCTTCAGCTACAGAATAGAAGTCCAGTTGTTTTTGTTTTTTAACTTTTTTTGAATATATATAATTTGTTTTTCCTTTAGGTATATCAATCACTCTTGTGCCCCTAACTGTGTTGCTGAGGTGGTTACATTCGAAAGAGGTTACAAAATTATCATCAGCTGCATTCGAAGAGTTGAAAAGGGAGAAGAGGTGGGTGTACGCCTATATTTATACACACACACACATATATATATTTAAGATGTAACGGTACATGTATTTACTCTGAGCGTACGCTGCAGACGTTTTGGACTGATGAAATGAAACGTGTGACAAACACGTCAGTCACAGGTGATCCAGGTCCGTCGAGAAGCAGGCAGATGTTTTATTTATTTAACTACATTCTGCTAACAGCCATGACAGAAAAGAAGCAGCAGTCATGTAGACATTAAAAAATAAAGGTACAATAATGCACAATAACTAAAAGTACATTAGCTTACCTTGAAGGGTAAACTTTTGTACTTTTGTGTGTAAAAAAAATGTACTTTTTAAATACAAACGGTTTAGAAAATGTACCAGTGTTCAGGTACCACGTTGATACCCTACAAGGTACCAAAGAAGGTACAGCTTGAGCATCAAGCCAGTTTACCTTTTTAGGTAACCGATTAACATCTCCCAATGTGAAAACAAAATAAATACAATCTGAAACCCTCAACCTCTCCTCTATATGAGTGCTATTGTGAGTCAATCACACTTGATAATCAGGAATGTTGAATAAATATAGAAATGGCTTGCCACAGTACTTTTCAAAGAGTTGCTTATATGATACAACTGCTTGCCATATACAGTGTATCATTTCCCACCACTGTGGCAGAGTTTTTCCCCACACAGCTGATTTGAGTAAAACGGGCAGATCTTTAAGCTTCTGAGTGTTATCGTGAGCCGTCCACGCTTTGTTGGGTGCAGAGTGTTAGTATCTTTCTGTGCTGCTTTGCTTTCGTGGCTGTTAGCAAAATGTGGTTAAATTAAATGTGATCACCTGCGACGGACGATATTTGTTTTTAGTTCACCGTGCTCCTCCAGAATGTCTGTACCAAACCGTCACGGTACGAATACTTGCAGCGTTAGACCCCCAATATTAAGGATTTTGTTCCACAACAGTCGCAGGGCTGTTGGTGGAAGAAGTGCGATTGTGATGATTTTTTTTTTTCCTCTCCTGTTTTTCAGCTGTGTTTTGACTATCAGTTTGACACGGTTGAGGGTCAACCCAAAATCGCTTGCCACTGCAGAGCTCCCGAGTGCAGGAAGTGGATCAACTGAGCGACACGAAAAAAAAACAACCCAGAAAACATTCCTTGTTGGAGCGGCGCGTGAAGTCACGAGGAAGAAAAAAACCCCAGGATTTCACACTGATGTTGCTCAAATCGATTAACCAGAAAAAAAGGCCTGAACCTTTTTGAGGAGTTAATGAAAAAAATCAAATCAAATAAATAACAGGTTATTAAGATCTTGGAGTAAAAATGGGTGGAGGAAGGGAAAACTACCACAGTAGCAGGATGTGACTTGTGCCATATGTGAGGGGCCGTGCCGTGCGCCACGCCCCCCCCGCTGTCCGTATGTATGTGCGTGTTTGTTCGGTGTACATGGGGTGCAGAATCCACCAGCGAATGAGAAAGCACTGTGCAGGGTGCGGCCTTATTGCTTACTAAGGGCAGGCCCTTTTGTTCTATTCTAATGTATACCATTTGACTAAATGTAGACATCACTGAATGAGGAATGTACAGCAACAATATACCGTGAAGGGAATATTAACTTGCACTAAAAAAAAAAAAAACGACGAAAAACAAACAAAAAAACACACACATACACACACACACAAACTTTTAAATACTTGATTCCATGAGTCAGTTTTATCATAGGTCTCCGTCATGTGATTTGTGTGGAATTCGAGAGGTTTTGTATTTATTACTGAGTGAATGAACTTTATTCTTAAAATGACGAGATTGAGTAAAAGAAGGCTAGATTGCTATCGTTTTTGAAGATTGAAGAAGACACGCTGTTACTTTTGTATAAATGTACATAAAGAAAACTATAGGAATAACCGACCAAATACTACCTTAACCTTCTTGATGTTTGGGTGTTTTTAAATTGTTTTTTTTTTGTTTGTTTTATCTGTCATTGAAATTTATTTAAGATGGACGTTATTTCCGTTTGAGAGTATATATTATGAATATTCTGTACAGAATTTGTAATATAACCACAATAATTCACAAAGTATTTTTGTTGTATTAAAAGTAAGGTATTGTAGCGTAGTGTTTTGTGACTGACACATACTTTGACCACTTAAAAGAAATATTTTTGTTGACTAACGAGTTAATGGTTACAGGATATTAAAAACAACAACAAAAAAGGACTCTTCGGATAGAAAGAGATCTGTGTGCTGTTAATCAGGTTTGATTTTAAAAGAACTGTGAATTAGGTTTTGAAACCCAAAAAAACCCAACTTTTTAACTTTGTATCGTAACGAGAACAGCGGCCTGTTTTGTTTTGGTTTTCACTTTTCTGTTTTACAAAAAAAAAAAAAAAAAGTGCAAATATCTAATTATGTTGTTTTTTTTGACTTAGCTGAACCAGTGTGCGACAGAAAGAATTGTATGTGAAACTGTAGGCTTTTCCTTTTGTTTTGTTGTTTTTTTTTCTCGGACAGAAATGGCTTTCTGCCTAATCAGAAATATTTCTTATACTGACACTTCACAAAGTCACGTCGCTTAGAAGCTGAAGAGTTTTTTGCGTGCACAATTTCAAGTCGACTGTAAAAAAATTTTGCAGACAGTCTTAGAACTTGTAATGTATATGGCATGTATTTTTTTAACTTTCCGAAGACTCAATTGTATATATTTTCTCAATGAATGGTTGTAACAAAATTGTTTCTTGGATATTTTTCTTCTCTTGTATGATACGACTTCATCCTGCCAGTGTGTTTGTGCTACATTTTCTCAGTTTGTGTAAAGTAGTCAGATTTTCTCCTCCTTTTCTTTCTCTCTCTCTTTCTTTCTTTCTTTTTTTTTGGTGTTTATTTTTGAAAATGCCTTTTGAAGTGTACAGAGTATGAGGTTTGGAGTTTGTGGAATTGAATTTAGAATCATTTACAAAAATAAACTATTTTACATGTTAGCAAAGTGTGTGCAGCTTATCGAAGGTGAAGTTCTTACGGTTTGTTATTAACGAGGACAAATATCTGCAAAAAGTTCCTCTAAGGTAAGTGGAATCAGTTGATTTTTTTTTAGCATTTCTGCTTTAATTTATTGTTTATGATTTCTTTTTCAGCTCTGAGTAATCCTCTTCAGCGCTGGACCCCAGAATCCGATCTGATTTATAATAATTATTTCCTATTTTCTTTTTTATTTAAACAGATGTTTGATCGTTTTAACTGCAAAACAAGTTAAACGTGTAAAAATCTGCAGCATTTTCTTAAAGAAGCAAATGTTTTTAAACAAAGTTAGGTTTTTTTTTTAACTATTGCTACTCCACCCTGACACTCTGGACAAAATCCTGAATTTAAAAAAAAAAACAAAAAACAAATAATTTGTGACCCGTGTTGTCAGAATGAGCAGAGGCTGCAGTGCAAAATAAGTGAAAAGATTGAGATTTGCATAAAAATTAGTCTATAAAAGACACCAAATAGTGATCCAGGTGCCTAAAATATCAGATAATATTCCTAATCTGCCTTTAAATTGAACTTTTCTGACAGGTTTTTCTTCAGAAATAATCCTTTGTCTTATATTTTCCTTCGAAACTGACCATTTATCTTTGCCGTAGCACCTGGAAATCCCTTTGTATAATGTTTGGTGTCATTGTGAAGCTTGGCTTTTTTTCTATTTTTAGATATATGGTCCAACACACCTGATTCGGTGGTTAAATGACCTCCATGTTCTGCAGAAGCCCGTTAATCAGCCACTGATTCAAATCAGCTGTGTAAACAGAACTAGCTCCTGGCTGAACCAGGTGAGAAATCGCCACGTTTCAGCAAACTACGGGTCATTTTGAAGCTTTTGTAATGGAGAAATTAAAACTAATAACTCGGGATCGGAAAGTTCCTCATAGGGACTAATTTTGCCTGCATGGGTCGCGTTCGTAGTTACCCTCACGTTCATTTTACAAAAAATGCCTCTCCTACTCAAGTTATGTCAGATTAATCTCTCTCACATGTTTGCTGGTTTCTAAGACCACAAACAGCTCAAGATGTTTCCAACCCACAAAAAGAAATTGATCCATAAAGTAAAAAAAAAAAAAAACATTTGAAGATGTTTTTATTTTTTTTATCAGTGGCTTCAACCTTAAAAAAAAAAAACAATTGTAACAAAAAGGGGTTTGATGCCTGAGAGGAAGGATGACCAACAAAGTTCCTCTGATAAACCAATGCAAACATCTTAAAGAAACTACTGTTACAGCCCAAGGTCCTTCCTCTGGCTCTCTCCAAGGTCTTTGTGTTTCAGAGCTAAGTGGTGTTGATTGGAACTGGAGGCAGCTGGTCCGTGTCTCCAGAGGAGCTTCAAATCCAGCTGAAGATCCTCCACTTGCTCTCCTTTTTCCTCTGAGCTCTGCACAGCTCCCTCTTTCCCCATGTCTCCTGCTGCTTCTCCTCTTCCTCCTTGCCCCCCCCCCTCCTCTTTCTTTTCCAGACTGAGGCTGAGGCAGCACAGGTTGCCTGACTGCTGGTTCAGGAGAAGGCAACCTCCATTTTTTTTTCCCCCTAACATTGACAGTTGACACAGAGGGGGCAGTTGAAGACGATGATGAAGAAGGGGAAGTACTGAGAACATGTTCCATTTTTGATGCTATTAGCTGTGTCTGGTAACGAGCTTTGGCTCTGTGACGACGTGCACCTCCTCTCTTGTGCGGGTGACCCCTGCTCTGCTTGGTGGTTGTATAAGCCGATTGAACAGTGCCATCTTTTCTGCTATGCTTGGGGTGTAGACATCAGGCTCTTCCTGACTCTGAGTGTCAATCTTCCCGTCCACTGCAGGCGCCTGCTTCGAGCCCTGGGCATCGTGATGAACCTGAGTTTGCTCTCGGGCGATGGCCTTCTGCTGCAAGGATGCCTGCAGGGTGTCTTTTTTTTATTGAGACGTGTCGGGCAATCATCTCGCTCAGCTCTCCTTCGTTGTCAGGTTGAACTGAGCTGACTGCCCCCCCTGGAACTGGAGGCAGCTGGTCCCTGTCTCCAGAAAAGCTTCAGCTTAAAATCCACCGCGCTCCAACTACAGAGGGTGGGGGTTCCTCTGCACAGCTCTCTCTTCCCCCATGGCTGTTGTTGCTGCTCCTCCTTCCTACTCTTTCTCCTCTTCCTCCTTGTCTCCACCCCATCTTTTCTTTTCCAGGCTGAGGTAGCACAGGCTGCCTGTCTGCTGGTTCAGGAGAAGGCAACCTCCTTTTTCCAGCTTTGTGGCTCCGAGTCCAGTTGAGGAGGAGGATGATGATGAAGAAGAGAAGTACTGAGAACCATTTTGAAGCTATTCCAAATCTCCCAGAGCGTTTGGCTGTGTCTGGTAACGAGTGTCTCCAGAAGAGCTTAAGCTCCATCACTTGCTGTCCGACTGGAGAGGGAGGGCTCTCTGCTCCTCTTCATCTGCTGAATCCAGTGTTGATTGACTAATTTGTGCAATAAGAGTGGCTAATCTGAACTGAGTCCCCCTGCAGGCTTCAGCGTGTCTCCCTTTTGGGATTCATGTGCTCACAAATGGTAGTGTGAGATCATATGGTTGGAGCGGTTGTCTCGGGGGCACAGCCATGGCGTGGTCGGGTTGCCAGTTATCTGGTCGCTTTGCCACTCTATTGGTATCTGGTGCGTAAGTACCCACCATCCCTGTTCTCTGAAGACTAGGGCTGAACGAGTTAGTTTGTGGTAGGCAGTCAGAGGGGGGAAGTTCAGTTTGGTTGTTTTAGGGTACACTGATTGTCAGCAATTTACTCTTTTAAACTATATGAGATGCTGTTTTTGTAATTATTTAACAGTTAGCCATGCCTGTTGAAGATTTTAATAACTCTCCCTCAGTGGAATTTACAACTCAAGGTCTTTTCTCTGGATCTCTCTGACACCTTTGTGTTGATTGGAACTGGAGGCAGCTGGTCCGTGTCTGCAGAAGAGCTTCAGATCCACCAGTTGCTCTCCAACGAGAGTGAGAAGGGCTTGCTCTCTTCTATATTTGTGTTAAATAAATCTAATTGTAAGTCAAGTCAAATTTATTTATGTAGCACTTTTCAGCAACAAGGAGATACAAAGTACTTCCCAACATTTTTACACAAAACACACACCAATGTCTAAACTATGAGTTGGGATAATGTAAGTGGAAAAACACACACACACAAGAGAAATTGAGGAAAACAAAATTAAGATGTAATGAAAACTAACATAAACTAAACTACTGTCAAAGGTGGCCAAGCCTCATAGATGAACACGTTGTCCAACAGAGTAACTGTACCAAAAAACAATCAGTTTGTTCTGCGAGGAGCGAACCGTCAGAGAGCCCGTACAGACCTGTGACTACCATCAGGGTACCATCCTCTTATCAGAGGAAGGCCTGACGAATCGTCTACATGCTGCAGAAAGAGCCTGTGTACTTCACTTTACATATGGCATCAGGATGCACTAAGAAGGTGAGCTCATAAAACAGTTCCAGTGGTTAACTTTGGGTTAGGTCCTTACATGTTTATGCTGCTTTCATGCCTTTCAGGGAAATCATGTTCCCGAACGCCAGTAGCGTCTTCCAGCTAGATCACGCAACTGATTGTGCAAAACGAGTTTAAGAATGTCTGAGGAGCCCAAACACGAGCGTGAAGCGTGGACTTGGACTCTAAATGTTCCAGTCGAGTCGGGTCCATGCATTTTATCGGCCTTAAAGGATCTGCTACTGATGGCAGGCCTTCCGAGGTCACGTCTTGACAAGTTGGCGCCCTTTCAGTTCAGAAAACTGTAAATTACGTCCCTCAGCAAAAACAAAAGTAAAGATTTATTTATCATCTGCAGCACACAGTAATGTGAAGAGAATCTGAACATAACCAGCACTAATGGCCACCACATCTCATTGATTTAACCAGCCTCAAAATGGCTACAAAGCGGTCAGATTTACAGATACTGAGCGGAGCTGAGAGTCATCCCCGCCACACTCTCTAAGCATTAACAGATTGTGCAAGATCTCTGCATGGTGGCGGGCGATATGCATTCCTTTAATTTAGCTTTTTCTCTGTTTCAATCAAACCATTTCACTATTTACAGTGCTTATTTTCAAGTTGGGCATCAAGCAAATATCTAAGTCACACTGACATCTATTGGAGAAGAACCTGTGTACATTGAACTGGTGTTGCATCAAAATTAGTCCCCCCTCGAAAAAATGTGTTCCCTCTGGCAGAGTTCCCACGGGGTTGTTTTTTTTTTTAAACAGATGTTGTTTTGCTACCTGAGACGAAAAAAATATATAATAGAAGATAAAGACAACAATAAAAAAATAATAATAACACGACTGATTTACAGCGCAGATTAGCTCGAGTTTGTGACAATCCTGTAGCTTTCACGCAACTACAGGCAGATTACCGAGATGTGTGAGGCGAAAATGCTTCGCTAAGCTTGTTTCGTTTTCTTTTTTTTTTTTTTTTCAAAAACAATGATGTTTTTGTGCAATCTGGGCGCTAGGCTAGAACCCGGAAGTACAGCACGGGTCTCATTTGGCCGGGGTGACGGAACGCCGCAGTGCACCTGTAAACAACCTGAACGCCTTATGAGGAGGTGTGCCCTGCCTCGTTCGAGCAGACGAGCCTACTTCCTGGTGGACGGAGCAGCTCCTCTCGCTCGGTGTTCGTCGTAGTAAGGAGTAGTAGGTGGTGGGGGGGGCGGCTGCTTCAGGGCTGCTGTCGCAAGCAATTTACTTTATCGCGGTTGTTTTTTTGCGCTCTTTTAAAGGAGGGGAGAGGGGTGGGAAAAAAATGGGAAGCACGGTGATGGAGTCCAGCAAGGAAAGCTCGAAGAAAATGCCAAAAAAGAAGAGAGGTCTGCGGATTAACATGCCAGTGAGTCGGTGAAGTATCAACTAATTTAGCTTCTTACTGAGACTTTGAATAAATTGGCTTGTAGGTGAGCCTTTTTTCGTGTGTGTGTGTGTGTGTTTTAAAAATGGGGGACAGAAACTTTCAGCCGTTTGCGTCGCTGCATCTCGCCGCGCGCGCGACGCGTGATTGGCAGCTGCTTCTGCTGCTCCGACTTCTCCAAGTTAATTAGTTCGTCAAGAGCCACTAAAATGTTTAATCCGCCTCGCCCAGGTTAATTGGGCGACCCTTTTGTTGCTTTTTCCTTTTTTTAAAAAAACTTTGCACAGTTGCAAATATGTTTCATTGGCGTGTTCTCCGTCGGCAGGTTCAACTGCAAGCCTTTAATGTGATGTCATTGAATGCAACACCCCTGCTATTGTTTACGTTATCGAGTCAAAAAATAAAATAAAAATAAAAAAGATGCAAGGTTTTCTGAGATGTTGTCTTTTTTTTCCAAACCAGGAATGTGTTATCTACCAGGGTGTAGAACTATAATAAATTATTCCCATTTTTTTTGCTGAAAAATGATATAAATTTCACCTGCAGCTCAGCTTCTGCAGAGACATAACAACATCTGCTCCAGTCATAAAACATGTTACTAAGTTAGTTTTACTGCACTGTCCTTAACTAACTACCTTTTTATTAATTTATTTTCATATTCATGAATGCAGTTATCTACATAGATTGTGCAAATAAGTACTTTAACAGTACCTTTAATCATTTCTGGGTCATGGTTTTGTTTTATTGACTTGCCAACCAGTTTGTTTTCTCAAGCTTTCCCTTTTACCCTGCAGGCCTTCTGCACACAGATTGTTTGTGTTTACCAGTCAGGACTTTGTATAACGCGTGGATCCGTTTTTAAGGTTGCCTAACCATAATGCAACTGTGGTTTGTTTGTAAACAATGCGTTTGCATGTACTTGCACGGACTGTGGGGGGGGAAACGCCCCGCTGTTTTCTGTGTGGACAAACGTCAAGCGCAGGGAAAATGGAAACTGCCACAACTTTGTGAATTTTCTGTCTTCGAGGTGGTCGAAACATTTCTGTATCTGTTCAAAGATTAACATCAAACCTTTACGCTATCAAGTAGTTATTTATTTGTAATAAAGCTGCCTGTTTGCTGCACCCCATAGTCTTTTTTGTTGTTGTTGTTTTCCAAAGTGGAATGTTACACCTGACTGTTGGTATGGGGAAGAAGCATACGTTTCATTTTCCTGCCAAGCGTATTGCAGTGGTAAAACCTGTATTTCTTTCTGCCCTCATAAAGCAGCTGGATAATGGGCTAGTTTTGCAAACCCTCAAATCAGTAAAAAAAAACGTTTCTGTTTCGCTGGGGAAACGGCACGCGTTTGCCACTTTATATTACCATGTTGTGTTTTCTGCAAGTTGGCTTTATTCTTGACGCACAGCTCTTTTTTTTCCCCCATTTGCAGGACTTCGGTGCATTTACTGCCCCTCAAGTGGAGACGAGCGGCTCGACCAAAAGTGACGCTCAGACGGTACATTCAATCATGTTTGGGTCATGGCTTTTAATTCAGTCGCCAACTGTTTGTTTTCTCCAGCCCGCCTCTTTATCCCGCCACATGATTCACGGAGGCAGTTTGGATCTGTTTGCTTGGCTCTGTATTTATTAAGATGTAGATTTGGAATGGCAAACTATTACACAGGGTCATCTTTTCCTTTTCTGCCAACTCCTTTTGGCTTGCAGTAACATTACATCCCAGCGTCCACGCTCAAGCTTAGACTGCAAATTGATTTTTTTTTTTTCTGCAAAGAAAATTGCCCTGTCTTTCAGTCCGCTTTCATCTGAATAACCATCCCCTGTAGTTGAAAAAAAAACAACAAAAAAAAACATGTTCAAGTGTTATCTTCGTAACATTTGTGCTGTGCAGATACCAACCTTTTACCATCCTGGGTTTTGTAAAAGTTGAACAGTATCTAGACCCTGATAGCTGCTTTGCATGCCTTGACAAGCTCTTGCACAATATGAGATTTGAGATTTGTTGGCAAATAGAAAAGATGGGTGTGTGCTCTCACTCCTCTGGCTTGCCAAAGGATTGGTTTAGACCGAAATGTGCCCGAGCTCAAGAAAGACTAAACAGTCCTTCCATTTTTGATTTAACGTGTCACAAACATAGTGTTTGACCTTCCAGCATTCATATCACTGTTTTTTTATTGTCTGCAGAGCAGCTTGTTTTCTTCTTCTTTACCATCTGCAGTTCAATAATAATAACATTTATAGCTTTTTATGCACTAACGTTATTAACAAATCTTCAGTGTTGCATTTAATTGTTGCAGTAAATGCAACCCCGAGCTCGAGGTCTCTGTGTATTACAACGCTTCACTGTAGCTGAGCCCACAAATGGTTAAATGATTTGTTGTTGTTGGTCCATCCAGATTAGGTAGTAGGCAGCAGTGGGAGGAGGCTTCTGTCTTCTAGTATACTGGCTGCCACTCGTCATGTTTTGGTTTGGAGTCGGCACAGCGATTAGCGAAGGATTTCTCCATTTGTTTACATACCGACCTTGCAAAAGGCTGACTTTTAAACACAGAAAGCAAAAAAACCATACATGGTGCAGCTTAACTATGTGCAGTTCACTTACTGACTTTTACACACTAAATACGGTTGTGCATTTATTTACCTATATCCTCAGTGACGCTAAAAAGGCACCAAGCCACCACTTCTGTACCGCACTGTGCAAAGCTTCCTTTAAGGAATGCATATCGCCCACCTCCTCATGTGCCAAAGCTTTAAACAAAGATCTTATCCGATCTGTTAGAGCTCAGAGTATGTGTTGGGGATGACTCTCAGCTACGACCACACTAAGTTTTAGCTCAATATTTGTGCGATTGACCGAGTTATCAACATTTTTTTTGCGTGTGTTTGCTAAGGTCAATTAACTGTGGGAGTCATCTGGACTTGAAACTAACTCCACACGTTAAACAGGAAGAACGCAGGACTATGACTTATTTGAATAAATAAAGCTTTCACTCAGTATGTTGCAGGCTTATGAAATTCGTTGCACAGCGTTTCCCTTTAAGGTGAGCATCTAAGAGAAAACGCTCTCGTTTGGAATTTGGCAATGACGTGTTTCCAGGAAAAGCTAAAACGGAGACTTGCACAAAAAAAAAACTTTAAAGCAAAACAAAACCACCTGAAACTGTTGTGTAATGTCAGGAATAGGTTTTCAGAACTAAAGAGATTAATTATCAAGATGTCAATAATATCATGGGGTTCAGAAGAGCATGAAGAGACTTTGTTTTTATTGACTATAGTTTTAGGACATCATTACTTACAGGATGAAATATGGAAAGATATGGAAAAAAAAGTGTATAACAGGGGCAAAGTCGGTTACATCAAGCATGCTGCTTTATATCTGTGAGCACGCAGAAACTGGTTACACAAATTAATAGAAAATTAAACACACACACAGTGCATTAAGCAAGTGAGATTGTTTACTGAGAGGCTGGCTGGGGGATTGCAACACAATCATTTCTGCCTGATAAATACAAACATGTGCTGTCACAAACTCAGCTTTCCCATAAAGTGCAATGGGAATAACTAAACAAGTGCTGGTTTGTTTTTACCCCAAGTGCTTCAAAAAAAAAAAAAAGAAAAGTCCCATCTATGAGAGGCAGC
Source organism: Kryptolebias marmoratus (assembly GCF_001649575.2). Lineage (NCBI taxonomy): Eukaryota > Metazoa > Chordata > Actinopteri > Cyprinodontiformes > Rivulidae > Kryptolebias > Kryptolebias marmoratus. The sequence continues at coordinate 10,950,921 of NC_051449.1, read as the reverse complement.
CCATAATCAATCAGTCAGAAGACTTTGCACCGTTATCTGCCTGCTTGGTTTAATGACACGTTGTCTCTGCCTTGTTCAAGTGAAGCCATGGCTGTTTACAAACCAGAGTGTTTATAAGGATCCGACAACACAGCCTTGCAGGCGCTGCAGGTTTTTTATTATTCTAAGTGTGCGCAATTTCTTTTTCTTTTTTTTCCTTTTTTTTGATTAACATAACATTACCGCAGTGGCTTTGGTGCAGTGTCCAATGAATCTGCAGTGCTTTTTCCACTTGGCCCACAAAGCCAATCTCTGTTCTCTGTCTGTTCTCCGCAGGTCCCCCCGGCACTACGATAAAAACAGAATGAACATATTGTGGAACTGAATCTGTAGACTTTCGGCATGCAGCTCAAAACTATTGTCAGCAAACATTATTTATTTCTGCATCTAGAAACACAAAGTCAGGGGAAAACTGCACCACACAAACACTCAGGTTTTCTGAGCTCAACATCGTTTAAAACGATCTAAACCTTTGGTCAGATTATTCCAAACTATACATTCAAAGCAGAGTTGTTTTTCATGGATGCCACGTCAAATGTATTTTCTTATGACAACCACAAACCAAATTCTGCAGGTAAAGGAGTCTGGATGCTACAGTAACCTCCCTGCTTTCACAGATCTAACAAAAAAAGGCATTTTATGAAATAAAAATATGACAAATTAAACCACGAAATGAACTTCATCTCTGTTAAAATGCGAGGTGTTCAAAGAAAAAGCTTGTGTAACTATGCCAAATTGGAAATTGTTCCTACTTTCAAGGCCGGATTTAAAATGTTTATACCAAATGTTTTGTTTTCGTTCTACAGTTTTTACCTTAAACATGTTATTTAAATGGTTTACAAAATCACAGCATTGACTTTTGTTTACATTTAACTCCAGCATTCCCACTTTTATTTAAATACACAACCGTAGGTTGTCAAAGAAAACGGGCTTCAGCTCACTTTTTAATCTGTGATTTATGAGATCCTGTAAACTGATACAGCGTGGTTTAACTAAACATAACTGTGTGTAAAAACGGGAAGTGAACCCTCGACAAAAAGTGCAATCAGCAGCTCTTATTTCACAAGAATCCTTTTTTTTTCTCTCTCTTTTAATGTATAATCTTTCACTTTGGCCCTTTTGCTTTTGCAGACTGTCTCTACCCTGATAATATGCCATGTGTTTGCTTAAGTACACAAGAGTAAAACCGCCTTTTTTTTTTTTTGTCTTTTATTTTTTGTCAGGGAGAGCGCCTCATTCATTCAGCCAGCCCGGGCAAAGGAGGCTTTGCAAAGAACCCGGCCAGCGCATCCCCGACGCTGCATTCCGCGCCGACGCAATCAAAGCCCTGCTCGGCCTCACCCAGGACCATCTTCCCCTATCCCTCCCATCAGAACGCCTCGCCCAAGTCCCCCCATCGTCTGAGCTTCAGTGGCATTTTCAGATCCAGCTCCCCAAGTCCAAGCATGAAAATTTTCTCCAGAACCAGGAAAGGTGAGTTGATAAGCTTCACCTGAAGGGCTGATTTCTAGCCAGTTGTCTTGTAAAAAAAAAAAAGAAAAAAACCACGACACTGAGGAGGACTCTTGTAAAGGAAGTGTGAGACGATAGATGAAACTGTTTTTCTCAGATTATTTGGGTTTCCTGCCTGTGTTTTAAACCACATTCAGGAACTTGTGTCACTTAGTTCGTGTGTCTTGCCTCTCGAGATTGAGGTTATGTGCTTGTTCTTTCTTGACACCGCTGAACAATCTTGTGCAGTTTCTGTCTGAGAAGAAGAAGAAACCGCTGCTTTGCTTTGTGGTGATCTGCTGCCAGCGTGGCCACAAGGCTCATCCGAGAGACTTTCCCCTCATCATCTGTCATCTTCCAAATGCCGTCAACAACTTTAAGATGGAGAAAGGAAATGGTTGTCTTTGTCTGTTGTGTCAGTCAAGGCCCCAACATTACACAATGGACTGAAAAGCCAGTTTGTTATATTCAATTACTGGTTTGGCTCCGCACTCGAGGGAAACCAGCCAGCATGCATTTAACAGCCGTCATTAAAAATGCAAAAATAGGGAGGAGTGAAACAGACTGGGTAGAACAAGGCCATGCTTTATGAGGAGCAGACCTTACTGGCAGATATTCAGCTCTCCTGTCTCCATGTATTTGGGTGGTTGATCATTGCATAACAAAAAAAACCCAAAAACTTGTCCTCCTGGAAAAGCGCTCCGCATCAAACAGCCTTACGGGTGAGTCATCGTTTTTTTGGCTCGCGCTCGCACCCATTCTTCTGTGTTTCCTTGCAGAGGGTCGGTTTGGCAGAGGTTGGTGGAACAGCTCGGTTGGGGCCAGACGTTTAAAAAGTAGGCCTGCTCTGTTGCCTCTGGAGGCTGTTATTGATGGTAACCGGACTAAAACGGCACCAAGTAGAACGCCTCTCCTCTGACAAATGTTTTGGATTACAAATGCGCGGTGCGGTTTGAGACTTAACATCTTGTGGAATGAAATGATTTGTGGCCAGTGAAAATCGTGATCATGTACATTTATAACCGAATACCGTGAAGCGACCGTGTGAGCACAAAACCAACACATATGTTGCCTAAACAGACGTTTATTCCTGTTAGCCGCTAAAGATTAGGAACTAACTTTAATTATTGTTTCCTATGAAATTATGTCTGGACTTCATAACCAATCAGATTTAACAAACTGCATCATTCTGTGTTGATATGTTCATAGTCTTATCCACATCCATGAGATATTTTGCTAACAAACAGACACAGACAGTCACATGATTGTCCACCTTTCATGGTAGAAAGTGATAATAAGCCCACTCTGAGATTTAATCTGTTTTATGTATCATCTTTGTCCAGTGTAGTGCATTTAAAACACTGTATTGCAGCTGAAAGAATAAAATAGAATTTTTTTTCCCCCACCTCAGTAACGAGCAGTGCAACGATGCAGTGAAACACACAAAAATCTCACGTCGGCGATATCAGTCAGTTTTAATAATTTACTCTTCCGCTTTCCTTTGTTCTTCGTGGTTTTTCATTGGCACATAACCAGAATCGGTGAACCTGGTTTGACTTACTGAGTTGATAACCAGGTTAGTTGTAACATTTAGGAGGACTCCAATGAAGGGAAGATTTGACTCATTTCTGTTGGCTTCCTAAAACAAACCTAATTGGCATTTCATAACAAATCGTAGGTGGACGTATTGTATTATATTAAGAATGAACTGACTGTGTTTGGTTATGATTTATGATTTGGACTAGTTTTTTTCTTTTTGTCAGTGCTCAGTGATGACTTAAGTTGTGAATTAGAGTTGTATAAATAAACCGAACTGAACTGAATGAACTATTAGCACGATCTGTGTTGCTTGAATTAGTTTAACCTGATCATAAAAGGAAACTCTGGGCACGTTGAGTCTGATTTAAAGTGCAGGCCTCTGAATTTGTTTACATAAAGATGGTTTTGTAGACGCCCTCCTTTCACCACAAGGGTGCGCTGAAGGCTCAGTCTCATCTTAATTTGTCTCTCAAACCGAATTGCTTCCCTTATCCTGATATTTCCACGCTTTTCTTCTTTGTGTTTCGTGTCCTTGAACATTAAATTTAGTGTAACCTGCATTTACTGCTCACTGCAACACTTTTTTGTTGTTGTTTTTTTTCCTTACTCGGATATATTTGTATGAAGACCAGAATGTTACCCCATTCCAGCCCGTTCTAAATATGTTTTCCCATCGCCTGGACATTGTCAGCCTCTTGCCGCTGTTGTGTTTCCATCACCTTATCTGGAAGTGACCAGACTCTCAGGAGCTCCTCTCACAGTCAGGCAGTTTTTTTTTTCTACCCCCACTCTCACACTCTGTTGCCACTGTGAGCTGTATGTTGTCAGTAAATACACGACCCGGGTAGTTTTTGACCTTCTACATTCCTAAAACCCCAGCCATACAAGGGTAGGGTCATTACCATTTGTTTTTAGCTAAAAATCTGTTAAATAGACACAGACACATTTAGGTTTTCCATTCATCACAACACATTAAATACAAGCTTAATTGATTTCTTGAAAAGTGTAATATATTGTTTAATGGTGATATCCAGGCTTTTAGTTATTCTGGTCATATTGAGCAGTGTGGGACGCTTTGAGCTCCTCACTGGCTTTGCTTCAACTAATACTGAGAGGGGCGTCTGTTGAGGGTGGGAGAAGGTAATGATATTCAGTGGAAGCTTTCTGATCAGCTGACAGAACATGGGATGTCGCGCTGCTGTCATCTGACAAAGGGGCTGGCCTCAGCAGTCTTAAAGGTCAGGCCCAGAAAACCTACAGACACCTAACCGTACGAACGTACGGCTTTCGTTAATATGTTGACTTTAGTTGAAGGCTTTTCCCCTCGGGGAGCAGCCACCCTGTGCTGCCCTGAAGAAGTTACATCACGTGATGACTGAGTGAAGCAGATGCTCCTGTGCTGAATTTACTCTGAGAAGAGGGAGGGCGGAGAGACGTGCAGCCGGAGCCAATCGGAGAGGCTTCTCTGATGGACTGGCCTCCTTTTACAGGCTGCTGACACGCATGCTATATTAAAGAGATGCCACGCACAGCTGCACCTGACAATTTACAGCACTGGCACTCCTGAAAAGAGAAAGGACTGTCCCTGATTTTATTGGCATCACTGCAGCTGAAGTGCCGCTGAATTTAATGCTTTCAGCTTCTTGTCTTTTTCCTCAAGTATAGGAGCTGCACAACGCCTCCTGCTGGCTCAGCACTTAGTTTTGTGTTTCGTTTTTTTTTTTCCCTACGTCTGGATATTGCAGTCTTGGCTTTCATTAAGTTTTTGTTAAAGTCCATTGTTTTTTTGTTTTTTTTGGTCCAACTTCCATCAGCTGGATTTGCTCTGAACGAGAAAACAAGAAAGTAATTCGAGGAACCCTCACTCGGGGCGGTTGTTTTGTTCTTATCGTGATGCGGATGGTCATGGTCACATTTAGTTTTGAGCCAAAAACCCACCGCTTTCCATGAAGAGGTTTGGCAGCCTGAGGAGGAGCAAGAAACGAAAAGAACAGGATGGGTTAGAAGGGCGGCATCAGTCCGAGGCATCGTGTCTGGCTGGTAATGTGCTGCACTCTTCTCCTCCTGCAGCTTACTCACATGCTTATTCATTGTTCTAGTGTGACTTCTAAAAACATAATCTTTTAGGATAATTAGTTAAAGTGGTGGAGCTTTTGCTTTGTAACTTGCCATCATTAATTAAAATTATTGGTGCACCACAAACTGCAGCCATCCGAATGATCACACTCACCATTGACACCTTTTTATAAAGTTTTTTATTTTTATTTCCCCCTAATACTAACTTGTCAGTTCATGTACACGACAAGGAAAGGTGCATACAGCTGTTATGTGTCGGCACGAAGATCTCTGTAGTATCTCGATGGTATTTTGACCTCAAATTAAAACTACCTACGTTGGTTTTGTTGGGAGATTTAAAGCTTCGCTGCAGGAATTTAATATCTGCCTGTGTAAGTCAGGATGCTCTCTAGAGCTTTTTTATGACTTGCATCTTTTATTTCATATTATAAGTATCACAATACAAACAGATCACACTTGTTTCTTTTTTTTATTTCTTAGGAATCCATATTAAGTTTCAGCCAACAGAATAACAATATGATCAATAGGGAATATGCTGGTGTAGATTCTCAGTCATCCGGGCTATGGTAAATTAAAAAAAAAAGTTAAAAAACAAAAACAACTGGACTTCTATTCTGTAGCTGAAGACGTTTCGCTTCTCATCCGAGGAGCTTT
>NC_051449.1:10933264-10943429 GCF_001649575.2 Kryptolebias marmoratus | reverse complement strand
TTCATCACATCTCAGCTTTAAAAGCTCAACTCCACACTCTCTATTTCTGAATTGAGAAAGCTCCTCGGATGAGAAGCGAAACGTCTTCAGCTACAGAATAGAAGTCCAGTTGTTTTTGTTTTTTAACTTTTTTTTTTTTTGGATCAATAGGGAACAAATTTCTCCTGTTATTCAAAACAACCTACTACTACTTCTTTGCATTTTAAACTGGTGCAGTCTTTACTTCACTTAATCTGTGTTCTCCTGATTAAATAAAGGCTGAGAAAATGAATTTCAAGATTTGATTTGCCTGCTAATACAGCAGCTAATTACGTGGCTGTGTAACAATGCTTCTCACTGTGATTACTGAGCCTGCTGCATGAAGTTAAGGTGCTGCTAACACAGCTGATCCCTGGTGTCACAAGTGCCTACATAGTTTGAAGACACAGGCCAAAGGAGTTGACATGAGGCGAGCAATCAGCAGTTCATAATAGATGCAGCTTTAATTATGTCACTGTCAGGTTACATGGTAATTTTTGCAACACTTTAATTAAATGCAACTGCAGAGTTAAAATCAGTTTCCTCCTTTTCTGTTACCTCAGCCTTTTACGGCAAAGTAATTTATAGCCGTTCTACCTTGTGTCGCTTCAATGTCATTTATTCTGTCCCACATCCAGAGGGAGTTCAGAATAGCTCCTCCGTTTAAAACGCGTCATTAAAGTGCAGCTGAAGCTGTTGGATCGGGCTGTTTGCAGACAATTTGTTTCTCTGCATGGGTGCAGCATCTCCAGATGCAATCACCCTTCAGGTTTTTCGTGGCAGGAAGCCACGAACAGTGCAGCAAACACAATGGAGAGGCCGTCATGGACTTCACAGCTCCTGATTTAGAGCCAGGCTGGCCTTGGTTGAACAGATGAGAGGAGCCAAGTCCTGCCGGCAGGATTTACGTCTACTGTATGTGCGGCTGTATAAGATGTGGAGTTTCTATGACCTGATGACGCTTCAGCCTGGAGTGCTTCGATCCGGGGCCTTCGCACTGCGCAAGACGAAACCCCGTTCTTCTTGTTCGCTGCAGCCTTTAAGAATTTAACTTCTACATGTAGAATTTAGGGACGTTATATTAGAAGACATGTCTGTGTTTCTTAGCTTTTCTTTCATAGTTTGTGTTTGATGCAGATAATAGATTAACAGTTTCTTGTCTGATGAATCAAACGTGATATGTAACAAGCAAATTATTTAATGTTTGTTGTTAAATGAGCTTTGAATTCTAACAGCTGATGTTTCTAGAGTAAAAAGGTTGTGGCAGTGTGATAGCTGCAGCCTCAGTACTGCACTGAAGTTAACAAATGAGGCTCGTGTTGCTTTAAGAGACAGTGGCTCCACGTGACTAAAACACCCTATCGATTCCTCAGAGAGCAACTAGACAGAGAAGATCCACTTTTATAGCCGTTACAATAACACATCGTTGCAGTAAAATCTGTTATAAACACCAGTGTTGATTAGTTTGGACAGAGACCACTAATTACCTGCACACATATTTGTCTCAATACTTGGAATCCGAATTGCAGAAGTGGTTTTTGTTTGCCCGTTAAAAGAATATATAGCCAGTTATCATTCTGTCAGAGGATAAACGAATCCTTTGAGCTCAAGATTCTAGTTAGAGCTGCAATTTGGAAATTACATTAGCATAAATTAATCTACTTAATGTTTTCTTTTTTTTACTATTTTTCCAAGGAAAAATTGAAAAATGCCAGAATTTTTTGAAATCCCAGAGTGGCGATATGTGTTTGTTTGATTAAGAGTCTAAAACTATTAATCTGAGTCCTCAGATATGAGATGTTGGAAGTGTGTTTGGTATATCTGTTTATTTAATTTATTTAGAAAGGAAATGTATTTAATTGTTAATCTCTAATTTAAAGAGTTACGTAAATGTTTCCAAACAGAAAATCAGGCTGAAAAGAGATGTGAAGTCTCTTTGGGAATCCACAGTAAAGTCTGATGTAAAATAAGGGTGCATTCTCGAAGGATTTATGTGTTTTGCTTTTCTTTTTCAGCAATGCATCTATGTCCCGTTTTCCTGGGTGGTGCCGAAACTGTCCTCCATTAGCCGGATAGATGAGGAGGCTCGCAGCCTCGCTGTTATCTGCTCCTGTGGAATGTGCCACAACAGCGCGGCTAAAAAAAGGCCTCACAGCGGAAGCTGGGCGCACCAAAGAGGGCCAGTCAGCGCCAACTAAATGTCAAGAGATAGTGTGGAGAAAAAAATGTGCACTTAACCGCAGGGAAAAGTGTCAGACACCTTAATAATAACAGGAATATTTTGTTTTCAAAGGCAGCTTTGAGCTGATGGTTGAGACTCGCTAACATTTAAATGATGAAGCTTTTTATCTCAGTTAAATATTTATATCGACTACTAATCTCATGGTGTTGACTGAGTTTAGCCTGATATTAACTTAACCTTTTAATTCACGCCAGCATTCGCCAGAATAAAGGTCACCTGCGCGTCTCGTGCTGAACGGCTCGTAATGTGAACTATTTGGCCCACATAGTCCACGCCGCGTATTGTCCGGTCCCAGAAATGTGTCCCCGGAGGCTGAACCGTAGAAGAGCGGGTGTCGCATGTCGACCAACGTAGGACGGTGACGCCTGACGTGGACGAGCACGCTGGCTGTCATGTGACGGACGCCTTCGATGGGACGCTTCAGCGGCAGCAGCTGCCTCACAGACAGCTGACTGTCACACCGGAGGTTAATGTGGATCTGTTTCATTATAAAGAACAAAGATCAGTTCTGCGTAATGAGACCGCTGTAAATTACGCAGAATGGATCCATTATTGATCACTTTTTTACAGCATTAATTTGCATTTATTTATGAGCCGAGCCTTGGATGGTCCTCAGTGAATTTTTATGAGCACAGTCAGGACGATGCAGATGTCAACAGCTGTTTGTTTGCTGCAGTGTGTAAGACTTTCCACAGGAACGACTACAGCTTTGAGTCAGGGATTCTGATTATTTAATCAGTTACTTGGTGCACTTTGGAAACTTCCGTCTAATGCTGCAATCACATTTATATTTAAAGTGTCTTCAGGGTGTCCAAACTGCATCCTGTTTGCTCTCTAAAAAAGTCGAAGCTTTCTTTTCTGCGAGGTCTGTGAGAAAGGTAACAAACCTGAAAAGCTGAAAGTTTTTCCCTTCTTTTAAAACAACCTCAAAACTTTAATTTGTGTGACTCAGTTTAATTTACACAAAGTGTAAAAAACAGTAAACATTACATCAAAACAGATTTACTTTCATTTTTACCAGCCCAAGTCTGCCCAATTTTAAATCCGTTTTTTGATTCATATTCATGCTAACCTTTAATTTGTGCTGAACCCAGATTGTGTTACTCCAGGCTTTTCTCAGTCTTATTGAAATATTATGTCTCCCACTCACAATGTGAGTTTTAACCCCTGAGGAAGATGAAGAACAGACGGATCGTTGTAAATTACTGAACAAAAGGATGATGCTGTGAACGTCCGCACAGGTGTTTTCACTTTAGGGTAATTAGATGAGCTCATGCTGACTGTAAATACTGTCCCCACACGGCTCTTAGAGGAGAGCTAATAAAGCACTACATAGTGGTTTTTTGCTTGTTTTTTTACTCATTCATTCATTTTGGGAGATTTAGCTGAGGAAGGGGTTGCTGATATATTTCTGTTTGTTGACAAAAAACATGAAAATCTACACATTTGGAAGTGAAGAGCTGACAAAGTTTAGAAATGAGTAGTTTTTTTGTTTGTTTTTTTTTTAGTTTAATTTGTTCCCCAAACATTATATAATTTTAATAATCATCATCATTGTTGTAACAATAACACTAATCAGGAATTGTTTAAAAATTTTAGAACAAAGTAAACCCAAAATCACATTTCTGTGGCTTTATTTCAATGTCGTTTTTTCTCTTAATTTAATCAAGTGTTTTTTGTTTTGTTTTGTTTGTTTTTAACAAAAAACGTGCCAGATCTTTGCTCAAAACTTTAGCATAAACTGTTGGAGTCAACCCTGTTTGTTAGCAAAATGGCTCCTAATCGGCTAAATGAATTTTTTTTAAACTTTCATAATCAATGCTTGCATGATAGCTGCCACAGCTAATTGACATTAGCCAACACAAGTATGGCTGTAACCCAGTCAGTTTTACAGAGCTAGAATTTGGTGTGGTAGTAGCTGAGAGTGTACTCCGGGCGTGACAGCCTGTGATCTTTCATGAGATTACACATAATGTCATTTTTGTGGTTTGACCAAAACAGCTACAACTTTGTTATTTCTCTTCATAATTTAAATCTCTGGCGTGAAAGGCAGCGGGCGATATGCATTCCCTTAAGGTACGCTAGCCTTTTTAATTCCTGTTTGTCTTTTTAAGTCTTCAAAGCATTGTTTTTTGTGGTTTTCAAGTCAAACTATATTGCTGTTATAATTAATTTATTAACACTTACCACTGTTTGTTGCTTAATAGCAGTTTATAGATCTGGTGTTTTCTTTGCATTGCTGTGGTTTATCACAGCATCTGTGTTGTTTCCATCTATTCCCTCTTTCCAAGATCAGTTCATTCATTAGGATGCATTCTGTCTCTAATGTAACAGCTGAGAGTATTGATTGCATTTGTAGCTTCAGCGCCGTAGTTTCACCTATCAGTGACGTCAATCAGGTTCTCTGAAAGCTGGAAGGATAAAAATCAAAAGGAGCAAAGAGTTAAGCTGAGATATCTCCTCTGGGCCTTTTATTTCCCCCGCAGCTTCCGGACTGTCGACACCACCCTCCACCCCGACCCAGGCATCCAGCCAGCCTGTGCTCAGCCAGGAGGCCCAGCAGAGCGGCCCCAGCCCCGACCGCCTGGAGCCCAGCTCCCGAGCCCGGTCCCTCTCCACCCCGCCGGACACAGGACAGCGTCTCAGCTTTCCCTCTGCTAAACCCCCGATCCCTTCAACGAGCCCCGTGCCTCCCTACTCTACCTCACAACACGTGAGTCACACGAGCACGTTTTCATGCATTTATGAACAAGCGTTTTCATATCTTATCCAAACAGCTATTCAGTTAGTGCTGCTGAGCTTTAAATCTAACTTCATGTTTACTTTAAGCACCTAAACTCAAAAAAATAGAAGAAAGACATACCTCATTACTTGCATATCACTTCTCATGATTTTCCATTTTCTGAGATACACTGAAAGAAACACGATTGGATTTCTTCTACTCTGGATTTTCGAGGAAAATGTTACAGAAGCTGCAGAAAACTTCCTCAACTCGGGCCGCTCACTGAAAGAAATCTATTCAGACCTGGGGGGGGAGGTGAGCCTGTAGTGACTTCAGACACCCAATTATACGCTCTCATTCAAACAAAGCATGCCATTTATCTTATGGCTTCTTTAGGACTTCACAAAGTCGTGGCAGCTTGTTTTGTTTGTCATTGAGCTAAATTATCCTTTCCTATGAGTAATATGCTGGATTTCAACACTTTTTACCTGCACAGATCATGGGATCTTGATACTAAAAACATTTTTTTTTTCCCTTTTTGGATACATAACAGCGCCCTTAGACGCCTTCTGTGACTCATGTCTCTATTTACTCAGAGTCATAAGAGTGTATTTAGACAGCGCTGGTGGGGAAAGCCACCGATGCAAACACAGAGAGCTGTTACTCGAGTGTCCTTCAGTAAGGCTGTGTTTGCTCTGAGCACCTTGTCGCAGAATGGGCCGTGTAAATTTTGTCTTGACATTTCGGCCCTACCTCAGATGGAATTGGATGCCGGCTACGATGGGATTCCGGCGGCGCGAGCCAGGGTTTGATAGCAGATTACCTTTGGCGAGAGTGGAATTGCTACACGGCTCTCTGTGCCGTTAGAAGAAATAATTATCTGAAGACCTGTCTCAATCTGTCTGCCCGGAGTGATTGTAGGTTTGAGGCAGAGATGGTGAATCAATATTTCATCACCAGTGTTGATATTAACTCCCGGGGACTTGGGTTCCTTCTCCATCTCTCTCTCACACACACACACACACACACAAGAGCCTCAGGAAATAACCTGAAGGTGCAGTATACCGAGGGTAAATTTAAATACAATAAACTAAATGGATGTGTGTGTGCCTCCTGGAGGTTTGTTGTAATACACAAGCAGGCTAAAATGCTTGCTGTAAGTGCAGCGGGGCCAGATTTATGAAAGTGCAGGGGTAGACTTTGGCGAGAGAAGCGCTGTGTCATCATTGCAGGGTGACACTGGGGGACTGTAGAGCATCCTGAAGCAGGCGAGCAGTCTTTCTCAGACCGTTTCAAAGGCTTGTTGTGAACGGGCTTGGGGATCAGGGACCAAAAAAAAAACAAAACAAAAACCTGTTTTAACAAACATTTTGTTCACGTCAGCGTGACGCAGCATGTTTTCTGCCGGAAGACGCACAGTAGATGTGAAGTTCTCACAGTTTTGGTGACACACTTTCAGCTATGGCTGCCAGCTCTCAGAAACTGAAACAAGGAACCATGACTGGACTGGGTGGTGCAGAGGGAGGGGGACATTTTCTTCTCAGAAATATTTAGCTGTTTCTACTAAGAGCGATGCCATCAAGGAAACTGAACATTTACCAGACAAACAAGTACAGGCCTGTGTTAGAAAAGTTGAAAATAACAAGAATCAATGTCAGCTTTGGCTACTTTCAGCATCTAGCTACCTTATTGTTACATTTAGCTAGTGTTTTACTCCTTTTAGCTAGAATTCTTTTCTATTTTTAACTTCTGGCTACCAGTTTGCTACTTTTAGCTAGTGTCTTGCTACTTTTTTGCTAGCCTTTTGCTACATACAACTCTTAGCTAGCCTTTTATTACTTTTAGCTTTTTGCTAGCCTTTTGCCACTTTTGGCTTTTAGCTAGCATTTCGCTGATTTAATCTGCTAGTGTTCTGCTTCTGTTAGCTTCAACAACTCGGTTTCAGCTTATTCAGCGCACTTCAGCGGTCATTCATACTCCATTTTCACACTTGAATTTCTCTATTTTGTCCCTTTTAAAATAAAAAGTCGTTTAAAAGACAAAAAAAAACCAGCTTAAACAACAAACGTCTTAGTAGCTTTGATTTAATCAAAGTATATTTGTGTTCATCCTCTTTCCCTGCAGAGGAAAACATGATTCTTCAGCTCTGATTAGACAAAATCAGTGTCACCTGTGTCAATTATAAATAAGGAAGAAAGGGAATTACTTATCAACTTTAAAAGGTCTTTTTAGTTTCAAATATGGGACGATAACTTATTTGAAGAAACAGCTGGCAGCCCTGCTTTCGGCCTTTCAGAATCAGGAAGTTGTGTTTTGTTATTTTATACCTGTGGCTGGTTTTGTTTAAGTAATGAACACTGAAGACGTTACAAGGCTTCCCCAGCTTCTTGCTGCTAGGCAACGGAAAGGATTTCCTAATATGGTGAGGCAGCCCGGTTTTCCTGCATGAAGGGGCGTGTCCTCGGTTAGAGAGAGGGGGGGGCAGCGCTTCCTGCTTTTCTCTCCGTGTCCTTACGTAGAGCCCGTGTCGTTCGCTCGTTTTCACTGACGTCTGCGGTTGGTTTTGTCGTGGTGGGGTTTAACGCCCGCACGCCCGCGTGAGCAGCATCGGTTCCCCCTCCTGCGCCAAACCGGACCCGGACTGTTCCACCTCCCGTTTTAGAAAGGGGTGTGTGTGTGTGTGTGTGTGTGTGTGTGTGTGTGTGTGTGTGTGTGTGTGTGTGTGTGTGTGTGTGTGTGCTCGCTTCGCTGAAGTTGTGGCTCCGCGGCTCTCGGGCTTTTCTGTCACACTTTGTGTATATTTAGCAGAAGTGGAGAAGTGCACTGTGAGGCGACGCTGTTCGGCTGTCTCAGTGGGTGTTATTTATTTATTCTTTTGACGCTCCACGCTCGGTGTGATCTCCTCTGACCTGCGGGGGGGGGAGTCGGCGTCACTCACGATTTACTGCAAAGTTGTTTTTTGTTGTTGTTGTTGTGCTGCTGTGAGCCTCCTCTCCAAACTTCTGCCTGTTTCGTCGCAGGTCTACGGCTTATTCGAAGGTATGCTGGAGAAACTTGAACTAGATGATGATGGTAAGTGTCCCGTTCAGGCCGTGCTCCCTTTAAAAGCTGCGAATCTCGTCTTCATGGGGTGAATGTGGTGGGAAATAACAGGTGATGCAGCTGTTTCCAGTCTCAGATATGTTTTACTGGGCTATAAGCAGCCAGTTTAGCCCTAAAGCAGGAGATCCATCTGCTCTCCTGCATTTGAACCATTCCTTCAACATGATATATTTTATTATTAGATCAGTCGATTTAAATATCATGAATTTTGTGCAGCAGAATTTAATAAGGGCAGACAGGTGTTCAGGGCTAAAGAGATTAATACTTAGGCTTGTAAAGCATGCTCAAGATTCATGATTTAGTTTTTTAGGCTTCATTCGTCTAAGAAAGGCTACAGGATGTAAATGTTAGTTGCTAATTTATGTTTTAGGCTCACCTTGGCAAAACTTTCTTTTTTTTTGTTTTAAAAAACACGTTCCCCTTCCCCCGTTTCTTTGCTTATTGTTTAGTTTCATCTGTAAAGCTCTTAATATGGTAGACAAATGTTGTTGCCATCACATTATGTAATTTAACAAAAACAAACTATAATCCAGGTCATTTTGATTGGCTCATCTTAGATCCCAGAGTACTTTGCTTTAAATGTCAACAAACACACAAACGGTGGAAAAACTTCGGCAGCAGAGTGTAATTATCTGTAAGCTGGAGCAGGAAAGTGACTGTAAGTGCTCCGTGGCTGTAATGGGTGTTTATGGGTGTTTAGGCTGTGTGCATGCGTTGTCTCCAGCCTGTCATTACCTATTCCCTGGGAGCTTTTCCTCCTTCCTAAAGACATATTCTCCCTCCCTTCTGTTCTCACAGCTGCTGAGCCCGAGAGTGATATTTACATGCGCTTTATGAAATCCCACAAGTGCTACGACATCGTCCCCACGAGCTCCAAGTTGGTCGTGTTCGACACAGCGCTCCAGGTTCGTACGCCGCCTTGCAGACGCAGCGAGAAGCTGAACAGACGCATTAAAACGGGCTGGAGGAGTTTACCTCTGAGCTGTTTCTGTGAGCGTATTACCATAAAGCTGTTAAACGATAACCCAGGAAAGTTCGTAGCTCCTTGATGAGTAAATCTTCAACCTTAAAAACTGAAAGGAAAGATTACTAATCGACAGGTGGAGAAAAACCAACTCAAAGCTGCAATTAGTTTCTTTCTCCTTTATGAAATAAAGATGAGGGCTTCGACGCAACATTTAATTTCCCCATCCTTTTTGCTCTTTTTAATCGTATAGTCTGTAAAATGTGAGCTGAGATGAGGCACAAATGGCCATTTTGGATCAGTAAACAGTGTTTATGTTTGATTTAATCATCAGATTTTTGTTGATCAGCTAACAGAATAGTTGAACCTAAATATGTCGTCACTTGTTTTAGTTTTGTCTCTGAAATGAAATGAAACGTCTATTCCGTCGTTTCCCTGCAGGTTAAGAAAGCGTTCTTCGCCTTGGTGGCCAACGGCGTTCGAGCAGCTCCGCTGTGGGACACGGAGAAGCAAAGCTTTGTGGGTAAGAACACTTTGACACTTTAACTTCTGTTTTTAAATGCCTTTTTTTTGGGGGGGGGGGAATTAACTTGGAAGTTAATTACTGCCAAATTTATCTGAAAGCAGCTTTATTTAGAGACAATTTGCTGTTTTTAAATTATCCCTCATTTTATTGGATTAAAACACTGAATCTTAGCAAATAAATATAAAGCTAAACTTGTTACACTAGATTTGACTTTGCCACATATATGTGGGAGGAAAAACAAACTCCTTATTTTTATTTATTTCTCTTAATGGAGATGAAAATGCCATCGCTGTGCTGGTTTGGCGTAAATTAAATCGGTTTTAATGGTCATGGCTGGTGGAGCACAATGTTTCATTGAAGAAGAAGAAGACATTAGAGCTGACATAGGCCATTAAACACAGAAATGACTTGTTTGAATGGACTCGGGCGAAGACGAGTTGAAGACAGAAACGCGTCTCGCTCGCCCTCTCTGTTATCTGGAAGTCAAAAGGCGACCCGCCTGGTGAGTTGGGTTTGTTGAGCTTCGCTTCGACTCGGCCTGTGATGAATAATGAATGTCAAGTCAATGTGAGCATAAAGCAGGAGGCGGGG
>NC_051449.1:10922924-10933203 GCF_001649575.2 Kryptolebias marmoratus | reverse complement strand
GTGGGGGGCTCGTTGTTGTTTGAACCACGCCCTCGTGCGCTCTGCCCGGCTGCACGACGCCTGCAGGCCTGGCTCCGTGTGTGTTGTTTATAGATCTGATCTTTTTTTAATGTCCGTTTTCACTGCAGGAATGCTGACAATCACAGATTTCATCATCATACTGCACAGATACTATAAGTCACCAATGGTAGGTCACCCCGACAGATGAGGTCTCTGTGTTCTGCTTAGGGTGACTTTTTTAAAAACCAAGTTCCATTTGTTGTTTTAGGTGCAAATTTATGAATTAGAGGAACATAAGCTGGAAACGTGGAGAGGCAAGTATTCATTGTTTTTGTGGCAGTAAACCTCTTAGTCTTGTCCTACTTTTTATTTATTTTTATTATTATTATTCTTTGTCCACAGAGGTTTATCTTCAAGCAACATTCAAACCTCTGGTCAATATATCACCGGAAGCAAGGTAGGATTTCTAAAATTGTTCTAGATGTTGGTGTTTTCAGTATTTTCCTGCATGCGAATTTGACTGAGATGTTTGTAATGAAATGTTGTTTCCCTTTTTTTAAATTTTTTGTTAACAGCCTTTTTGATGCAGTTTACACCCTCATCAAAAACAAAATTCACCGCCTGCCTGTCATCGACCCCATCACAGGGAATGCACTTTATATTCTGACACACAAGAGGATCCTCAAATTTCTCCAGCTGTTTGTGAGTCCACACACACACACACACACACACACACACATCACTATCAGTCTTTAGCTGGAAATATCTGTAATTAATTTGGAGAGTAGGTCCGTTTAAGCTAATACTCCTCAAGATTCTCTTTGTGCCTTGTCCCTTTTTTATTTGTTTGGCTCCCTCTTGTGGTCAAAGAGAAAATGTAGCTCTTCTCTCTCTCATTTGGTGTGTTTGTTATTCCCAGATGTGTGAAATGCCAAAGCCAGCGTTCATGAAGCAGACTCTGGGTGAGCTGGGCATCGGGACGTACCACGACATCGCCTTCATCCACCCAGACACACCCATCATCAAAGCGCTCAACATCTTTGTAGAGAGACGAGTATCGGCTCTGCCTGTGGTGGATGATTCAGGTGAAGTCCCGACCAACTAACCCTGGCTATGAAGAGCTTTTAATTTCTATTCCTGAATGAATTCTCTTTTTCTCTTGCAGGCAAAGTTGTGGATATTTACTCCAAGTTTGACGTGATTGTAAGTTTACAGCGTCCATTTGCAAAGAGGCGAAGTATCTCGTTTTGAGGCGTAATTGTTTTTTTACTGTTTTTTTTTGTGTGCATGCAGAACTTGGCTGCAGAGAAGACGTACAATAACTTGGACATCACGGTGACGCAGGCTTTGAAACATCGCTCTCAGTACTTTGAAGGAGTTATGAAGTGCCATAAAATGGAAACTATGGAGACGATTGTGGACAGAATAGTCAAAGCAGAAGTGAGACACAAACACGTAAAGATATCGTTATTCAGAGGTAACCTAAGGGAACCTCTTAGCTTCATTAAACCATTTTTATCTTGTTTTTGTTTGGCTGGCAGGTGCATCGGTTGGTGGTGGTGGATGAGCGCTCCAGTATCGAGGGCATAGTTTCTCTTTCAGACATCCTCCAGGCCCTGGTGCTCAGCCCTGCAGGTATAGATGCTCAGCATTGGTAGCCCCAGTCCCCCCCCCCCACACACACACACTGCCCCGGACCCTGAGCTTTCCCCCCTCCCACCTGTCCTCTAACCCTGTCCCAGGTAGGAACAGCAGCTGCTCCACTCGTGGCTGCGATTCAGAGAAGGCATGATGATGTCTGCCATCGTTCTGCTTTGGGCTGCAGTGTTGTGTCCATTATTCCGTACTAACGTTTTAAAATTTTAATCGTAAATTTGTTAAATGTTCAGATTTTATGACCATAAATGCCAAATGAGTTTAAAAGAGATGGGAATGGTTCTTTTTAAAAAACAAAAAACAAACATAACATGGTTTAAATTTGCACAAGCCAGTGTTCTTCACACTTGCGTGAGTGTCTGAGTGAGGTGCTGACACATTTAAATCTGTGTTGCTCTTGTTTTTTAGCTTTTATGAATATTTTCCTCTGGTTCGTCTTCCAGATGTTAACCACACTGTTAACAAGCTGTAGAAACGTCACGTTTGGTATTCTGCTCAGCTGAATGTTGGCCTGTCCTTGTTGTATCTGGAGCCGATTTTGATGTGAAGCATGTTTTGTTATTGACGTGTCTTGGGAAGAAAAAATAACAAGCTTGCCTAATTTTTACCAGTTCCAGTGTGGGATGGCTGTAGCTGCGTGTTTGGGTTGTAGTTTCCCTCAGATCAAAGTTGGCGCGATGCGTTGCGATGAAAACATGGCACACAGGCATTGATCGGCTCCAAAACTGAACCCTGGATTCATTGACATGTTTTGATCGGTCTCCGTCTGTGTGCATCGACGTAGCCGCAGTCTACGAGAAGCTGCTTTCAGCTCGTTGCGGAGTCTAAAACGGGGAGTTGTGGAGCGCTTAGATTTTGAAAACAAAAAGTTCAGTTTAGGCAGACAAGTCCGTCAGACAGATCGATTAGAAGCAGGCTGAGAGAAAACGGCGTCCTGCTAACAACGTTCATGTTGATGTTAATTTACTTTTAAATTCAGCTCCTTTTCCCCACTAAAGGTGTGATGGGATGCTGCTGTTTTTATTTCGTCAGTATGAGGCAGCAAAGGTGAGCGGTGGTGAGAGTAAAGGGTGTAAAAAGGTTCCACTGTTACAGAAGTTTCTTGTTCGTCTGCGCTCATTTATCGCAGCAGGATACTTTGTCCCAGAGCACACCTGAAAACACACAGGAGTGGCTCAATAAACACAACAGACGGTCTAAAATAGTAAAACCGGCCTCCAAACGTTCTCTCCTACCAGAATCATACAGTTTTTACTCTCAGAACAAGGTCCTTTCACACTCCAAGCAGTTCCTTTAAGAACTACCCTTTTTAACCTCAGTGGTTATAATGTTTTGGTTGGTTTGTGTGTCTAACATTAAGAAGCTGTGATTGTTTCCCTGTCTCATACCGATGGCTGCTGTTCTGTCTGTAACATCAGTACATTTATTTCTAATCTTGTCTCGGCAGCTCACGGTTTGTTTGTTTATTTTCTTCTTCTTCTCCTGTTGTCTTCACAGATGCCTGTAAGGAGGAGAGCCTGACTGAATGAGCGGGCGGTCGGTCAGTTTGCGTGATTAAAAACCGAACTGAACCATTCAGGAAGCGAGCGTGTGGAGCTGAGTGAAGGTCCTGGAGACGCCTGCAGTAAAAAAGCCTTTGAATCCAAAGAGTTTGACAGCTGAGTGAAGTGGACTTTCTGCACTGAGAATTGATTTTTTTATTTTTTATTTTTTTCCTCCTCTCTCTCTTTCTCTCTCTCTCTCTCTCTTTGTTTGAACACTGATCCGATGCACACACATTACAGACATTTTAAAGTGTACACACACACACACACACACACACCTGCAGGCAAATCCATCATGTTAACCCTCGAGGGGGGAAGCCGGGCGTTGGATGGATCTGGGCATCAGTGTAGTTACGTTCATGCTGCTGTCACGAGTTACATTTTCCAGCTGATGCATTCACCTTCAGGTGAGCGTTTGCAGATGCAGCTTAGCTAATTTAGTAGCACAACTACACTTTACCCACAGTGAGTTAATGACTGTTATTAAAGAGAAGGTTTGTTGGTGCCAACACAGACCGCTCCGTTGTTATTTGTGCCTTTGGTTCCCCTCCCCCTCCCCGCTTCAGTTTGCGACTAAAACGTTTTTTTTTCAGCTTGTAGTGTCACTGAAATCCGGACATAGACGGCGATATATTCATATATTTTTACCTTCATTTGGCTGCATTGTATCGTTTTTTGCGGAGCTCAGAGGAAAGAGGAACATCTGTAACGATAAAACCAGGTTTCAAAAGGTTTTTAGAGGTTTAAATACTTCCTTTTCCCCCTCTCAGAAACGGTTTTAATGCTTACAAATATGCAATGCGGCTCGTTCATCTCCGCCTTCAACTGCAAATGGGTTTGTTCTCGGGAAACGTAGAGGGAAAATAAAATTTAAAAAAAAACATGTAACAGAAAGCTTTATTTTTATGAATGTGTTTAAAGATTCTGCAGTTTTAATGTTATTTTTGTAAATATATTGTGGCAATATGTCTAGTTCAGAGAACCTTTGTATCAGATCAACATGTACTGTAAATGTGCAAGCATGACAAACTACACTTCAGCAGAATGAATGTTCTTTGTTTTACCCTTTTTTGTTTTTCTTTTTTTTTCTATTTTTCTGGCTGCAGAAAAATAAACAGACACTGAATGTACTCTAAAACTCAAAAAAAAGCTGGATGATTCTTTTTTTTGTTACACACTTTCGGTTTTGGTTTTCAGTTTGTTTTTATATATTCATTTATTTTTTTGTTTTGATGCAGCAACCTTGATGTTTGTGGGGGGTGTATTGGAAACTATTTTATTAAATTAATGTAAAAATAAAAATGCAGAAACCGTTTTACAACCCCATTTTTTTGAGGAAGTTGGGATGTTTTATTCACAATGATAAATATATAAAAATGTTAAACCTAAGAAATCAAACTAAAAAAAAAAAAAAAACTTGTTTTGAAGTTGTTTCTCTCTGTGAAGCATCTCTTCTTCTAACATCAGTCTGTAAACATCCAGGACCCGAGGAGAGCAGCTGCTGGAGGTTTTGGAGGGAACGTTGTCCCATTCTCGTCTGATGGAGGATTCTAGCTGTTTAACAGTCTTTGTTAAATCTTTTGTTACACGATGCATCAGCTGTTTCCATCTGGACTGCAGGCAGGTCAGTTCAGCTCCTGATCTCTTCTGTTATGAAGCCCTGCTGCTGTAATGGATCCAGTCTGAGGTTTAATGTTGTGTTCTGAAATATTTAAGTCCTTCCTGGAAAAAAGATGTCTGGATGGGAGCTCATGATGTTCTAAAACCTGGATGTACTTTTCTGCATCAATGGTGTCTTTCCAGATGTGCAAGCTGCCCATGCTATAGGCATTAATACACCACCATACCATCAGAGAGGCAGGCCTTTGAACTAAGTGCTGAAAACAGGCCTTCTCCTCTTCAGCACGGAGGATGTGGCGTCCGTGGTTTCCAAAAATAAACGTTTTGATTTGTTTTCAACTTTGCCTCAGTTTATCTTAAATGAGCTTTGGTGGTGTTCCTGGATGGTGTTCACATATAGCTTCTTGTTTGCGTGATGGAGCTTTAATCATTATTTGTGACTGACACGGTGAACTGTGATTTGTGGGAGTGTTCCTGAGGCCGTGCAGTGATGTCCAGAACAGAATCAGAACTGTTTTTATGAAGATCGCAGACTTTCAGCCTCGTCCTTTAGGCACAGACATGTACTGTAGCTTATATGTTTAAAGTATTCCAAATTTTTTAGTTATTTACCATTATTCTGAAACTGTTCCACTCTTTACTCACATTTTATTACAGAATGATAAATCTCTGCCCATCTTTACTTCTGAGAGATTTAACTCCTCTAAAATGCTCTTAATACCCACTCTTCTTACTGACCTGCTGTCAATTAACCTAATTAGTTGTAAAAAGCTCCTTCAGCTGATTCTTATTGTTACCACTTCCTTTTGTAGCCTTTTTTGTTGCTCCCGTCTTGAAGTTTAAGATGTTGCAACCATCAAATTCAAAATGATCGTATTTATTCCAAGAAGTGGTACAGTTTTTTAGTTTAAATGTTTAATCTTCACGGTGTTCCTTTTTGTAAAATAAGATGTTGACACTCATCTTTTTCAGAAAAGGGGTTGTGTTCAGTTCACACGCCACTTTCCCATCATTTTAAAACATGTTTAATATAAAGAAAACTGTCTATAGTGCACATTTTTAAAGACAAAACAAATTATTTATTGAAAACAGACTAACTCAATTTAGAATCAATATTTAATGAGCAGAAAGGAAATAAATGGATGAGTGGGTCAGTTTTGTTTACAGTTAAGTGATATTTTACAGCTTTACCTCCTTTCAGAGCAGATTGGTAAACATTTTCAGTCGGGATGAAACTGTGTAACCGAGCCTTTCCTCCTCTACAGAAACGCATCCTGAACATTTTCCCTGAACTAATATTTAGCAGCACGATGGAGAAGTGGTTAGCACTGTTGCCTCACAGCAGGAAGGTTCCGGGTCCGAGCCCCGTGGCTGGACCCTGCGGTCGTTCCGTGTGGAGTTTGCATGTTTGGGGGAGAGGGGGGGGCACTCCGGTTTCCTCCCACATGCATGTTTAGGCTGCCTTCAGGCTCAGACCTGCGAGCTCAGCTTGATTTGTCTGCTTAAAATAAAACGTGGGGGAAACATGTCCTCCCGTGTGCTGGGATCACCTGGATTTTGGAGCTTTCTCGCTTTTAACAGCTCGAAGACAGTTATGGGTTTGATCTGTGTGTGTGTGCTGTGGCTGGCTCTCACACACACACACACACTCCCAGTCTTCTCCCCTGCTGATTACCATATCATGTGAGATTTAGATGCTCGTCTCTCACATGGAGCCGAGGCTTCGCCAGCCGCAGACAGCTGAGCAGTCCTCACCGGGCCCTTCAGCCCCGCTTCCTCCCCGTGGCACGTTGCCCCGAGGATATTTTAGACCAGGGATTGGCAACTAGATGTGCCAGGGAGAGTGCCTGCAAACTTAAAAAGATTTAATTTCTGCTGAACATAATCGCAGCTGATGATTCATCTTTTAAATATATATGTATTTAAAGCCGGCCTGCTCAGAGAAGTCAGCTGTCAGCGTGGAGATGGGGAGATGTTTCTCCAAGCTGCTGCCTCTGTTGTTTAGGTGGGAAGCAGCCACAAGGTGATGCTGTTTGAGCACCTCCTGCCTCTGCAGCTGATCCCATCCTGCCCTAATGAAGAAACCTCTCTGTCTCATTGAGCATTTATATTCCAATACGGGGTGATTGATTTTTTTTATTTTTATTTATTTATTTTTTTTCCCGAGCAGACTTTCCTCCGTTTTTTAAAGGCGCCTTTGAAAGGAATGGCTGGATTTCAGCAGGAAGTTTTTGAGAAGTCGCCTCTAAATGAGGTGGATCTGATGGACTACCAAATGAGGAGGGTAAAACCGGACCAGACCTCGCTCCAGACAATCCGCTTTGATCTCCCAATCTCCCCTATGATATCCAGCTCTGGGAAAGCCTTCACACCTTGTAGCCTTAAAGCAGAAGAAGTGGAGGGAGGGGGGGGGGGCTCCTCCATCTCTCCACCTCCCCTCCTCCTCCTCCTCCTCCTCCTCCTTTCACTGCCCATCTTTTTTCTTAACACACACACCCACACTGGACTCTCTTTTGAAAAGTGTTGGACTTGATTTAAAATTCCTCTTCAGAGTGTGTCATGCATTTTATATGCATGGTGAGTGCAAGAGAGAGGAGGGATATTGAAGGCAGGAAGGTGTGTGTGTGTGTGAGTGCTTCAGTCCAAATGAGCTTCCCTCTGCTTGCTGCTGGCCTCCTCGGGGATCTATCCGTACACACCATCCATTACCACTTTCCCTCATTTTCTTGCTCCCGCTCAACTCTTTCAACATTAGTTTTTACTGCATCATGCTTTTGCACAAATTCCACCGAGCAGCGAAGAAGGAGGAGGAGGAGGCCCCCCCTCAGCCTTTGAAGACAAGTGTGATCAGAGCAGAGGCGAGGGGTGTACAAAAACCTGGCCCCAGGGCATTTGGGGGGGGGTATTTTTTTCTTTTTCCCTTCTTCTTCTTCTTCTTCCCCACCCCGTCTTTGCACTCATATTTAGCAGCATCTGGAGCCAAGGAGGGAGAGGCTGACAAGTGCAGCGTTTGGGGACAGCTTTGATGTCTCGCCTGGGCGCGGCGGCTGCTTCTGTTCCCCCCCTTCGCGAGGAGACAGTCGCCTTGACGCGATCAGGCTCGCAGGCCTCTGATAGATAACAAATAATCAAAGGAGCACGCTGCTCTTCACCTAAAACATCTCTCATTCTCTTTCTGCCTCGCTGACAGCCTGAGAATCAACACAGAATGCAGAAGGAAAAAGAAAGCAGACGTGACTACATCTGCTCCAGAAATCTGATTTATTATTATTATTATTATTATTATAGGAACAATATGATCCCACTATAGCTTATTGTGGATATAGCAGTAAACAACAGAAACACGGTCCACTTTTCTTTCTTTCTTTTCTTTTTCTTGTTTTTTTTTTATAAGTGCTACAGGTTTGTGAGTATAGACGTAAAACAGTGCTACATTCATATATGCACAGAGAATATAAAAATTACAGTATATTGCTATGAAGCTTTTCCTGCTCTGTTTTATACACGCACGCGCCAACATCACAGGAAAACCAGGCACCTTTTCTCGCGACGACGGCGAGGAGGCCTAGGTTGACGTTTATTCCACGTGAGCACTGAGTTATCTGAGCACGAAGCGGACGAAGGTGAAGCTGATTATAGTACAATAACACGACATGGAGCCTATACACAGAGACCTCTCGGTGAACTGAAGGCTTTTCTTCAGGGTGACAGATTAATACAAGGTTCCTTTGGTTTCCAGCTCTCTACGTCTATCCTGTGAGACTGTGGCAGTTTTAAGCTGTGAATTAAAGTTAAATCGACAGTGTAGCAGCTTCAAGCCATTATTCAAAGGGAGAGTTCAGCTCTTTTGAAATGGGATTCTCTGGACAGGTTATTAAGAATTAATATTTTACCTGTTACAGACGGCCTTTTGAACTACCTCCGTTTTTGGAAAAATAGGGTTTAATTCTGCCCAGACTGATGAGCTAACGACTAGTCTGAGTGTCTGAAAAGCTGTTTATTGGTTCCTGCATGCATTCTTCCATCGGAGGTGTGATATTCCTACAAGAAGAGCCCCAGGCCACACGGGAAATGTTACAGCTAGTTGGTCGCTATTTGTGTTTGCAAATAAATATAAAGTTCAATGTAAATAACCGTGTTAGGAAAAATAATGTAAAGGTTTATAAAATAGTGTTCACGTGAACCACTATGAAGTCTGGGATCTTGGAGCTGTTTTGAGACGGCAACGATCCACTTTGTTCCTGCTGGACTAGCCGTTAGCTCATCAGTTTAGTCGGAAACAAACTGAACGGTAAAACTGGACAAAATACATTTTTATATTCGCTCTCCGCTTGGGCGCCCGGGATCCCATAGCAGCTCTTCTTCTATTACTTTATTTTTTTTTATTTACAGTTCTTCTCTTGTTTAGTTGCCATTTCATATCAAAAGTGTAAAAATAGATTAGAAAGATCAATTTTTGAGGTTCATATACGAGCCAGAATCTTGTCATTGTAAAGATAACGGTGAAAACATATCGGCTCTTTCTCCAGATGATGGTTATGCGTACAGCAGCTTCCAATGACGCACGGCGCTGCAGCGTTCCTGGTGTTTGTGGCTTTTTATTTTTATTTGAAGCTGCTCAAAGAGCTATCCACAACAGGTAAGATACTAACTGCGCACACCTTTCGCACAGAACGCCACTTCAAAAGATCTGAGCTGTCACTTCATCACAACACAGAAATAAAACATTGTTCTAATAGCAGCCAGAAAATAATGTAATTACAGTGTGATTCCAGAGAAAAAAGGGATTTAAAAAAAAAAATGAAACGGTTAAAAATCTGTCATGTGGTACCTCGTAATAAATAAAATAAAACAGCTTCTTTGTTGTTATTTCTGTTCTAGTCTGGACTGTTATAAATATGATTGAATATTAGGCTATAAGTTGTGGGTAAAAGACACACTTTCATCCATGCAACACAGAAATTTGAGTTTTTTTAAAAATAGAGAGGGGAAAAAAAAGTATTTCTTCATTGGAAAAAAAAATACAAAGGATTGTATACAACAAAATATTTTGCAGAATGCAAACTATTTTCAGTTTTTTTTTTTGTTTGTTTGTTTTCTTTCCATCAGACTGTAACACAAGACGAACATTAATAAAACAGGCTGAAAGGAACAAATCAGTCCCCGGATGCTTCTGCGGAGAACCTAAGGGACATCTCAGGTTCCTGTGGTCTTGACTCGACGCGAGGCCTCCTCGCCATCCTCGCCGTCCTCGCTCTGTCTCTCCGTGTCTCTGAGTTGCAGCACCTGGAGGACACAAGCTGACTGAAACCTGGGCGAGCCCAAACTACTGGGAGGGTGCAAACAGAAACGGAGCCGGGAGCTTTCAGGGGATCGTTGTGCTGGTAAAAAACGGCCGTGATGGTTTGCTGTTTTTGCAGAGGTGTGATATGGAGAGAGAGAGAGGGGGGGGGGGGGGG
>NC_051449.1:10801957-10922907 GCF_001649575.2 Kryptolebias marmoratus | reverse complement strand
GGGGGGGGGGGGGGGTGTTGGTGTTGCATTGCTGGAGAAAATGTCACGTTTCTCGTACTTCTACCTCATTCTCTCGTAGAGCTCTGCAGCAAACCCTCTCTGCTTGGTTTGGCGTGCTTTTAAGCAAAAAAGAAAAAGAGAACCTCTGCAAAAGAAAGCTGAGACTTCCTGTTCTCTGTTACAGGCCAGCAGAGTTTAATGGTGCGACGTGTTCACCTGAGCTGTCTGAGGAGTGAAAAGTAGACACTCTGTGCCGGTTGTAGTGAGCTGTTTCCATTATGCATTCTGAGCAGCTGCTCTGTGGAGGAAGTCCTTTGAAGGACGGCTGTAGGGAGGTATCTGGAGTCCCCAGTTCAAATGAAGGCTGGGGAGGGGGTTCCTCACCGCTGCTCATTCAGGGTTCATCGTTCTGCACCCCGGCCACAAAGAGGCCCCACACATGCAAAGATCTACGCTAACACCCAACGTTCATGCTTTAACTAGTACAGAAGCAGGCATGGGAGGGAGGAGGGGGTAAAAAATAGACATGCATTCCTTGTTTCTCCTCAGCCTAGTGTGATTCCACCTCAGACATCCTTTGCTCTCTGGGCCGTGCCTCTGGTTCCCTCTGCTGTTTTGATTTGTGTCTGTTTTGACATGGAGGCGCAGGAGGAGGAAAGCAGTTCTCTGAGCGAGGCTTTGAAGAGAGCCAGATCTGGTCTGAAGGTTGTCTCTGAGGGGTCAGGGGCATCCTTAAAATAATAATAATAATTAAAAAAAAGAAAGGAGGACGAGGGTATAGGAATTGAAGCCGAGCTCCTTGGAGGGGAGAGCTCGCTCACTTTTGCGTGAGGTACGCGCCGATGGTGATGCTGGCCGCCCCGAGCGCCGCCAGGCCGAAGACTGTCTTGATGGACGGCCAGTAGCAGCTGAAGACGGACTCCTTGTGTCTGTCGTACAGTTCCACGAACGCATCCTGAGGGAGAAAATGGGAGAGAGGCCGTTAGTCCAGGGGCAAAACAGTATATGTTTACCAGCGCCTGAGTTATGGCACATAGGAGAACCCCGACATCCGGTTTGTTTTTATTGCAGACATAAACCTTCAAGCGTTCGAGCTCGAACGCTTGAAGGTTTGGACTGTCTTCTGCTGCTGCTTGAGTCCCAGCAGGATTTCTGCCGGAGACGTGCTCCCATCTGGAAACGAGAGGACGTGTGTCTGCAGCGTCTCAGGGGGAAGGCTTTTCAGAGACTTTGCGGCGACTGCTTTTCTGCTAATATCACACGTGTTCAAATTAGAAGCAGAGCAAGCAGATACTGGAGACCAGCAAGAACGTGGCTACAGGTCTGCTGCTACACTCCAAATCAATCCATCCTGCTGAATTCTGCAGACGCTTGTATTCTCTGATTTCATCCTTCAGAGAACTTCCAGGCTGCTTGAGGCATGCCAAACTAGTTTTTAAACACTTAATCAAACTTTAACAGAGCCTTTGCCCCTACAAGAAAGCTGTAAAGTGACGTAAAGAAAGAAAACATGATGTAACCTCCTTAAATTCGAACGTTTAAAGATTTATTTCCCTCTGGTAGTGGTCAGTCATTAAAAAAGGATTGGCTTTCGCCGATATTTTACACATCTACGTCCACTCAAAGGAATGGAACTGGAACATAATTTGTCTTGACGGAGGTGTTTGAATATTCGCCGCTACCTCGCAGTAACAACACCGCTGCTGCTCCGACAGGCTGTGGTCAGTGGTAGTTTTCCTTCATTGTCTCTGATTTTTTTTTTTTCCTTCTTCGCTCTGAGTGAAAATCATCAGTGGGGAGGAAAAAAAACCCAAAACAAAACCTGTCTGACTGGATATCAGCAGAAAATAGGTGCGATATCGTTTTGCGGTTTGTGTGGAATTTCCCTTTAAAATGTAAATCCCCACAGGTGCTGCAGAAGCTGAGTGGAAATGGAGTGTCATTACACCAAAGAGAGAGAGAGCCATTACTTCCACCGTCCCTCTGCACAAAACTCACTTCTCACACAGAAACACAAACAGGAGAATCACAGTTTGCAACACATGATGGTGTTTTTCTGTTTTTATTACCCTTTTTTTTAAACATTTTGCCTGGACATATTGAGGTATAACATATGAACGGTGCTCAGAGGGGTTTAAAAGAAGCCTGCTATCAGCTGTGAGCAAACGTACACGAGGAGCATCTGCGGCGCAAATGGAAACACAGACATCTGCTCACAAGCAGGGACAGCTGGAGCAGCTGGACGGGAAGCGACGGTGCTAAGCTCTCTGTCGTCCCAGGCGCTCACAAGTCGATTATCTTTAGCCAAAGTACAACAGGGGTTTAAGCCACTGGACAAATTTAAATGAAACCTAAGAGCATGTGTAACATTATTTTCAGGGTTTGTCCAAAACGGCAACGTACCGCTCCATCATTCCTCAGTGTAAGATGATCCTAAAAGTTGGTGGGTGATATGCATTCCTACAAGGAATGCTGGGCCTTTAGCTTCCTTTTGCGATGAGGTTGAGCACATTAATCTTTGCGCTTCAATGCTAACATCTGAGCGGCTCTGATGTCTGTTTTTAGCTGTAAATTGACCCATGTGTGAACAATGGTGAATTGTACCATTTCGCTTCCCACGGGAATCTTTTATTCTTCTCTAATCTGATTGAATTTTACATTCATTCAGTTCCAGGAGCCACATTTCATTGGGGAAGTTTTTCTTTAATGAAATACTCATTTTACTCGACCTTCGTCCGAATTTCAATGTGGTTGTTTAAAACCCTCTTGTTCAAACAGCATGTTTTTAATTCTGTTTCATGAAAGAAAAGGCCACACAAGACCTAAAAAAAAGAGAGAGAGAGAGAGAAAAAGGAGACTGAAGGGCTGCGGGGAGACAAAAGCATTTCCTGTTTCCCTTCCCGTTTCTGTGGGATTCCTGAGGCTGGGGGCTGGTGACACGAGGGAGGACGGATCAGCAGATTCCGCCAAGTTTGGGCCCGCTGGTGTCAACACACACAACACGTGCTCCCGAAGAAGCCAGAAGCATCCTGAACCACATTTTCCTCGTTAGAGCTGAGCGTTTTTAATTATATCCAGGCCCGTGCCAACCACCTTAAAAGGCTGAGATCGAAACACAAATGTGCTTTGAGCTGAAACACCCTCCCTCCCACCCCCAGCAGGATGAACCCACGCTGGGTACGCTAAAATATGACAGCCGCACGTCAAGCTGAACAACAGTCAGTAATTCAGTTTATTAAAGTTCATGGTTTGGACAACATGTTGCTGTCGGGGCTGCGTTCGCTGAAATGGGAACTCAGATTCGTTTGTCAGTTCCAGAAAAAAAAAATATAGACCTTTGTTTAAGTTTCTTTTTTTTTTAGTCTCACTTAAACAAAAAGCAATCGTGTCAGTAGTCCTGCTATCTGCTAATGTTTAAATTGATAAAAGATACAGGATGAATGATTCTGCATTTAATGAGGGATTTCACCCTTTTAGCAGAGTGAAGACAAACATTTGAAAAGCTGAATCATTTACAAACCTGATTTTTTTTGGTTCTTTTTCAGTATAATATATTTTCAGTGTATGATGAGAACGTGTCTGCGCTGCTTACCAAAAAACAAGGATTGCCACGATGACACCATGAGTTTTGTTAAACTGATTGTTTATTTTTTAGGTTGTTGGCATTTTGCTGCCATACCTACAACCTTCAGATTTATGGTTCTTCTCTTGTTGCAATATGTTCATCCCTAAATCGTGCCGTGCCAAAATACCAATCAAAAAAAAAAAAAGATGGATGTATTGGAAGTAAACTTAGTAAATGAGAGGTTAAAACTATGAAGAAGATGCTTACTGACAAAATGAATCAAGAATAACGTAGAGATATTTTATATTATTATATTTATATTCTCAGTCTTCTTTTTGGAGCCCCTGCTGGTCAGTAAATGTATTGCAGGGTAAATCACATCTGCATTGGCTTTACTTTTCAAGCCTGGAGGCTACATCTGTTTATTGTGGACAAATTGTGAGAGAATATTGGAATCTATATTTTTTAAGGGTTCAGACTGGACCAAAAATGTTGTCAGTTTCTTTTTTTTGAGCTACGAGGCTAAAATGAACAGCAGAAATATCAGACAGCTACATTTACACTTTCACAGGCTGTGTCTACAAATGCTATCACATTTCTTTCCCCGAGGAGTTGAGTATTCATAAAGTCAGAACTCCAGCTGAGACAGATGCATGTACTTCTGGAAAATTACAGTTTGCTGAAGCTACAACTCCAAACCAGCTTGTGACCGACCGCCAGCACGGTTCAGCAAAATGTCAAAGTCGGGATGTGTGTCCTTGACGGGCCCGAGCGTGCTGACTTCCTGTACGTTTAGCTTAGTTTAGTTTATCTTAGCTCATATTTTAGATATTGTTAGATTGTTAGATTCCCTATTGTTGTTTAGTTCAGCTTTAATTTTATCATGATTTCATTTAGATTATCTTAGCTACTATTCTGACTCTCTTAGCTCATGTTTAGATATGTTTAGTTTCATGATTTTATTTTGATTTCATTTAGATTATACATGATGGATGTTTTTACTTCTGTATCTCTATATTTTATTATATTTGATATGATGTTTTTAATCTGTATTTGATTCTGTATCTGATTGTTGTTTCTGTGTTGTAAAGCACTTTGAATCACCCTGTTTTGGAAAAGTGTTATATAAATAAATTTCACTTCACTTTGGGACGAGGTTCACGAGGGGCGTGATGGATGTTTACGGCGATCCCAAAAAGGGGAATGGATGGTAATAACTCCAGAGTGACTCAGGGGGGCGAGTGAGGACGCTGAGACAGAAGAGGAGTGGAGGAATGTCAGGTGGACATCATGAGACGGAGGCATGCTCCACTTCAGCTCCTGGAACTTTTCACCCACACGGTAAGAGCCGTGTTGCCACAACCATGTGAGCGCAGAGGAAAACAAACTGTACTTCCCCACCCACCCACCCACTCCGTGTCCTTTTCCCCGCTGCTGCTGCACTGCCTGGCTTTATGTTAATGTGGGCCTCTGAAGAATGCAGAGATAAGCAGCTGGAGGAGAAGCCCGCGGAAAGTTGACGTGGACAGGACAATACATCTGCTCACAACAAAAGGCTTTATAATCCTCAAAAGCTCATCTTTGCCCGGCAGTGAAGTCAGCAGCAGGTGTGCATCTGGGATATAAGGTCCTGACAGCAGCTCTCTGCAGTGTTTTATTGGATCAATGACTTTTAAAAGGTCACAGCAAGCCAACAGAGAGTTAGAAGCCACAGAGGGGAGGGGGGAAAAAAAACGCCTTCCCAGGTTTTTACGCTCCCCTTTCTTCATTAGTACCGCACACAATGAGTGTCTTACAGAGACAGAACAGTGAGGACTTGATGGGTTCCCATACTTCGCCGTGGGTTGGCAGCTGGCTGCTCCAGTGTCATGGTTACCCAGACGGGAAGCTCCACACTCCGATTTGCTTTTCCCACCAGCGGGACAGAGCCCATCCTCAACCTCTGAATTTGTTTCCCACACCTCTGGGTTTGCGCTCGGCGTCTTCCTCGTGGACACTAAAAAGGGGATCCTGTGCCGCCGTTGTCCTCGCACGGCCAGGAATACCAAGCCCTTGCCCGTTCCTAAGCAGGTCTCCAGCACACCGCTGGGAGAGATCCCTCAGCATGTGCGGAGGACAGTGACTCATCTTGTGGGCTCTTCGCCTTAGCGCCGTTGAAACCCACCAAGCAGCAATTTTGCCAAAACTACAAAAGTAATAAAGCAGCCATGTCTGTTTTGGGACGTTCCTCGGGTCCAATGCAGGCAGACGGGGGCCTGGAGGAAAAGGATGTGGGTTAAAGTTCGGCTTGTAATTAAAGATCTTGTTGTGGCTTCGCTGCTATTTTCACCTCTGAACCGAGCCTCCCCTCACTGCTCCATTTATATCCGAAGCATTCACATAGCAGCACACTTATAGACTAATGCTGCTCCTGCTGCACTTCTTTGATTTTTTTGCTTCTTGCAGACTTCCCCACGCAGCTAATTAAAGTCAAACAAAACTCCCGTTTCAGTAGCCGAAGGGGAGTAAAGGGAGATAAATTGCAAGGAAAGCATTAATTTCCCTGTAATTGATCACCGCATATATATTCATAACTCTCTTTAATGTTGTTAGTAAATGGACAAATGTGTGCATGTTGGAGAGAAAAAAACTAAAAAAAATCCACAGACTCAAGCGGTGACTTGACAGCAGAAGCCTATCTAAGAAAGGTCAGATTAGATCAAGTCCCCAGAGAGACCTTTATGGAGTAGCTCGAGCCAAAAAAAAAAAAAAATGGGGATGACGGAGGAGTCTGTTGCAGCGCTCATTACCCGATGAATTCCCCCCGCGTCAGCAGTCACAAACAGCTCGGAGCAGCGGACACCGAGGCCTTCGCTGACCTGCGACAATACTGCAATCCATGGAAACAACTGGTGACACGCTCCGCTTTCCCCCAGGTTTCGGCGCGTCAGCAGGATAACCCTTCAGCTCCACTTTGCAGCAGCATTCGTTTCCCACCTCCAGACGCTCAGCCTGACATTAATTTTACCTTGTTCGGCTCCACGAGGGGAAGTCAAAACGAACACCCTGGTCTTGGAGGGCCACCATCCTGCACGTTTTACTTGTTTCTCTGCTCCAACACACCTTATTTAAATCAATGGGTGATTAACAGGCTTCTGCAGAACATGAAGAGGTGATTTAACCACTGAATCAGGTGACCCCTGTATTAGGGTGAGGCTCGTTTCGTTTTTAGACGTTTAGCATTTGTTTTCAATCGCTGCTGAAAAAGGAAAACCAACATTTGCCATATTACTCACCCTTTACTAACATTTAAAGCTTAAAAAGAAACAATTTTGGAGTAAACCAATGAACTAGAAACATATCAGTGTATTGTGCTGCTTAAAAATGACTGAGTCCAAATAAAACGTTGGTGTTTTCTTTTTCACAAGGTAACTTTTTGTGGAATCTTTAACTCCTGCGCTTTATTAGGATAGGGACGAAAAATCAATTACAGTCTAAGGCTTAGACTCTAAGCCGACAATGAAAATGTTTTCTTTTGTGTTGTATAATATCATATTTCATATCAAACTGTACTGAATCATATTATACCGAAGGTTTTCAATTGTGTTGGTTGGTTTATTTGTTTACTGAAAATTTAATGAACAGATTTGGAATAACTTTTTAGGAAATGTTGGGATTGTCGTAAAAAAAACAAGTGACTAAACGTTGGTGGTGTTCCCGATCAGGATCAGGATCAGGATCACTTGCCGCCAAATGCAAGAGGCCATAATGTTCTCGCAGGCACAGGCAAAACCATTATCGCCCCTATGTGTGCGTTTGTGTGTCTGTTAGCGAAATATCCCCACGAACCACTGAACCGATTTCAAAAGAAACTCACGATGTAATCCCCGACTGGTCATCCACAGCTAATCGACATTAACCAAAACAGAGCAACAACTCAGACGATTTAACAAACACTGAGCTAAATTTCTGCTGTGAGAGTCATCTTCATCATATTATTGTCATAATATTGCATAAAGTTTAATCAAAACATCCCTTTTAGTTTAAATCTCTGACATGACAGGTGATACAGATTCCTTCAAGGAATACTTGGCCTTTCATTATCAAATCGTGTTGCATCAGGTTGTATGACTTATAAAGCACAGTAGTGGTTGATGTCATTAAAACAAACATACAATCTGTGTGTTTGCTTGTTTTTGTGCCTTTTCCATGAGTAGTGTTTTTATTACCGGCCATGGACAAATGAATGAGAGACGTGAAAAAACAAAACAAAAACCACATTCGGACTGCAGCTTTACCAAATTAGAACTGATCCAAAAACAATGCCGTGTCCATTTTTGAAGCCCCAAACAATGAGGTTAGAGACCTTCTCTGACTCTCCACATCCGTAGGAAATGTTGTGAATATCACACGGAGGCGTGAACATCCCTCCAAATGCAACAATAAGGAGTATAAAATAATAGGAGTCTGGTAAAAAAAGAGAAAAGAAAAAAAGAGACCATGATGTCACCCAAAAGGAATGAAAACTGGTTCCTGTGCTTCCACTTGAGTTTCTCTGCAAACTCAGGTTCCACTCCTCCAGCAGTCATTACCTTCAAGCGTAAAAGGAGAAGCTATTTTGACATTGGATGCCACCCTAAAGGCTCATAAATATTCAAATCGGCGTCAGCAGCGGCAGTGGCAGCGGCAGTGGCAGCGGCAGCGGCAGCATTTGTGTGTTTACAAAACAGCTCGCTCTCCCGTGGGAGTGAGCCTGCACCACTGGAACATGAAACATGATCGCCAGTAAATCACCCACCCTCCCCATGACACCCTGCGCTTATTTTATTGTCTCCATTATTCATTGTCTAAAATCGCCTGATAAACAAGGGCACTAACTTCACACACGAGACTCTGGTTTCTCTGGAGAACCACCGCGTCTCGGTGAAATGGTTTTTTTTACCCCCCCTATAAAGCCGAGTTAAACAGCCCAGTTTGTTCAGGACAGACAGGCTTTTGGAGGGGGAAATCTAACCGTTCGGCACACATTTCTAATGTCTCAGCTCAGACTCAGCAGTTATGAGATCACTTGTTCGTACTGATCCTATTGATTTTTACTCAACGGCTCCGAGTCAACATGAAATGCCGGCTCGGGTCACCTTGCAGACTCGGAGAAGTGAAAGCAAGAGGGGGATTGTGCTGTGGACCGGATTACTCCTCTTTCCCTCGCTCTCGTGCTCCACTCTTGGTTGTCCTCCACACTTTATTGAACCACAGGGTGTGTTACCAGTCACTTACAGAGCAAAGAGTTGTCAAATTTTCACAACAAAGGGCTACAACTCAAGTCTCTTCCTGTGTGTTTCGGTTGACTCAGACGATTCCCAAAGTTAGGCACCATTATTCCCTCAAACAGAGGCTAAAAAGGGGGATGTCTCCTCCTCTGAGGATGTCCACACCAAGGCCCATCCGGCCCACCTCAGAGGAGGAGGAAGTGTCCCGGCCCCACTGCACGACTGCTGCGCTGCTATAAATATCCAGAGGTTTTCATTTGAGCTCCTGGTTCAAGGCCTCCCAATCTAATAAAAGAGCTCTCCTCGTCACTGTTCGGCCCGTTTAAAAGGCCACAGATGATGCGCAGAAGGCAGAAAGAGAGAAAGAG
The DNA here is from genome assembly GCF_001649575.2 of Kryptolebias marmoratus. Taxonomy (NCBI): domain Eukaryota; kingdom Metazoa; phylum Chordata; class Actinopteri; order Cyprinodontiformes; family Rivulidae; genus Kryptolebias; species Kryptolebias marmoratus. The sequence continues at coordinate 10,913,725 of NC_051449.1, read as the reverse complement.
AGAGAGAGTGGAAAAGGGCAGCCGAGTCATCATCTGCATGTGTGGAAGCTGATGTGTGGTCTGAGTGCATTAAACCACGGCTCGAGTGGCTTTCCATTTACAGACAGGATGTCGGCCACTTGGACGTCTGCGTGTTCTCTCTGAGGGAGCTGCTGCAAAGTGCATGAGTGGCTTCGGCGACAGCTTTGTGGCTTCAAATCTCTGCGTGAGCCGAGTGAAAGCCTGTAAACTCTTGTTTTAATCGCCCACCACCAAAAGGTGAAGGTGGACACGGATTTTTTCGCCAGTGTCCCTGTTACCAAAATATCTCATGAACCGGGGGGCACATTTTAATGAACATTTCGGAAAGCAATCGCTAGATGTACGTCTACAGCTGGTTAACTTCTGGGGACAACTCCATTCAAGATGGCCGCCACAACCAACTAACCTTAGAAAACACAAAAATGGCTATAACCCAGCTGCTTTTATAGATATTGTGCTAACATATAGCTTGGTTGTAGTTGAGACTGATCCACATCGCTCATTTCGAGGACCAACAGATTGTGCAACATCTTTGTGTACATTTTTGCTGTTAACTGTTGGAGTCAACTCTGTCCGTCTGTTAGTAAAACATCATGAGTCACAGAGCAGATTTTAATGAAACTTTCAGAAAGGAATCATTTGATGTAGACCTACAACTGATGACCTTTTGGAGTGAGTTCAATTCAAGCTAATCAACATCAGCCAACACAAAAAATGGCTAAAACTCAGGAAATTTTAAAAATACTGAGCTAAAGTTTGTGGTGGTTACTGATAGCCATTCACAACACGTATTCTGAGCGTAAACATCTTTACAACCTAAGTTGTTTTCTTCGGATTTTGCATATTGTAATGTAAAAACAAAAAAGGTACTTAAGTGAAAGTGGCATTTAAAACACGCAGATCGGTTCAATGAAAACCAAACAGTCAAAGATGCCGAGCCGAAGCTTTTCCCACACGAGCGGCCCTATCAGCTTTGGGTTGCTGTGTACAGAAAACAGAGCAGGACTTATTTTGGTACGTCGAGAGAGAGAGAGCGACCACGAGAGAGCCCCCTTCAGCTGAGCGGCCTCGCCTGATTGGCTCCGATAGAAACCTCTGATAGAGACCGTGGGAACCAGCAGGCTCCCAAGTGGCCTGCTGCTTCTCCTGTAACAAACACGGGCCGGAGGAGCGGCTATTTTCCTGTGATGAGGCGGCACGCTGCTTCAGGCCTCGCACGCCAGAGCCGCTGACCCCTTAAGACCTTAAGACCACACATCCGCGTCTCCACTCCCAAAAATAGGTGGACAAATGTGAACCAAAAGCAGCTACTGTATATAAAGAGTGATGATGCACCGGAGGATGACTTCAGCCTGAAGACCGCTCTGCTAAAAAAACTCATTCGGTAGAAATGATGTAGTCATCGTGGTTTTGCGTTGAGCTATTTTCTAATAAACTCCTGATGTAACCGGGTTACATAATCCGCATGATTAGAAAGGGCTTTTAAGTCTTTGTAAGGGAACCTCGACAGCTTGGAGAACATGAGGTCACTTCCTGCGCGAGGCCTGAAGGAATGACATCACTGTCTGGTTTTAGACTATAGCTTCTGTGTGGTAAAGCCAAGTTTGGTTAGATCAGCATCTGGAAAGACTAGAGGCGAGCCAAACACGCCGTCATATGAGTCAGACCATGACCGTGGAGAAACAAAGAAGGAACGGCTTCAGCTGGTTCGACTCTGTAACCAGGGCCGGTTTATTTGTTTTCAATTACTACGTGTCTTTGATGAAATCCTAGGCTGCCCTGTAATTTAGGGAGCACAACCGAACAAGTCTTCATCATCTGGGGGCGGATTAATCCCGTCAGCGAAGAGGAGAAAGCATCAGAACATCAAAGCTAGACATCTTGGAGAGTCATCCGCTAAATGAAAGCACGTCAGTTTTGGCAACAAGTTATTTGAGCGGTTGGAGTGATTCGAACACACCAAGGGGGGGGCAGCCAGGTTTCAGGTTCAGCTGCGTTCCCTGCGCACATCCATGTAAATGAGAGCGAGGCCACATTCGGGGACGGGGCACGCTGCGAGGAGAGGGAGCAGATTGAGGAGCTCAGATGTCTGATAGAGTCAGAGAAAACAATCATCTGTTTGAGGTACGGCTCCCTCAGGAGCAACCTTTGAAGTAGAGAGAGGAGAAGGCGAAGGTCGCTGAGAATTTTCCACAAAGTCACAGAGAAGGCATCTGCTGCAAGTGGGGGAAAGTAACTCCAGTCATGGTATGACAAAAGGAAGCACACCTCCCCTCAGTCCTTAGGTTTTACCAATTAAAACATGATACACAATCATCTGAATTAGTTAAATCTTATATGAACAGCCACGTATGGTGTATTACACTGTGACAGATACGACGTAACCAAGTAGATGAACACACCACGATTCAATTCCTTGTAGAAGTGCTCTTCGTAGCGTTAACGGACGTAATCATATTCTATACACAACTATAAAATTCTCTCAAAAAGGTGTCATGTAGGGACTTTGAGTCACTCTTTGTTACAGATGTCCCCTTTCATGAACCAGTTCATCAACACTGCTGCAAAGACCAGCCCCTCTATAAGCTGCCTCGCCAGTCGTAAATCACCAATCGAGCCCTCCACGTCCGCGACAGCGTGAACATTCATAAATAAAGCCGGCATCGCAAAACCGTACGAGGGGGTGTACATACCTTAGCAGCACAGATGTAGAGTACTACGAATAAAATGTGTGTCAGACATCCCCCCACGCCATAAATCCGCGCAGACCGTCTGTCGTAAGCAGCAATGCCAGCTCACCCTTTTCACCATTTTGGCTCTGAGGCTCAGAGGCTCAGAGGCGTAACAGCAGCGGGTCGACTACAACTCTGCTGTCCATTTTTACAGATTTTGAGCTGAAATCTGGTGTGGTCGTAGCCGACATCTCCCACTCCACTTTGAGTTCAGTTTACTCCCGTCCGGACGCAGGTATCTGTCGCCTAGATGTCAGACTAATAGACCCAAAAAGTCACTTATCCCTGCAGCAATCAGGCTCCTAAATGAGCAGTTGTAATCTTAGTGTTTTAATTTTAATACGTTGTCTTGTCACGTATTAATGTCTCTTGTGTGTGCGTATACGCAGCCTATGAAGCAAATTTCCATTCAGGGATAATAAAGATTTTTAAACTCTTGATTAAACTCATCCCAACACAGCCCTAACAGATCATAAAAGATATGCTTTTGAAACTCTGGCATGCCAGGCAGCGGGCGCTATGGATTCCTTCAAGAAACGGTGCTCATTTATCCTGTTGGAGATTTTCTGCTTTTCTTGAGTTTCAAGCAAACAGCTTCTGCAATTTAGTTTAGTGTTTGTTCATCAGTAACATGACTGTGTGACCTGCAACGTGACGTCGGTCAACTCAGACTGTATTTACTTCATTTTAGCACCTTCTGAGGACCAGATGGCTTTTTAATCATGTCCCAATACGTAAACCGTTCAAACTAAAAATGGCTGGACTTAAAATAAAATGTGTCCAACTTGTCTTTCTTGTTGAGCTTTTAGATGTTTTTTTTTTATTATTATTTTTTCTCTTTCTTGTGCTTGGGTTTTAAATGAGTGAATTCCACTCGAAATCCCATCATTTTACAGTGGTGTAGTGTGACTTCAGTGTAAGATCCCTGTAAGATCCCTCAGTTGCCCTGTCATTGTGTAAGAAGACAAGGCCAAACCCGATATAGGAAGGAGAGAAACTTTCCCACAGGCTGACAAATGGAGTTGTGAAATGAATGGCAAAAACTTCTGCGACTGCCACGAAGCTTGAGGTCATTTTGAAACAAAAGGTGGGGCAGGGGGGGAGCGGGGGGTGGAGAGAACTGCTCTTATATAATTCAGACCGAGAAATCCAACTGTATAGGTGCCGTCTGTATCGAGTTAACCCTGTCTCTTCGAAGCAGCAGCCGATCCCGGAGTCATTTCTTTTTTTTCAGGTTGGGAAAACTGGGGAAAAGTTCAATGACCTCTCTTAGGCAACCAGCTGATTTCCATCTAAGCCGGGGGAGAGGAATGAGAGGAATGCATTGATGTGTGCAGACAAACAACTGCACTGTGTCTACCCAGGGACGCCTGATCCGAGAGGGAACGAGTCTGAGGGCAACCAGCAAGGAGCTCGGATACACAAAAACATTTGGATTGCGCAATAAAACAACATTATAAAAGCCTAATCCAGCAGCTGAAAGAAGAGGTCGTCATCATTTTTACTTTTTTTTTTTTTTGCCCCCTCATAATCTTCGTACTGAGTTCAGTGTGACGCGCAGAGAGTTGTGTTGTGCAGCAGGCTTTAAAAACGAGGCGGATTGTTTGAACTGTTCAGAGGTTGGCTCGCTCAAAGCTGCGTGACCTTCCTCGTCTGCATGAACAGACCAAAGAGACACGGCCTACCTGATGAATTATAATCAGTCTGTCTGTTGTGACGGCGAACGCCTGCTGGGAAAATGTGCAGTAAACTAATCATCTGTCTAATAAGGGACTTTCATTGTTTGGAATAATCCATAAAAAATTGCATTTGTGGTAAAAAAAAAAAAAAAATTGACTCCTGAGCAGTCTGGATCCTGTTGGCCCCTGATAACAAGAAGACACTGCACCAAGCTGAGGCTTTAAATCAAGCAGGGGAAAACGGCGTCATGCGGGCCGTGTTATAAATGTTGCTTATTTGTTTTCACCTTGTGCTATGTAATGCCCATGTGGGTATTTCATGATTGCATTCCCCTTCTTTTCAGTCAGCAGAAGATCAGCTGAGAATCAGATGATTGTTGAGTCAGATGGCTTCAACAAACAGACTCTTAATTCAAGGTGGATCTATTATTCTTGTCCTTTCTGGCATAAACTTACATTTAATCAAACCTCATGTTTATTTTGGTCCTTTAACCCCCGTTAGCCTGACTCTCCAATTTATTCTGTGGATATTACCCATCAGGCTCGGCCTGGCTTGCAGCCCACGGACGGTAAGAAGGGCAGGATTGCCTCTTTATGACTTTAGAAGTCTTTTCTTATTGCTTGCTTCTCCGACTATCGTCCTCCTCCTCCACAACCCTGTTAGCTGCGCCTCCTGATCAAAGTCGCCCTCTGAAGTCCGACCACTTCATCCGAGAATATCTTCCTGGCTCCAACCCTCCCTGGAATGCAGCGAGGTGGATTCACGTTAATATAAACCCGGATTCCTTGAAGGTCAGGTGCTCCGACTGCTCGCCGCGATGGACTCAGAAAACGAGTTTGCATAACTGACAGATAATACAGCACAGTGTTGAGTTCAAGCCCTCCCTTTTTTTTTTGCATCAGTAAACTGGAGTTCAGCAGATTAGGAAAAAGAAGAAACGCACTCACTGGACTCTTTTCTTTACAGTCTCTTCACCACGTCGTAAAATGTAAAAGATAAATAAGACATTTTATAAGAGTTGATTAAAGTTCTGGTGGTTAGATTTGCAGACGCAAGCCTCGTCTAGACAGGAGTTCAAAAATCCCCCTCATAAAGCAAAATGGCGCCTGACAAAACTAAACCCAACCATCATAAAGAAAAAGAAAAAAAAAAACTGGATCCGACACAAGTCATACGATGAGTGAACTGGGTGATATGTGAACGTAAATCATCCCCGTGTTGTCAGGAAATGCGCAATGACGCCACGAAGAAGAAAAGGAATCAACTGTCAGTTTCTTTTTGTTTTCTAATCCGTGTTTTCTCTCAGGTAACTGTCACTATTTGAAGATGTAATGACAGCCCGACAACCAATTAAATGAGCAGCACAGCTAACAGGATGCTCAGTGAAGTTGATGTAAAATAAAGGGCCCCCCCGCCGGCATGCCGCTGTCAGCAGCAGCATGGGCTTAAAGATACTGTGGAAACAGCAAGGGGGGTATCAGTGACAGCTGCAGCATGCTGACACAGGGGGGGCTGCAGGTCTGAGAGGACACCGGGAGCTCAGGATGGAAAGGAGATAAGTCCCTTGGCGACGCTTTCGTCCTCCGAATACTGGGTTTCTCTGCAGACCCAATCAGCTACTGTCGAAGGTTGATGTTTTCACGAGGACGCGCGACTTCAGGAGGAGTTTTGGTAAAGGAGCCTGCTTTGCTGTGTCAATTGAGTCTTTGCTCCAAAACACTAAACACTGGAAACACTCAATCAATACAACGCAGGCGAAGTGATATCTGAGCGACGGCTGACCTCACTCGGTGTCGAGAAGAACAGATCAGATTTCCAGTGGGGCCGGTTGCTCGGTTGCCCAAAAATTGAAAATAAAAAAAACAAATATAACACACCGGGGAGGAAGCAACAGAGAATTATTTACTCCAGACCTCCACAGATGAAGAAGAGAAATCTAGTTACCATCATCTGGCTGTTGTCATTTTTTTTTTAGGGGGGAAGCAGGGCATGTACAGAACAGAGCCAATAATGGCATTCTGTTTGTTAATGGCCAGTGCAGTGGTTAGTTGCACCAGGAAATCCCAGAGGACATGTGTGTGTGTGTGTGTGTGTGTTGGAGCCGAATGGCACAGCTAACAGGAAGCTCGGCACCCCGGGGCCATCTGCTCCCTGCCACGGCTCACATGTCACCCTGTGACAACACAGCATTATTGATTCACACCACCACATCCGCTTCTGTGTATACACGCAGCACGAGTGTGCGCGCGGGTGCGTGTGGGTGTGTACACAGCTATTTTGTGGACAGCAAATAATTGATTTGCACGGCTGCATCCGCTTCGGTGTTCGCCTGCCCGTGTGCACGTGTGTTTAAAAAACTTTAAAAGGTGATTTAACACCAATCACAAAATGCATTTTTCACTCTTAGTTAACTCAGAGCGATGCAGAGACGCCATTTTTTTGTTGTTTTCAAGCTACACTACTTGAAATTTTGTAAAGAACAAAGAAGCCATTTAAAATGTAAGTATAGATCTTTACCTTGCTTTGGTCTTGGCCTCACTTAAACTAACCCTCAGCTCGTCAATCTGGTCTGAATCAAACTATTTCTCCAAACTAAGGTTGTTCAAAGATCTCCCTACAGCAGGTAAGATATTAATTGTTCAGGACTCAATCACATAATCCTACTGGAAACGATTTAAACAGTTAATCTAATTGAGAATATCAAATCTACATCAAAACTCGTCCCAAAGTGTCAACAATAGACCGAAGATGGGGGGGAATGATTTAACCTTGCCCTATATTGATATGCTGTGCAGCACAAGGGCGTGCCTTGTGGCAAAGTCAACTAGCGTCTCAGTAGGCTGCTCATTATCTGGCTCCAACCATGACAGGAAAGGTGGAAAACTCTTTTATCTGCCATCTCAAATTGCTCGATGGGACATTCGTTTTTTGGGTTTTTTTTTTCCATGCACATCAGAGTTGGGTTTGCGTTGTTGAGCGAGACAGACAGCGCAGACGCAAACAGGGCAGGGATTTATGAGCAACATTACAATTACGGGACCACACAGGCGAACTGATGGTAATGCTTCTAAATTTAGAGGCCATCTCACATGTCCCTGCATTTTTTAAAGGTTCAGGAGTGTCACCTGACTCAGAAAGTCACGACTCCGGGTGTGAAGGGAGTGGAAATGTTTCTGGAATAATATGCTGTACGTTTAAAGTTGCTGGGCGTTATAGACAGAGGTAAAGGAAGCTATTAAAAGCTAAAAAATAATCTATAAGATTGAGCAAACACAGGCTTTATGGATCTACTTTGGGAACGCGTCCAAGTTTCTTTATTTCTATAAATTTTTCATCAGCATGAGCGTTGAGCGGGACAGCTGGGCTTTCAAAGAGTTCAGGCTCAAGTCCTTCACATGTCACGGCGATTTGCAAGTGTGCCATGATTGTAAAGAGACATGAACCACCCCAAAACCCCTCACATCAGCACATGTTCCTGAAGGAAGCACGGCTCAGCTGACAGGAATATCCGACAAAAGAACAAAAATCGCCCACACCCTCCACTGGCTACTCAGGAAAGGCAAAACCCAGGTTGTCTCCATTATTTATTTGTTTCCCAGTGAACATTCCTCCCAGCCCACCCCCAGAGGAGGCTCAGAAATAAGCGCACAGGATGGGGTGGAGGGTCTCCGGAGAAAGGCGAGGTCATGAAAAAAGGCAGGGCGCCACTTTATCACTGCGACTGTGACCGAGCGAGCAGTGTTTTGTTGTTTTTTGTGCTGATCGTGTTGTTTGGGTGCTTTCCACACGCAGCAGAGGCTCTGAGTTTTTTTTTTTTTTGGGTGCGTTCATGAAACGCTCGGCATGCGTGGAATGATAAAGATGGAGCAAACGAGACAGAGAAGCGGGGGGGGTTCTCGAGGCTGATTTGAAGAACGCGAGCTGCTTATTTGACCTTTTTGTTCCAGTCAGCAGCAACATAGAAAAAGACTTTTTTTTTAATTTAGAGAAACAGCATGTTCACATGTTTCTGACTTGGTTTTTTTCCACTATAATAAAGAGCATCACTGACACATTTTACTCTCAGAAGATGGAAAAAATAGCTGCTCAAACCATAAAAAGTCACTTAGATTACTTTTTATACTGGAACCAGTTGCAAGACGGGCTCTTGTGCAATTAAAATTACAACTGTATGTGGTTAATTGTGATTAATTGCAGTTGAATAGCAAATTCATCTGATTTCTAATCTATTAAAAATCTTTTCAGAAGAGATTTTTTAGTTTTTAATAGGTTACTGACAGCATTAGTTGTAGCAAAAACAATATTTTGTAAGTTTAAATGTGAACAAATATAGCTTTTATGGTGACATCTACAAAATATGTCATGGAACTGAAAAAAAATGGGATCAAAATGTATTTGGCTGTGATTCGTTAAACAGATGCAACACAGGATCCTAATGAACATGGAACATTATATTCAAAAAATTAAAAATCCAGTCACCACAGATCTTATCAAACCTGTTTGGGTTTGTTTAGCGTCATTGTTAAAAAAAAGACAGGATGAATTCATTCATTCATTGGCAGAAATTTGCTAATAAAAATATGAAATGTTTTTTTTTTGTTTAAAACATTCACCTTGGCCATGATATGTAAATGACTTATCCTAAAGAAAAATGATTCACAATTTTATGAAAATAATAAGAAAAAACTATTTCCATCTGTTAAGTACGGAGGTGGACTCGTCAGGCTTTGGGCTCGTTTTAAACCATATTCTTTGCTGGAGGAAAAAAATTAAACGGAAATAAACACCTGCTAATTTGAAAAGCAAATGTCACATTAAAAAAAAGTGAAAGATGAACAAAAAGTAGTAGTTTATGTTCTTCAGATATGAAGTTAGACACATTTAGCTGCTAGAAAAGCATTTAGAAGCTGCAGTCCTGAAAAGGGTGATTCGTGTAATGACTATGAAGGAGATTGGGCTTTTACTGTGTGAGAGTTCTTTTACTAAAACTGTAAAAGATTAAAGTAAAAAGGTAAGAAATGTGACTTTGGAAAGCCTCCCTCTCAGACCTAGACTAAAGGGTTAAACTTGCTTTTGTAGGTTTGTCCTCACACTGGGTTGAGTGCTTGGAAAAAAAAAGAAAAAGGTCTTTGTGCATCTCGGTGAAATTTCTACCGACCTGCCAGAGGAGGGAAAAATATTCTTTAAAGACCAATTCAGGGAGTTCGGAGCTCAGAGCAGCCCGCCTCTGTAGGAAATGTTTCTGAGGTTACAGTTGCCGAGTTGATGGGTGTAAACACAGTGGCAGATGGTGAACGACAAAGTCCTGCGCAGCAAGAGGGGTACCACACAGGGGAGGGGGGGATTCTTGGCTCCCTCTTCCCACATTAAGCTCTTTTGTGGCGTACAGTCTCTGTTACAAGAGCTGAAAAGTCCAAATCAAGAGATAAAACCCTTGTCAAAGTCTCCCAGCTCAGCCTTGGGAACAAACACTTCTTGCTTCTCCAGCTGTTTAATGATTGGGTGGAGGGGGAGAAAAAATGAAGTCTTAGATGCTATTTGCATGAGTAATCATTTACTTCTCTGCCCAAATGGGAGAAACAAGAAATCCGCGTGTAGCCTACTAAAATAAAATAATAAAAAAAAAAGAAAAGAAAACGAGACCAGACTGATAAAGTGACTGTGACAGCATGCAGGGCGAGGGGAGAAGATTTGTAGCTTAGAACGGATGGATCAGTCATGACTTACAGAGCTCATTACACTGTAAAACACAAGCCTTCAGATGTGGCGTTCTTTTCATCGTCAATACAGACTGCTTTTTGTTAAGAACAGAGTTCAAAGCCGAGGTAGGTTTTCACTGGAACAATTCACAAATGCAGCCCTTATTAGTATTGACTCGTGTTAAACGGATTGTTTTTGCCGCTCGGAGACAACAATTGGATAGAAGTGAGATCTCAGCGAGGATTTTATGTTTTTTTAAACTCTCCCGTCTCCGGGTGCCTCCTTTGTGTTTAGGTTTTGTCTCCACTCTGCCAGCCCATCACCTATATGGAGATTAATGACTTCCTCACTGTCCCACATAGCCTCAACAGCCAGATGCCCACTATACCGTAGCAACACGCCAGTCCCTCCCACCAGAGAGCCGGATTGTGCTCAGGGTATCCCCCACAGGATGGACCCAACCCCAACTCACATTGTCTAATACACACATATGTCTGCAAAACGGAGACAAAAAACAGAGAGAGAGAGAGAGAGAGAGAGAGAGAAATAGGCCACCTGGTAAGCAGCATTCCAGAGACACTTGATCCTGATGTTTTGGACAAAAATACAAAGAACACCCAGTACAGCTGGAAATGTTAGTTCACTCGTACTGGAAAACAGAAACTCCACAAATCATCCAAAATCAGATTTGTCATGAGAATATGTGGTACTGTTTGCATAGCAGACATCTCTTGAATTTGAGCTTCTCTCCATTTGGCTCCCTGTAAAAATTCAGAACAGAGTCACGAAGCTCTCGACAACCGAGCTCCACCTCACGTTAAAGATCTCACTGCTCCATATTTTCCTCACAGAGCACTTCGCTCTGCCACTGCAGGTTTGCTTGGGGTCCCTAGAGTTTCTAAAAGTCAAATGGGAGGCAGAGCTTTCAGCTATCAGGCTCCTCTCTTGTGGAAACAGCTTTGTTTCTGTCTGTGAGGCTGACACTCTGTTTGCTTTTAAAGCTAAGCTGAAGACTTTCCTTTTAGATAAATCCTATAGTTAGGGTTGGCTTGGGTTTCCTGAGCCATCCTTTAGTTCTGCTGCTGTAGGCTCAGACTGCTGCAGGTCAAGCTGACCACATTTCCCCAGCCTACTGCTGTCTTTACTCTCTCTACTCTCCATGTTTGCATATTGCTGTTGTTAACCTGTGTTTTTCTTTCAATACAAACTTCCCTGTCCTCTCAAACCCCAGCTGGTCGAGGCAGATGGCCGCCCATCCTGAACCTGGTTCTGCTGGAAGCTTCTTCCTGTTAGAAGGCAGTCATTCCTTTCCTTATCGCCTCTGTGCTTACAAATTACAAACGCAATCTGGTGGTTTTTTTTTTTAGATAGGTAACTTTTTCTAATTGACATTTCATTATGTACTGTATGTGAATGTATTGTATTATATAATATAATTGTATTTGAATTTGGGTCTGAATTGAATTTGTGATTTGAACTTGTATTTTCTTTTGTACGGTGCCCTGATGTGACTATTATTGTGAAAAAACTGGCGCAATATCGATCAACGGAACTGAACGGAAGTGAACTCAACCTAAAAACCAAACCTGCTTCCTTATCGTAACTTTAACCGTTCAACTAACCCAGCTGGCTAAGGGACACATCGAGGCCTGATTAACCTTGGTTGGGCCTTCCTCGGGCAAGAGGGTCTAGTGCTAATAGCTGCAACAACCAATAAAACCCGAGGTCCACTGCTGAGGATGTGTCCCAAAATACTAACAACAAACCCAAAGATGATTTGATCTCTAATAGAAGCTTGAGAATTTGAACATTTTAATTCCTGGCCCAAACGAAGGAGATAAGATCTCGCCTGACATGGCGCTGGTCTGTGCCTTGCCTTTGACTCCTTACAAACTGTTTCAATCCTTGAACTGATTCAGGGTGGAACAATCGAGACAAGAAAAACACACCTAATCCTGCTTGAAAGGCGTGGTTTAAGATGTGATGGTTCCACGCATTTCTTGCTGAGAACAATAGCACGTACACTGCAGTCTTTGCTCTTCCTCTGCCTTCCCCCCCCAAAAAAAAGAAATACTTCCCCTAGTCTCATAAAGACTTTGGCGGTGCTGCTTAAGTAGCACGTAGATTTATCACCGTTCACTCCAGCTTCCACAGGGGTTCTCAAAATATGCAGTTTTGTTTCAAGTAGTTTCTGTTTGGAGCCAAGACTGTAATTTGGTTGAACCGCTCATATTTTTAGCTTGCTCTACTTTCTAGCTTTACATCACAGTTCAGCTTATAATTAGCTTATTGTTTAAATAGTTGATAGCAGATTTTTTTTGTTTTGTTTTTCTGAGTAGCACCAGAGAGATCCGGAGTACCACCACTGGTACTTGTACCACGCCTCAACAAGCATGTATCTAGAACTCCTTACACACAACTTGATCGACAGCTTCGACCTGCTGAGATGCAAAATTACTTTTTAAATTTCATCCTTCAGGAGCCATAAACGTAAAACGTCTCTAGTTGCCTGACAGATGCGGTGAGTCAACATTCATTGCCGTCTTGGTGCGTGGCAAAAAATAACGCAGAAGTAATTTATTTCTCAACATCAAGATTGAGCAATTTCCCTTTGGGGACTAAATGAGTTTTTTTCTGATTCTGAGCTCTTCTCTGTTTAACTGAGACAGCAGTTTTTTTTTTGTTTTTTTTCTCTCCAAGCCCATTTTGGCATTTTCTCGCTCCGTGCGCCCCTGCAGCCAGTCAAATGTTTCAGGTCAAGCGTGTAATTTCAGGAGCCGGACGCCGTCTGCTGCTTTGTTCCGTCACTTGGCATTTACTGGCCATGCCTGTAAATAAACACAGGTGTCCCACGTGCGAATGAGTCTGCAGCCCGCACCCAGCTGGTCGATGTAATTTCTCTCAGCACAAAAGGTTGCATTTTGTACTGAATATTTAGGAACGAAAATAGGACCCCCATTCACATCTTCGGGGGGTGTGGGAGGCAATCAGTGCAGAGTGGGAGCTTTTTCAGCTTTAGCTGGGTTTTTACAAACACAGTTAGTGCTTTGTCACGGCTAAGGGACAGATTTTGTTTACCTGGAGGTATATTTGACTCAACCGCGATGTCTAGACTAAACAACGATTAGTGGAGACTCCTGTTTTTGGACTCAACTTGTCTCAGAAAACAGGAAACAGAGACTGAGAAGTGATGGGAAGGGCTTTCCACACCATCCACACCTGTCAAAGTGCGACTTGATGAGCCCTGACCTTTGTTTTCACTCACCTCTGGCACACAATAACACGACACCGTCAGTGACCACAAGCACAACCTGTCTAAATGCACATTTATCCATGTTCTCTGAATGTCTTTTCTTTATATACACATAAAGCATTAAAAAAACTAACCCTAAAACCCCCACAGATGGTGGATAAATGACCTATTACTTTGAAAAGAAGTGGCCAGCACCCCGTTTGTGGCTCAACTCCCCCAGCAAAGCCCAACATCAGATTAGATATAAGCACATTTGCTCCAACTCAAAGCTTTCACACTGAAACCAATTATAGACCAGATTATTTCTGAACAATGGCAGCCATTGTTCTATCCACACGACGAGGACACTGAGGTCATATCATTGTCTGCATCTGGGGGAGTTAAAACACAATCTACAACCAAAATGCTATGATTTAAACTGCTGATTGAACGACTCTTTACATCCAAGCAAGAAACAAGTTTCAGCTTTTATGTCCCAATAAACTGAATCCCTTTTGAGACTTTCTGTTGAATTTGATTATCTGACAACTCGAAAAGTTTGGATTTCTTGTCCTTAGATTACCCATGAGGACGAGCAATTTCTGCGACGTTATGAATAAAAGTCTGACCGGGAGCCACAAAATTCTTGGATAAAACAGAGAAGCCTGGAAGATATGTCCCGTTTCTTTCGCCCTGAATAAAACAGTGACTTATTGCGTTTAGAAATCCTACCAACGATGTAATAAAAATGGATGAGATGGGTTTCAGAAACCTTATCCAGGGCACGGAGTGGATGCGTCTCTGTTATTAAAGGTCATGTAATAACTGAAACGAACACCTGAGGGAATTCCCTACCTGACAGGCATTCAAATAAAAACAAATCATCATCAGGGCAGAACTGTGTGGAAGCTAGGGTGAGTTGACAATAATTTTGATCGGGTTTTCATTCCCCGTGAGCAGAAATCCATTAAAATTGACCCAAATTGCAAAAGTAGGCCTTCATATAATCCCCAAATATTCCCCTGGATTAAAGGATGCTACTCTCCGTCTCACTGCAGGCGGACGCGGAGGCACAGTCATCTCCACCCAGCTGTAAAACACAGACTGCAATGACCTACATTACTGTACAGTGAGGTACAGGCTGGGGGGGGGGGCATGTATGCGAGCGTCTCTGCAGCCCGGTCTGCTGCTCCGTGCGTCAAGAAACAAGCCTGGGAAACAAAAATAAAACAAGAAAGGGGGGTCCGACCAGGAGGCTGCAGATTAGCACTGCATGCTCCTGGAGGGGGCCTCCCTCTGCTGCCTGCCTTTGATATATGGCACAACCTGCCACCTCCAGGGAGGGGGGCGAGACAGACTCAAGAGGAATGTTAAACGGCCCCATCCTTTGAGATGAAACATCCAATATGAATCATTGATGCCAATCCCTGTCAGACGCACACACCGACACACGCCATCGCTTCCGGTTAGGATGCAGCATAAATGTTATTTTTCTCTGCTAATTAAAGGCTACTTCATTAGGGTTTGGGTTAACAGGTGAGGGTGTGCAGCAGCTGCAGGAATAGGAGCTGACAGGTGAAGGCTTAGATGCTTCATATGGCTATGCCCAGAGGTTTTAACACATTAGGCCACCAGATTTCTGTCTGGCACCCTCCCCCAGCCCGATGCATTTATGTGACAGCTGCACCTCAGATAAATATACAACCTGAATCAATCCTCGTTTACTTCATTTATTTTATTTTCTGAAGAGGCTTCGACTTCCTCTTTAGACATCTCGGCAGTCCTCTGACAGCTGTCTGTCCGGCCTCGCAGGGCGGGCTGCTGTCAGAGCGTCGGGGGGTGTGACAGAGAGCTTCCAGGCGATTGGTCGGGGCGACTTTAATGGACAGCTCGAGCAGCCAATGGGAGCCGCTCGAGCGGAAGGCCGCCCTCCTCGGGAAGCACTGGCGCGGGCCGTGCGTCACAGCCACGGCTTGGAAATAATTCAATTACGCTCGACCTCACGTGTACTTTCAATATGAAGCCATAAGCGGAGGCACACGGGAAGGCTGACTTTGGTCTCGAGTGTTTCGGTTCGAACATGTGTAATTATGAACCCCCCCAAAAAACACGCACCCAGTGGCACACACAACTGCAAAAGACGGAACCAGGACCTACCCATCCCCCGTTATCCTCTATCCAGCTGTTCAGAGGTCCATTTAAATACTCCGTCATCCACTCCGCGATGTGGTCCACCTGCGGCGTCATCTCCTCCCTGGACGCGCACTCCACGCACACCGTGCCGCCGAACTCGAAGAAGGCAATGATGCGGCCCCAGTTGACGCCGTCCCGGAACAGCTCGTCCATCACCTCGGCGAAGCGCGCCTTGGCCGCGGCGCTGGCGAGCCCCAGCTGCCGCGACATCTCCACGAAGTCCGGCTGGTAGAGGCGCTCCAGCTCGTCGCCGGCCTCGCGCAGCACCCTGTGGATGTGCGCGAGCGGCTCGTGCGGGGAGATCCGCCCGCAGAGGACGGGGTCGGGGTCGCTCTCCGCGTCAGGGGGCGCCGTTCCTGCTCCTCCTGGGGCTCCTCGTGCGCCGCGGCACCTCCGGACCAGGGTCGGGGACTGGCTCGCCACCGAGCCGTTGTTGGCAGCATCGTCTCGGACGCGGCGGGGGCGGTCGGAGCCCCACGCGTAGCCGCGCTTGGAGAGTTTGTGGCAAATATAGTTTTCCACAATGAAGCGATTCACCTCCATTACGACTCTAAACGGAACCAGACGTCGCTTCAAATACGATGCATTTTTTTTTTTGTGGCGAAATTGGACTGCAGGTCCGTCCAGAAGTGTTTATTCTTCCAAGATAGCAATTGACTGATCCACGCAGGGGGGGCGAATACTTATTTAAAAAAAAAAACCTCGGGAGAAATGGCGCAGAGGAAACCGTTCCGAGTCCGAACGCAGAGCTCCCGGTTCCGATCGTTTCCCCCACCCCACCCCCCGACTCCTCGCGGGATCCCCGTCGACCTCCTCCTTCTCTCCCCGGATAGAGATCCAGTATGCGGAAGAGGCTGGAGCGGCGCAGCCTCATCCACCCAGGCACCGATCAGCTGCCGGGAAATGAATGGAGGAGGAAAAAAATAAAGAAAAAAGTTGTCCGCCCCCCACCCCCCTAAAACGGAGAGGAAACGCGGGGCGGAAATTTCTGGAGGCGGCCAGGCGGTTCTGTCGGACCCGGGACTGGGAGCCGAACTCGGTCGGACTGGAGCTGCGCTCAGCGGTCGCTCCTCATCTTTCTCCCTGCAGCTCCCGGCCCACCCCGCCAGTGGGCTGCGCTCTGACGTCACAGCCCCATTAATAGATTTATTTGGCTTAAAAAGAAAAAAAAAAAAAAAAAAAAAAAAACAGCATTTAATGCATGCTGTTTGTGTCAACCTTTCCTGGAAACCGATTGGTTTCTTTAAAACTGCTTTCAGAAAAAACCCCAACCCAAACTGGTGTCAGTGAACTCCATCCACCCCCTTGTGGATAGATTTCCAACTCTGCACTAAAAGGTCCAGATGAAATTTTAAGTCACAAGCATCCCAGAATAAACAGAACAACAACAACAACAAAAAGACCTGGATTGGTATTTTTCTTCTTACAGGTGTTTATTTTTATCATGTAAGAAAATAAAACGACGTTCCACTTCTCACATTTTCTTTCAATGGCACACAAGGTGAAGGTGTTAAATGTTTTGGCAAAAAAAAAAAAAAATCATAAAACTCAACAACATAATCAACCTTATGAGCCCAGCCTGACTTTTCATGTTCAATAGTCTTAAAAAGGTACTCATCACAAATTATGAACTCAAACGGTGCAGTTTAAATGAGTTTACTCCAGTAGTTTTTCCAGATATTTTGATAAGGAATAGTGAAACGCGGGTATGCACTCAACGTAAACGAAGTGCTTGGCTGAATCCGCCTAAATTTGGAGGTTGACCTATATTAGGCTGACCGTAGTCTCAGGTAAACAAATTTTAGGAGACATTAATCACCGATGAGAACACTATTGTGTTGATTTTAATATCACTTCAGACATTTTTATGATGGGTCTTCATGGCTTCGCGATAAGTACCTTTAATTAAACTTGCTGAGAACTTCCAGCTAACACTATTAAACCGGGTCGAACTAGCTTCTGTTCCAACACAAGCCTCATGTTGCATAGCTTAATAGTGTTCAAACAAAACTGGTTTTCGTCAGCTACATGTTCTTTAAACGACGCGCGGCTACTTCAAGAACTGGCGCAGGAAATTACAAAATAAAAGCGCGTTAACAAAAAGCTCCTGTACCCTTTAACTAAAATCAAATGAGAATGTCATCAAACATGAATCAAACATTCTCACTTTCATATCTTAGATTAAATAAGGCGTTTTTTTTTTGACAAAGACTAAAACACACACGCACACACACACAAAAAAAAAAGGACTCGGAGAAGCCGTTAACAAGCGGTTTAAGTCGCACCGTTTTACCAACAGCGTCATTCTTAAAGCGTTAAATTTATCACCTATTAAGGCTTCAAATGAGACCGAACGTTGCTCTGCGGCTTTTAACAAACTAAGATCACCACAGCAGCAACGGCAAGAAAACAAAAAGCTAAAGAAATGCGTTGCATCTACAGACGGTTTTAACTCATTTTGGCATTCAAATAGTGATGTTTCTGATGATAAGACTCCTGTCCTGATCCGTACGTTTGGCTTTTAAGTACATTCTTGTAAAATGGACTAAAGGAAGACTCGTAGAAACCAATAATGTACATCTTCTGTCTTCGAATGCAGAAGAGTCATCTGATAAACAGGAGACTTTTCAAGGCTCGACAGAAATCAGAAGCAAGCTGATAGTCATTTCGGGAATATCTGACAATGTTTTGGCCTTTAAGTGAAAGCGATCTCGAGTGAGAGATGCAGCTCGAACCAGCAAGCCTCGCCCTGCCTGCTCCGACGGAACGCCGACCACCCAACAGGAAGTGAAATCCTGACGGGATCTTAACCGGCGTGGCTAAACGTGAGCGTCGACGCACTTTAACGGCAGGTAAGAACGATCGAATGGAGTGAGGGTGTGTGTGTGTGAAGGTGAAAAGTGAAATCCTGTGCTGGTTTTTCCTCTCCATCTTATGACTTCATGGCTTCGACTCAAAGTACCTGCTTTCTGATTGGAATGACAAGAAGGAAAATAATAATAATTTAGTGTCTTTGTGATTGAGACAAATAAATCAAATGGCTTTTCTGTCCCTTGCAGGTTGGCTCAGTCACAGTAGAAACAAACACACATTCATGCACACAATTCACCCAGTTACACCCCCCCCCCCTCCAACATTGCAAGTAAAACTTATGGATATTGTTGTTATTATTAGGTGAAAATTATACTTAAGACTTAAAAAACACAACAACCTCTCACTCTGATATCAATGAATACGGTTACATCACTTCACAGCTTAGTTCAGAACACAATTCAGACATCCCACAGCAAAAAGTAAACACCGAGGGTCACAACCGGCTTCAAACGGAAGTTATTCAGTCAAAATGAGAAGGTGCTTTGCCCGCAAAGACTCGTGGTACAAAAATGTTACCAGATCGTTTAGTGAAAACTGTAAAATCCTTCGTAAAAAGTGAAAAGATTGTTTTGAAATACATGCAACAAGATGACAAAGTGAGAGTTGCCCCCTGTTCTCCACTATAGCCCCCGGTGGTAATGAATCCTTCCAGTCATATCTGGTACAAGTTTGATATGCGTGGTTCACAAAGACACCTGTTATAAACCCGGGGATTGTTCGGTCTGCCTTCACTCCCCTCCGGTAAGGCGGCTCTCACACTGGAAGTACGAATTCACATGAAACCAAAGTTATTTAAATGCTCTCAGAACACAGATCCTTTAAAATGAGTGTTTGTGTCATTAGGAAAGCTCTAAGTAAACATATGCTACTTTTTACCCCCATCTAATCTCTGTAGTGGATTTCAAGCTTGTGGCTTGACCTTTTGCTCCCCCCTATGGTTGTGCATTTATACGACTAGGGACTGGACAGCGGGGCTTGTGGAGGAGGAACCTTTCACGCTTTAAGGCTGCCGTTACTCTCTCTTGTCGGCCGCTTTGGATTGTTCCCTCTGAATCATGCAGCGGCGCACAATGCTGTCAAAACTCCCCAGGTAGAAGAGGGCGATGGTCCGAAACAACCCCATGGTGACAATCTGCGGGAATATACAAGTGAAGGTCAGCACCGAGCGGCTTCATTTCAGTGCCGCAGCAGCCGGGGCGATAATCTTTATGTGTGCGTATCTGTACCTGCTGGAGCCCTTCGGTGATGGAGGTGACGGGTGACATTCCACAGGTGAGCGCTGACAGCATGTAACCGTCAGGGCCAACTGAGCTGTTGAAGTTCCCCTGCTGCAGAAAGGGAACAGGGAAATGTTAAGCTCAAACAATAAGCAACATATGTCTGAAATGGGGTCAGTGGTAGCTGGACTGATCCTCTTACCACAGCATCCTTGACAAGGATTTTAGCCACTTGGTCTGGTTGCCAAACTCCAGAGGTTTCAGAGATTAATTTGGTTTCTAAAGGCTGAATAAAGAAAAGAAGAAAAAGTGAAAAAGCAAATTGGGGTAATGGTCTACTTTTCACTGACAAAATAAAGGAATTCTTAAACAATTAGAGGGAAAAGCTTTAAAAGAAACCACAGTTTGCTAACTTTAACGCTAACCTTTGACTTGTTCTCTTCAGCCAGGAGTGGGGTGTCGGTGTCAGGAGGAAATGCCATCGTTACATAGATATTATATGGCTTTATCTGGAAAGAACACACAAACCAAAGACATCTTAACCATTAGGATCTGGATCTGTACCTACCTACAAAGTGAACATTTTGTCAAAAAACAGTTTATGATGAGCAAAATCACATGAACGCAACACAGTGTTGTTTTATTAACTGTTAAAGCCTTCAAACTACTTGCTGTTTTTTGTCGAGAACTCCAGCTGCTGTGAGTTTGCTTGGCGTGAAGAGCTAATCAGAGAAAAATGAATTTGGCACAAAGGCGGAGAAGCAAACCTCCATCTGCAGCGCCTCTGCCAAGCCCCGCAGAGCGAATTTGGACGGGGAGTAGGCAGTGTATCCGAAGAGGCCGATCTGGCCCGCCTGGGAGGACACGAACATGATGCGTCCCATTCGTCGCTCCTTCATGGTGGTTATGACGGCGCGTGTTGGATAAACGCTGCCCAGGTAGTTCAGTTCGATCATTTCCTGTCGAGCATACGCCCAAAGTTCACACTTTTTGGAAAACTCCAAACGGAAGCACATTTCCTGAACAAAATACTGTAACAGTTTCTCCGTTAGTAGCAAACAAACATCAGGGATCCCACCTGCTCCTCCACCAGGCATGCATTTCATTGTTTTCAGTGGCTGAACACTGAAAGGTTTGGATAAATCTCTGCTTTCAGACACTACAGATCATTTTTGTTGAATGGCATTCCCAAGATTTAAACTTTTACTTTGATTTAGACACAACTTGGACGATTTATTATGCTGTATATTGATATGCTGCATAAGATAAAGATATGGTTCATTAGTGACTGCTAAGAATCAAACTCCATTAGGCCCTGAAAAACAAGCTTTATTGGCCTTTTCTATATATTTCATGTTGATATGTGTCAAAACAAAGTTGGTTGGAACATTTTCTGGTGGACTTGGACAACAGCCCCAGCAGGCCCAGACCATGAACGAGCCTACACTGTGTCTCATACAGCACTGTAACCACAGCGCAGATAGAAAGCGAGACAGGAAGACCCAGCTTGTTGATTTTCACAACATTATAAAGGAAATACTGAGTAAAGATCCCAGGAATTGAGATAAATTTAAGCGGTACATCATGTCTGTTGTAATGATAATGAGCCAAACCTTTTACACAAGTCAGGAAGTTTACCAAAAACATTTGTCTCACACAAGGTCCCCAGTCTCCAGAGGGACAACTTAACTCAGATCCATATTCATTACATTATAAAATCTCATTTTTCCTCACCGCTACCTCTCTGAACTTATCTATGCATTATAATAATTTGGGTCAAAAACTTCATCCTTGGATTTATCACGCTATAAGATAAGTTATCACACATTTTACGTCTAGTCCTTGTGTTTTTTTTGTCTTATCTCAGTCTTTTGTCCTTGTTTGGCTCTTTTAACAGACCTTTTCTGATAAGACTTCAGCAAACAACTCTGAAGTACCAAATGAACCTTTCTGGTGATGTTTTAGATCAGCTGGGTTTCTTAAGGAAATAACTTCCAGACAAAGGTTTTTGCCAGTTTTTTTTAAGTTTCAATAATACATAAATATATCAAGTTTTCAGCTAATAGCTCCTTGGCAACAATGACTTTTATTTGTCCCCTTTTTAACCACAAGCTTGAAGTACTTACTTTAAAACGCTCCACTTCCATTTCCTCAAACTTTCCAGAAATGGCCGTTCCAGCGCAGTTCACGAGCATATCAACGGGCCCGAGCTTCTCTTGAGCCTGCGTGGACAACAACATGCAGCTTTCACACCACAGCCATAAATTATTAAAGCAACCTGACACGTCCCGTAGCAACGCAGAGGGTACCTGCTTGATCACATTTTCCACCTGAGTATAGTCACTGGAAACATCCACAGACACACAGAGCACCACCTAAAATAAATAAATTGAGATTCTATTAGTTTTTTCTGCTCTAAATGAAAAAAGGACCAAATTCTAGATAATAGGAACTCTCACTGGAAAAAGAAATAGATATACCTGTTTGTCATTGATGGCAAATTTCTCCACATCTTTCTTTGCTCTGAGTAATTTCTCCTGAGGAAAACAATATGTGTTTATTCTTTAAAAAGTTAAAGCTATATACTTGTATATACACCTTAAATGCCACTGATGTTCAGTATCTATCAAAAAATAAGTAAAAAGACATATCTTAAGAGCATTAATGGTCACAAAGTGGCCGAGTGTGGCATGACTTGGAACAGATTTCCATTTATTTCCTATAACAACAGTGTGTGACGGAGTGGGATGACCAGTTCATCGTTTACACTGACCTCGTCTCGCGCCACCAGAGTGATGAACGCTCCTTGCCTGTAGCACTCCATCGCAATGCATTTCCCGATCCCGCTGGAGCCCCCGGTTACCTGAACATCACAGGGGTGTGTGTTTGTGTGAATTAACAAGTTCAGAAAATAAAAAGGTCGGGCGTAGACCCGTGCAGTTCGCACGGGAAGGTTAAAAAGAACAGCTGTAATTAAGAACACCTTAAAGTGGTTTAAGGCACACAATAATGGTTCTTTCTGCAGAACCTCAAAAGTAGAACTAAAGCTCAATTTTCCAATCCTATATGAAACTTTACTTCATTATAAAAGTACTGGTTCAATATTAGGAGATGGTTTAAAGCCACCTTTACTGTCATTAATCATTAATTTACCACAGCAAAGCTCCTGATATAAACTATAAGGATTAGAAATTTTCATACATTGTTCATTGTCTTGAACTTTTTTAAATAATAAGAGCAAAAAAAAGGAGCTTTATAGTATTTAGATGTCGACAACTGATAGGTTCTTACTGACCACCGCTGCCTGTTTAATGATTATATTTTCAGTCTGGGTGAATCTTATGTGCCCTCGGCAAACATCAACAATGACTTTACATAAATGGCACAGTGTAACGACTTAATCCAAAACAGATTCAGAACCACTCTGTAGATGTTTAGATTTCCTTAATAGCGAAATTTACATGAAATGCTTCACCTCGCAGGCTAGTAACTAAAGTTATTGCCTTCTTATGTGGGCGTGACGCTCCATAAATGCAGTAAATAACGCTCGTCGCCTGTTTGTTGTCTAAAAGTTGACTATAGCAGCGTGGCTCTGAGTATTTATATGCAGACTCATGATCGGTTCGAGGCGTCAAAGCTGCCCTGAAACTTGGACGTTAGCTGCCGTTGCGAGAGGAGTCGCGCGGCGGGGCACTCACCACGACGTGGGCCCCGTTCAGCTTCAGAGGCTTCGGACTAATGAGGGGCGATATCATGTACAGCAACAGCACGAAGGCAACGATGAAGGCGGCCACCACAAGGAGCATGATGAACGGCAGAAGGAGCCACCAGGAGTTGATGAAGAGCCAGTCCGTTATCGCCGAGAACCCTTCTTCAGAGGACATGGGGGAAAGCTTTAGCTTGCTTGCTAACCTAGCAGGCCAGGTTCTCGAGTCCGATATCAGAGGTACGAGGCGGGCGACGGCCCTGGGAGGGGGTGTGTTGGGAGGTGTGGATGGACGCAGACCTTACGGTGGAGGGTGGGTGGAGAGTTCCTCCGGGTTTTGGCAGTCGGTCATAGGCGAACAGCGGCCAGGTTGTCGTGCCGAGGTGGACTTTGGCGCCTCGTGACAAAGCGGTATCTGTATAAACTAAAACAAACTGAACCGAGCTCTGTAAGCGGAAGGCGCAGCGGTCGTGCCTGGTACTTGTAGTTCCCGAGGCGACGTCCACTTCGAAGCATGGAACGCTGCGAGAGCGTGCGTTAACTACAAATCCCACAATGCAACGCGCCCCAAGGAACTTTGAACTTTAACTAGAAACCAGAGTGCGTTTTTTTTATAGATATAATAATAATACATCTGAATTACAGCAAGTCCCTCAAAAACAGTAAACCCCTGACTGTATAGAACATAATTAAAATACACAATAAAGCAAAATAGTTACACAACTACCAAACTATAAAAATATCTGAGAACAAGCTTTGGCTCTTGAATATCCATTTTCTCTCCTTATTGTGGGACAAATACATAGCATTGTTAAACTAAGCCAACTGTTAAATGTCTTTTTTTTTGGCAAATAACTCTGTAACTCATTACAAAACAACATAAACATATAGGACACCCCTTGTCATACTGTAGTTTTAACTTTTATTTACACTGAAGAAATGAAAAAAACAAACAGAAAATCAAATCTACGGGTCACCTCTTCTCAAAGGCTCAAGAGTTGGTTACATAAATGTATAAACATTCATATGCCTATACAAAAAATGTATAGACACATGCTGTGAAACGAGACATTCCCCTTTAAAAATAAACAAAAAAGACGTCACAGGACACACAGTTTGCGCTTTTCAAGAACAACAGAATATAGTTTACAATCTCTAAAAGAACTTACATGAAATGTACAAGTACTGTACATTCCTTAATTGTAGTGACAAAGCACTTGATATATATTAGAAGTATGACTAATTTAGAAATAAACCAATAAAAAAAAAATCATGCAGCTTTTCTAGAAGGCACATTGGTGCACACTGCCACTTATGGCTACTATAAGTTTAAGCGTGAAAATGAACATCTTTACTGTAAGTTCAGAAGATCTGAGCCATCAACACTTTCACCCCTTAAACCCCTCATTTATTAAAGCAAATATCTCACTTTTTTTTAAATGTAAGGCTTAGTTTTTATGCAGTAAAGATAACCAAGCAAAGCCTCTAGGTATGACTGAATATGTACAGTAAATTATGGGAAGAAACAACAAATGGCAAGAATAACTGAAAGCTATCAAGTCCTTGAGAAATGGAAAGGTAATGCTGGTTTGCCACCACTGGTGATCCTTCCTCAAGAGCCACTTTTGATTTAAAAATTATGGAATGCGTCGGCCTGCAGCTGATGTGTTTGGAAATGAAATACACAATTGAAATCTGCAACTAGGCTTTTGTATCCAAGCATCACAAAGCGCTAAAACTTCAACCACTTTGAGAGGACAGTTCACCGCAATAATACCTGCGAATTTAAGTCCTTCAACTTGCGCCGCACAAGGTTGATACGTTTTGTTAAGTACATGTATAGGATTTAAAATGCTTTTTTTTATTTTCACAAAAATAGAGAATATATATATTGCTCCAGTTTGATATTCTCTGGAAAGCAAAAACACCAGGACAAGCTGCAACCTAAAGTAGTTCACATGCAATAATTGTGTTTGTGTAATTTCCTCTAACCCACTGGACTATTAAGTTCATAAATAGTTATTATTTGGTGCTTAGATTAAACTCAATTTCTAACTTTTGAAGATGGTGTTGATTTGTTTTAAACAAGTCAGCTGTACATGGCAAGTTTCTAAATCTTTGGACAACAGTAAATACAAAGTAAAGCCTGTACAGCCACCCTTTTTGTGGTTATCAAATTGGCAAAGCAGAGAAGTAATCGTGTCCATTTAAATAACCCAAGAGGCTGAGTGAATGGTTAGGATGAGACGGAGAGAGAAAACAAAAAAGGGACAATGACAGTAAAGAGACGATCACAATTGTTTTGCTTTGGTGTGGCTCTGTCAACCAGACTAGCCCTCCTGTCCGAAGTCTTCTGTGAATTTTTTCAGTTTCTCTAAATCCTGTTCGTTGACTGTTGGCTTTGTGTTGGCCTGAGACCTCAGCATGTCAGCCTGAGCAAAAGACAGAAAAACAGATCATTCTAATGGGCTCTAATAATAGTTGTTACAACTACATTGATACGCTGATCTTTAGGTTGCTCTAAATTCACCATAATCTAGACGACGGGGCAATTTCACAGTTAAAAGTTGATCCTGCGCAGAGTTAAATGTAAGTGAGGGTCTTCACTAGAGGGCTGCGCCTGAATTGAGTTTAGTATAAATATATAGATGTTTAGAGACTGCTGTGATGACATAAAAAAAAGATTAAAAAAAAAGACCAATTAACAAACTTCAAAGTAAATGTCAAAGAAAGCAACAAAAAAGAATTAAGAACTCTCACAATAAATTTTCCAATTTATAGTACAAAAATACTGGTCCTGGCTTTTTATTTTTCTTCTTTTTATGTATATGTTTGTATAGTTAATTATGACATTTATAGAAATGGCTTGTTTTAATGTAGAAAGGCAATTGAATACCTACAATAAACAAAAACTGTTAAGGCAGCATTAATTGCACCAATTTTTCCCCATCTTTTGAGTCAAATACAAATCAGATGATTAAAATCACCCACAGCAAAGCTGAAGTGTATAACAAAGTATACATGTTTACACACTCACCATGCATACCACTGGTTCCAATAGTTTCTCTCCGGGGACTTCCATCCAGGTCATCTCGATTGCATTGGGATCTCCAGGTGAGCACGGAGTCAAGAGGTCATCAATAACAAGGTCGGGGTCAGTTCTGGATTGACCTCGTACCTTTTAGAAACACAAACAAAAGGATAACTATTAAACCCATTTTTACACTTTTGGATTAAAACCGAGTGGTGTTTTATAAAGACGTACCCGTTTGAAGTGGGTTGCTGACTGGACCTTCCGAACGGGCTGCATTAGAGCATCTCTGACGATGATGCTGATATCTGCTCCCGAGTATCCGTCCGTCTTCTTGCCCAGGGTGATGAAGTCCGAGTCGCTGAGGCTGTTGGGGGTGGAGCCCAGGTGGAGCTTGAACATGAAGGAACGGGCGTGCTCTTCGGGCAGGGGGATGTAGATCCTCTTCTCAAATCTGAAAGCATCATTCGACGACACTGAGAACCGCCGAATGACGTCCGGGTGACAACTTTTGAAAACACATCTGATCATTTTTACCTCCTTCTGATGGCCGAGTCAAGAGTCCAAGGGATGTTTGTTGCCCCGAGAACAAGCACTCCCTCGTTGTCATTCCCCACACCTAAAGAAATTACACAGTCAAAATGGGACTCAGTAAGAGCACTTTATTTTTAAAGCTTTTACAATCAAATACAATTTTCTTTTTAAAACAAATTTGGAGTCACGCAGCTTTCTACAACAATGCAGTCAAAACCAGAACTGGACAGGATATAATAAACGGTCAGCTAGTCCAGGTGGAATAACCTTGTCCCAGAATATGAAACCAGTAATGATTGCTGGACTGAACTGAATTACACTGTGTTAAAGCTATGACTTATTTCAACAATATGATTTTAGCTATATAAATTAGAATAAAAAGCTGTAAGAATATTTTAATTTCAGGTTAAATGCTCTTCGCAGGAACCTGTTTAAGGGTCTGACTAGATGTTGTTCGATGCCTCGCCAGTTTTCTTGTCCTTGGTATTAGGAGATATTAATAAATTAAAAAAATAAAACTAAAGAATATATATATATTCTTTGACAACCAGTGGGGATAGCAAACTAGTAATCCAGCCATCCAAGTCACAAGGCTGTTCAAAAGTGCTCTCAAGTTATTAAACCTTGTCTTAATTTTCTATATTAATTCAACATTTTCTCCTGTACTTTTTTAACAGTGATGGTTTTCAGAAAAAAAACATACAAAAAAGGAAGTTAAAATGTCAACTCTCTATTTGTATTAGAATTTTAAGTGTTTTGATAGTGTAAACTTTCTTCAGGAACAGGGAACCAGTAAACAGTCCTTTCCTTGACCTCTTTTTATTTCCATCTTAGAAACAAGGGGGTGTTTCTCTATATACTGGAGAACCCTCCTAGTCTTCCATTTCTTACTTTCAATCTCAGTCATCTCACAGTGAAACTGCAAGTTGCACCAAAAAGGGTATTATAGCTCATAAACTTACATTGTTTTTATCATTTCTGTTTCATTGAATCAGGTGGGGACTGAGCGCACTTCCCCTTTTCACTCTTCAGTGTCTCCGCCTTGCAGCCATGTCACGACAGAAATTAATGTCCTCTTTTTGTTTTCAATCAAATTCTGAACATTTGCCAGGTTTTGAAATTATACTCCACTGAAAGACTGTTCAGGAAATACTTCTAACCAAACGGAACAGACTCACCCTGCATCTGAACCAGGAACTCCGTCTTAATACGGCGAGCAGCTTCGCTTTCATTCTCACTTCTTGAGCCGCACAGGGAGTCAATCTCATCGATGAAGATGATGGAGGGCTTATGCTCCCTCGCAAGGCTGAAAAGATTCTTTACCAATCTAAGAAACAAAATGAAGGCAGTTCAAACACCAGCTCCTGGAAAGTGAATTAAGTTCCTATAAATTACATTCAATTACTCTGCACCATTTATCAGAATGCTGTACAGTTTTTGTCTCAGAGACTCACTTTTCACTCTCTCCCAGCCATTTGGAGACGAGATCCGATGAAGAGATGGAAAAAAAGGTTGAGTTGTTTGCTTCTGTCGCAACAGCTTTAGCCAGATAGGACTTTCCTGTTCCTGGAGGTCCAAAAAGCAAAATCCCCCTCCATGGAGTTCTCTTTCCTGGCAATCAAGCAACAACAGCAAAAAAAAAAGTTTTAATTCAAATAAAAAGTCACCAAAACACCATCAGTTATTTTATGCAATTATATGTGGTTCTACCATTT
The DNA here is from genome assembly GCF_001649575.2 of Kryptolebias marmoratus. Classification (NCBI taxonomy): domain Eukaryota; kingdom Metazoa; phylum Chordata; class Actinopteri; order Cyprinodontiformes; family Rivulidae; genus Kryptolebias; species Kryptolebias marmoratus. The sequence goes on along the minus strand of NC_051449.1, from coordinate 10,885,090 downwards.
AATAGCAGTGAGTTGGACTTTCTATCAAATAAGACAAACCTGTGAAAAGGTGGGGGAATTTGATTGGAAGAATAACAGCCTCTTTCAGTGCCTCTTTGGCCCCTTCCAAACCAGCAACATCATTCCATTTGATATTTGGTTTCTCCATGACAATTGCACCTGAAAAAGGTATTTCATAGGTCACAACAGAGCGTAATTATTATTTAGAAATATTATTTGACTAAGAACAGATATTCCTGTAGCAGGTTTAAGAGCAGGAGTTATAAAATATTCCTAACCTGAGAGCTGATTTTGGAACTTCTTCTTCTCTGGATCGTCGCCCTCGTCACTTTCATTCCTGAACACAGCAACATGTATTTACAATTTGTACGTGCATTTTACAGTTTGCCACACAAATGTTCATACATAACAAGGGGGAAACGCTCTCTCAGCCACATGCGAATGACATCACATCAGCAGAGCCAGGCGTTAGCCCCGCCCACGAACACACCCTTTGTCATCAGACTGTGACTCTTTGACAGGTTTGGCAGGAGGAGCTTTCTCCTTCTTCTTCAGATACTCCTTTAGCTTCTCCGCTCTGTCCAAGTACTCAACACATTTCCCACGGATGCTCTGTTTTGCTTTGTCACCCTGAGCTTCATCTGTAAGGAGACCAAACAGAGCGGAGACACACATAAGAAGACTTAATAACAAGTTGGCTCTAAACAGCTCTTCACTTTGTGCTTCTAAAAGCAAGAATTATTATAAATTTAACTAGGGTTTGTATCATTATGTGTGTTTTTTTTTTAAAGCATACAAGAACAAAAGGGGGCGGAACAGCGTGACGTTAATAAAAGCCAACAGATAGCTGTATGAATACAGCCTATTAGCAGCTTGCTGTGATCATTTTACAGGTAATTCCACACACTGTGTCGTCCTTTGGCTTACATTTTACCACATGAAGAAAGTACTGAACAGCAGCCTGATAGAGGCGGAGAGCCTCCTCGTAGTTCTGAGCTTTATCCTCCTGAGCCGCCTTGCTGGCGAGATCAATGGCTTTCTGAAATAACAGAGACAAAGAACTGAGTTAGTCATACGGATACCTGCGAGAAATGTTTTTAAAGGGCTAAAAGAGAACTCCGTGAAGCTGGGGCTGTTGAGACGTTTGTTTGTGTTGTTACACGTGAAACTTTCTAACATCAGGACAAGAAAATCAGAAATTTAAAGATATAAAAAGGAGCAACTAAAACAAAAAAACAACAACCTTGAGTTAGTTTGGGTAATTTTAAAAAAATGGTAAATGGTTAAACTAAATAATGTCACAATTTTGATCTCATTAGTATCCTAATTACCAAATATCTGTCTAAACTGACAGCTAAGATGTCTGATAAAACATATTAACTCACCTATCAGTTTTCTATCATATATGTTTTATAGATTCTTGAAACCACCAACTATTTTTTAGGAAAATTAATCTTTGGAGTGAAATTGCCAGTTTACAACTTATTAATTTCCACATTAAATAACTCTTATAACTGGCCTGCGTTGTTTTTGATAAACTAGTTGTACATTTTTATTTGTAAACACAGTTTTCTCTCATTTCACACGTTTTGTTCTGATTTGAAGCATAATCTGGACATATTTTAAACCTTAAACATTACTGGAGCAACACAAAGAATGAACTCGATCTTTAAACTTTAGGACATTTATCAGGGAATAAGCTGTTAGTACACAGTAGTCTGTTTTATCAATGACTTGATGCTCTTTTTGTAGTAGAAAATTTGTTTTTCTGGTCATCCTATTTGAATTTACCCAAACATTTAAACAAAATCAACATAAGGAACCAATTGAACTATGATCTAATCTGTGAAGAATTTGTTCTCCACCTTATGTAATATTGCAAAGAACATAGGTAGTTGTTTTACGTCTTAATATAATATATAAATGTGGTTTTCAAGACAATTTGTGGTTAGTGGTAATTCCTAAAAAGTTAGTTGGTAAACAAACCCTCCAGACCTAATGCGCCACCTGTTTCAGTTTTGTGACACCTTACACACCTGAGGACCCCGAGCCTCATTTTCATAGCATTTTCTTTCACTTCCTGTTTACGGTCACTTTATCGAACTAACAATCGATTCAGGGCTAGAAAACCAAAACTAAGAGCGTCACGACTTTCATGTCGTTAAAACAAGTTAAAACAAATGTAAATGTTTCTGAAAGGCCCAAAAGAGCCCAGCTAGCTCGGAAACTTAATCTCATCAGATGTCTATCTATTAGTATAAACCTAACAGTATTAGGATAAACTAATAATTTTATATACAACAGCAACTATGAGTGCCAAGAAAAGAAAAAAACAAAAACAAAACAGAGGGACTTCTTAGAGACACGTCCACCCTGCTTTGGATGCGTCGTTGTCGGCTTAGCTTACCATGCTAATTAGCGGCTATTGTTATAAACGTTTCGCTACGAAACATCGTTTTAGGCACTTAAACCGAACACAAACCATAATAATCCGACCGTATATTTACATTACAACACACAGAATACTTCGACTGGTTTTATTTCAGGCGTAAAATAACTTTTTTCCCCGTCTTGTCAAAGCGTTTAGCCAGCTCAAGCAAGGGTTGGTCCTTCGCTTACCTGTAAATTATTGTTGGCCATAAGGGCTAAATAAGTCGTCCAAAAGCCAAAACAAATTTAACGCCTCCGTGGCAAAAACACTGTTCGACAAATTCCTTTACGGCTGAGCGGTGTGCGCAAACTGTTAACTCAAAAAACGGAGGCTTTTGGCGAACTTGTTTTCGTTTTTTTTCTGATCGCACCAAAATCGGACCGAGGCGACAACTTCCGCATTAAAAAGTCGATACTCGCGTTTACGGAATGTGCTGACGTCATGACGTAGCTGCGTCACAGCTTCTAATAATAGGCCTGTCTTTTTTCCCGTCAGTTCAAAACTAGAGAACAATTAAAAGTCTTCAGCTGGGGCTAAATTTACAATTAGTTCAGGTACTTTTGTAAACTTAGTCGTAAAGTACAATTCTTTGTTAACCTACTGAGCAAATTTTCAATCTTTACATTAATTGCCCCCTGATGATCCAGACTTCATGTAATCTGATAAAGCACCTTTTTAGGGATTATTTCTTTATGCTTTCTGAAGGTCATTTTAGGTTTTTCTTCAGACATGAGAGATTTAAAACTCTTGCAGCATACTGTAAAGGTTATAGTTAATCCTATGCAGTCAGTGAATGAACTACAAATTAACTATTAACCCTATAGCATAAAACATTTTCATAAAATGTAAAATAATTTGTCTGGCCTATGTCATGTTGCAGCTTTCCCCATACACCTCAGCACTACTGTGATACCGTTCTGGTTTTATTACCACAGACAATATCGCTCACATTTGGAGAACAAAAAATTATTTTCTTAATGACCTCTTTATTGACTAGGTATTCCTGTAGTTCTTCCACTCTGTCCAGATACTGTTTACATTTATCTCTAATCTTCTGGTTGCCTTCTTTACCTTGTGGGTCACCTAATGGGAGGAGGGGAAAAAAAAGTTAGTCCACCAGATGTTTTTAGTGTCATATGTTAAATATCTGCTGTCATAATGGGATGCAATCTCATGGGGAATACGATTTATTACAACAAAATTACAAACAATCTTTTAAAGGTTGAGCGTTTTTGTTTGTGTTCATCAAGTAACTGCAGTAACAGACGACCACATACAGACTTTAATATGTCAGGTAGTGTCAGTGTGATGTCATGTGCCACCACGGCGACGCACGTTTCAAAATGTGGAGAAAGTACTTGACGGCATGCTGATAAGATTGGATGGCCTCCTCAAAGTTTCCCTCCTGGTCCTCCTGTGAGGCCTTCTGTGCGACCGCAATGGCTTTCTGAAACAAAACAAACAAACAAACAAATGAGTAAATAAGGCCACACTCCAAACTGTTTGTATATTAAAATAAAAACAGTTCATTTTTAATGTTTAGGTCTGGGTGAAGTCTGTTTCAGTCAGTGCGAACAGAGAATGTGCTGTTTTACTAAAATAATAAACTAAATGTAGAAAAAGAAAGACCTGAGCTAGAGAAATTAAAACAAAATTGGATGATTTTAAATGTTAAAATATTTGCTGTCAAAAAAATGAGCTGTTCTGCCTGATGCTCATCACTGAAGTTGGGTTTATTTTTTGTGATAGATTTTTCTGATTTGAGAGTTTGTTTTTCCCGAATTCCAGTGTCTTTTGCACATAATTTGATGGACTGATTTTTCTTTTAAATGATGACGCATATTCCGATGAATAGATTCATGCAGGCATACAGGAGAAAAGAAATGTCCTTGAAGGATTTCATTTGATCATGTCTTGACGCTTTAAGTTTTTTCCAAATAAATGATTAAATTCTTTACAGCTCTACAATTAAAAGCTCTTAACTTTAGTGGTAAAGCTGTTGCAGTCTTAGCTAAACAGGATGAACATCTAAAAATCTACTTTTATTAAAGCCTGTAATATTAGGAGAGACTAAATTTGTGCAGTCCACCAAAGGAGCAATAATGATTCTGAGATTTTCTGTGTAGGATACAAATCATGACTAACTGAAGACACTATCAAAATGCTTCATCTCTGAAAATATAACCTTTTTCTCAGGTTGCCGATGAATCTGTGGGTTTTGTTGTGAATCATTTGTTTTAGGTCAGTTTGGCAGGTGCTGAGCTACAAACACAACAGATCATGCGTTAAACGTCTTCATCTCCCACAGACTGATGAATCCTGAGACTTAATCTGAAGGATCTGACGAAATGAAACCTGTCAAACAGCATTTGTTCGCGTACGAGTAGCTCAACTCTGACAGAAAACCTTCCGGTCCTGAAAAAAAAAAGAAAGAAAGGTTATTCAACCTACCTTTAGATTTGTTGGCTCCATGTGGAGTCTGGAGTTAAACGAACAGAAAGTCACCTCCTGATTCCCACAAGTTGTGTTTGGTTCAGAGTGAGATCAGTTCCTGTTTACTTCTACCCCCCTCCCTCTCTCAGCGGTGACACACGAGTTAAAGAAACCAGCCAGCCCCGTCAGAAGAATGGGAACTATGCTGCCAGCTCCTGCCAATGAGTCACCATGTTTTATTGTTGCTCTGCAAGTTACAAAGGTTGCTGAACAAACCGTGTAAAGTCCCCGGGGATAGGCTGTTTTCAGAAATCCAGATTTGATTTAACTGGGATGTATTTAAGTCAGCTGCCTAAGCACCATGCAAATTAGATCGAAAATGGGTTTAAATGCTAAATGCTTTAAATGCGTGTTTATATGGAAGCCCATTTCTGCCCCTTTAAAAAAAAAGTTCCTCTCATGTTTACCAAATACCAACACTGAGGGAACCATGGGTGTAGCATGGGTGTAGCAGCACCCCCTGGTGCCACAGCATGTTCGTACATGGTCAATAATAATAATAAAAAGAAAAAAATGATTTTGCTATTGCAGCATATGTTTTATTCCCAGTATTCATAGCATTCACATAGCCATGTCAAAGACTATCCCAAAATTACACTGTAACATCTCATAAATATATATTTCATATTTATAACTTACCATCTTGCAATCAAAATACGATCTCAAAATTGAGACACTATATATTTATGAGCTAGTATCTCATAATTATGACTTATATTCTCATTATTCTGAGATGCTAAGTCCTAACTTGAAAAAAATATCTAACATATCATGAAATATTTTCTCATAATTTGGCGACAGCGTCTCAGATTTATGAAATACTATCTCACAAATATGACTTAGATTTTTTTTAAATTCAAAGTGGCAGAAATGGGATTCCACGTTTTGATAAAATCTGTAAAGATGCGGCCGAAAACTAACAACGACATATACTGCCATGTGATAAAAGTTTTCTCCATTAGAGGGCGCCAGATCACCGTGAAAGGGCCGTCAGTGGCGTTACACTTTATTAGCTAAATATGAATTAAAAACATGATATAAGTTTAAGTGGAAAATATATATACAACCACTTAGTTCTATCTTCTCATGCGGCTTCATTTTAGAAGACTAAACAATCATTAATTTAGATATATATTTATATTTTTTATTTTACAAACTTAACCTTGTTTTATTTAAGGCATTAATACTACTACTACTACTACTACTACTACTACTAATAATAATAATAATAATAATGAACCTGTGAGAAGAAACGTGCACGTGCTTGTGAGCCAGTGAGCGCGGAGTGAAGTGGTGATGGCAGACCTTTGGCCCCCTTCCCTCCCTCCCTCCCAGCTCAGACACCTGAGAGCTCGCAGCAGGGAAACCTCGCCTCGTCCCTCCGCTCATATGCTCCGAGAATCAGGGCACACCTCCATACAACTCCCAGCCTTCCTCAGGGTCGTCACCGAACAGAGAGAGCCCCTCGCGTAAAAGCAGCTCCGCTTCGTTTGTGCGCGTTTTCATGGACACCTCCAGGTGACGAGAGGAGCCACGGGCAGGCGGAGGGGTTGCGCTCAGCATCTACGAGGATCTGTGATGGGGACCATGGCGAGGAGGGTGACGGGAGTTCATCTCCTCGCTGTGTTTCTCACCTCTGGGGTGACGCTTTTCAGGGACGCGGCGGGACAGGAGACGTTTAACGACCTGACGGGCTTCAGCTTGAATCCGCCCTACTTCAACCTCGCAGAGGGCTCCGGGATATCAGCCACCGCGACCTGCGGACAGGATGAGTCCGGGGCACCGAGAAATGATTTGTACTGTAAGCTTGTCGGAGGACCTACCGTTGGACTTCCGACTCAAAACATTCAGGTAAGACCCTCCAAAACCCCCGTGCGTAATAAGTGCGTAAAAGGGACCTACAGGGTCAGAGTTCAGCTAGATTCCCATGTCGAGAACTGGTTGTTTTATTTGGCATCTTACTGGTAACTGGTAACTATTTTTTATATATTTTTATTAATAGGCCACTGTCTTTTAAACAAGTACAGGAGTGTATAAAGCCCCACAGGGTACATTTTTCTCAGTCCTGACAAATTTGTCTGACTGCCAGAAATAGTTTTACACACTCGAGCTGATTCCCACATTTCCCAAAGGAAATGTCCTTCAACATACTCTCAAAAGTTCTCATTAAAGTCTCTACTGTTAAGTGGTAAAAAAAATCCAAACATTTTATTGTTTTTTTTGTAACTTAAATGATTCTCTGTTGCAAATGTTTTGACGTGAATCTTATTCTTTTAATCTGACCTGATTTCATTTAGGGCCAATTCTGCGACTACTGCAACTCCATGGAGCCCACAAAAGCCCACCCCGTGAGCAGTGCCATTGACGGGACAGAGCGGTGGTGGCAGAGCCCTCCTCTCTCCAGGGGACTGGTCTACAACGAGGTGAACGTTACCCTGGACCTCGGGCAGGTGAGAACAGCACGACCGGAAGTTTACCAACTTTTTACCTGCTGCTGGAAGAATGACAGGACTGTGGCGACAGTAAAATGTGGCACCTGAATGTCAAAGAGGGAGGAGAGAATTTGTGCTGCTGAGGGGAGAGGGGAAAAAAAGTTATCCTCTTTACCTGACGTGGTAAAACATCGCCACAGATTGTGTTATCGCTCTACTTTGAGTTTGGATTTGTTTTGAAAGTGTTGACCCACGCTGTTTCTACCACAAGATCTCGGAGGTGTTGGACGATTATGTTTTCAGCGTGAGATTCATCACCTCGGCAAGCAGCAGTCATGTGCCGCGGCTGGTCTCTTGCCAGGAATCAGGTTCACGCCCGTTTGGCTGGAGTTTCCATCCCGACCCGTGGCGCTGGCAGGAGGTTGGCCAGCAGCCCGTAAAACTGCACCTCACGCTCAATTATCCCCTGTGTGGAAAGAGAGGAATGCTGTCTTTGGATTAGGGATCAGAGGCACTGAAAATCAGATTTGAGATGCGCAGGTGGAACCGGGGACCTCGCGCACAAACAAGGGCTTTGACTAGTTCTGGACGAGTGACAAAACCGCTCCTCTGCACACGTGCTGCACCTTCTGGCTCTCAGCGGACACCCTGTCTGACAATGGGTGTGGACTTTTCTGTCTCTGCTTTTAGCCAGAGTGAGCTGAGAGAAAATCCCACGCAGCTAAATATAGTGACCCTCCCCTCCCAGCCCACAGGAGGATGGACACATGCAGGGCCGTCAGGGATGTCTGCCTTTAATACGTGGTAATGCTCAGTTTATTTGGGAGCGGGGAAAGCAGCATCACTGTATTATCGTGTGCTAAAAGGAGCGTGGTTGGAGTTGTGGCAACCAGACAACACCCAGCCCTCAATCAATACCACACAACCTCACCCGCGTATGCACACACACGCCACATACCTGTCACATCGGCGACCACTAATACGCTAATGTTTGGCTGTCACAACTTTTCACACTCGTTGCAGTTTGAGTTCGGCGTCTTTCTGAGCTGATATATGTGTTCTTTACCTGCCTGGAGGGTTTTAATGCTCATTACTGATATCTAGGCCTTAAGACAGTCTGAACTGTCAAATGTTGGACTGCTCCCTCTGGTTCTTTTGTAGCTTTGTAGATTATTTTGAAAGCCAGAGATAAACGGCGTGTTTAATGAAATATGTGGGCTAGACAGACCCTCTGAATGGGTGCTGCGGTTTCTTTCAAGATGAATGCAGGTGGCTGTTCAGCTGGTCTCCGGGGAGCTCCGAGCAGATATGTCAGATAATGGCACAGTCAATGTTTATGCTAAAATGTGAGAAAAAGTTCAAAGATTTTTTTTCTTTTTTTTTTTTGACAAGGCTGTTTCCGGATTCTTTGTTTCAGAGTAGATTGTTTGAAGCGAAGCTTGTTCTGCTAAGTTTAAAGCAGGACTAATCTGATTGAAGCGGGTTGTTGGAGAAATGCAGGCCACAGCACGAGCTGTAGTGATGAGTCTGTTGATTTAACAGTCATACTACAGAATCCCACCTACACTGGGTTGGACTGGTCTCATAATTTGGGCAAACATGTGCTCTTATTTGATCCTGGAACTTGCCCTGTGCCACCTGCAAGAAGCTGACTTTTTTTTTTTTTTGCAGTTTTAGTCAAATACCTTCACAGTTGGTTTGCAATAAAATCTGACAAATATTCCTTTTAATTTAAGTTCTAATGTCTAAAATTGTGAGCCTCTAGTGTTGTTAGCAGGTCTAATAATTCTTTCCTTTTCCCTTTAAAGACTTTATTATACTTAGGAACTACTCAATAAGTCTAAGCTGCCCAATACAGAGCTTGCAGTAGTCTGAAGTCTCTGTTAGATCCTATTTATGTAATTGGGTCAGTTAAATAAAGAACTAATAATTATAATTATTGTAATTGAAGCCACAGAGTCAAAGATGAATCTAAAATAGTCAGAAATATTTTGATCATTTTGGCTCTGTACAGTGTTATGCTGAAATTTTTTTTTTTTGGGTGTCTGTGGCTCAGTGGTTATAGCAGGTTTGATTTCACCAGTGTGCCACATGTTGAAGTATTCCTGCCCCATCGGTGTATGAATGTGATCTAAAGCACTGATTAGACTCCATAGAATGATTTATTCAGGTTTGCTTTGTAGAGATGTAGCAGAGTGCTGTGTGAATGTGTGTGGATGGGTAAATGAGGCCACAGATTGTGTTGTAAAACGCTTTGAGGGGCCTGATTGGCTAGAAAGGCGCTATATAAGTAAAGTCCATTTAACAAATATTTATTTATTTATACATATTTTGACCTAACATCGTTTATCCTAGGTATCCACTGACAATACTGGGTGACCAGGATGTGTTTTGCTTTTTTATTTTGACATACTGAAACGAATGTAACACTAAAAAGTAAATGCTGTTTTAAATCTAAAAAACTGTTGTCATCACACTTTAGAAATCCCCCCCATAGATATTTTACCAGGGGTGCCCACACTTTTAGGTACTTTCTGTGCCCTGTGCGCTCTGTGAACTGCCTTCAGCTTGAACTTTTCTCGATGAGGCTCGAAGTCTCAGACAGGGCCGTGTGAGCAGGCAAGCTGCTCCCTGTTTGTGCTTTCTTGGCTTTTGACCCCTGACCCCGTGACAAATCCTATCTTCGATCTGGAAGTGACCTCCGGGGAACTCAGCTGCCCCCTTTATGACAGATGGTGTTTGGCATAAATGCCTCTGTAGCATTTGACCCAGAGGGGACGGTTTGGGTTCTGATTAACTGAACGGCGTATAACACATCCGAACATCTGATCCATGCAGTTTTTAGCCACACACTTCATTCCTCTTTGACTGATTAAATAGTTCCACTAGAGCCCATCAGGCATGACATGAGCTTAAAAACAGATTAATTTCTTGGAAATTTTGCTCTTGTTAAGCCATTACAGGATGCAGTGGGCAAGTCATTGTTCTGCTAAACATTTACACCATAAATCAGACTGGCCACTGGCTCCTTTTTTTTTTTTCTTCTTGGGAATGTATTTTAGGAGCCATGACTACACATGCTTATCTGCTTGAGTGAACGCAGAGTAGACCATGTGAGGCAAACATACCGGGGCTTACTGCTGTATGCCTCCTGTCTGATTCGTCTCCACTGCTTCTGATTGGTGGTCAGGCACTGGATGAATGCTGGACAGTAAAATACGCTCTTGATTTGTTCCTGATTGATATTCAAGAGACGATGCCAAAGTTTTAGGGTTGAAGTTGTTAATTATCTCTGTGGGTGTTAAGTATTAATGGCTCTTTGTGGGGAGGTTTGGCTGCTTTCAGTTGTTGTTTGGACCCCACAACACATTAGTGAATCTGTAGAGGGCATCTTTAACTTTAGAGGATGTAAACAGTTGAAAAATCCATGACTTGGCTTTGTACTATAAGTGGGCGGGAATGCCTTGGTCCAGGTTGGTCCAGTGGCTTTGGCTCTACTCACAATTCTGCAATCACAACGAGACAAAGCTGCCAAGAACCCAATTTTAGAGCCATTCCCCAGAAACCTAATCCTCCCGCTCAGGGGTCCACCTCCCACCAGAGATGGTTTGAATGTTTTATTTGCAGCCGTTGCCCCCTTTTGTGTCAGAATCCTTCAAGGCGGTATTGTGTGACATCCTTTCTGTGCTCACAGGCTCTCACAAAGGTTTGCTTTGCCTAAAGCGGCATTGAAGTTGACCTAGCCCTTCTTGTTTTTTTTTTTTCTCATGGATAAAAGTAGTGATGTGGTGTGATTTGGTGGCGAGAAAGTGCCAAGATAAAAAAAAAAAAAAAAAAAAAAAACATAAAAACTGCATGCATGGAGAAAGAGAGAAAAGAGTCTTTCACTTGTAAAACTTTTGGTATTGACTTCTCCGAGCTGTAAAATGAGGTCAAACCAAACCTTAAATCAACAAGAAGAAAAACTAAGACCACTTTATAATTCAGAAGCTTGTAGACCCACAAACAGCATTTCAATCAGGCTGAACTCTGGACTTTTGTTGTAAATGTTTAGGTTTACTCAGTAATAACTCAGTCTGTGTGAGGTGCTCAGGTCCGGATAAACCCAAATCATGAGCCTCCCACTTCTGTGTTAGAAAATATGGCGTGTGTGCATTTTATTTTGTTTTTTATTATCTAAAGCACTATGCATCATGGCTGACCATGCCTACTTACTGTAGGTCTTCTGTCCAGAAGACAACGTTCCAGATGTCTTTTAGTTTTATTCTAGTGAAACTTTTTAAAGCTAAACTTTTTGCCGTGCTCTTAAAGAGTGAAGAGGCTTTCTCCTGGCAAGCCCTACCAAAAAAAAAGCCTTGCTTGTTTAATTTATTTCTTTTTAAATGTGCTATCTAAATGATGCTTTTACAGTCTGAGGTGTAGCTGACGAGTTATCTGCAGCTTCTCCGAGCACTGAGTGATGGCTCCATAAAAACTGGGATATCCAGACATGGGAACATTAGGGATTGTTTGTGAATAATCTTCCCTTATTAATGCCGATGGACTTCGGTGTGTTTGGATAAGACCTCCTGAGTTGATAGAAGGCAATGATTGTTTCTCTAAAGATGTTTTTAGATGTTGCTCATCCTTGGCATTATGTTGACACCCAAATCAATGCTTCAGATCAACAAACTGACAAAACTTCAGCTTTTATTGAGGCGCTTCTCATGCTGGTGAACAGTAATTGTATGATTTGATGAGAAGCGTCTGGCTGTCACACACTCTGCATTTTGGCTTAGTTTTTTTTTAAATAAATACTGACGCAATGTGTTTTTGTTCATTTGAGGTAGGATTTACCTCATTTGAAGACCTGGTATGAACTGGGCGTAGAAAAGATTTTTGAATTAAAAGTGCAATGAGCTTTCCTTTTCGCATGACTGCAAGTAACGGCAGAAAGTGTTTTATTTTCTTTTGCTCTCAGCCCTCTTAGCAACATCATCCGTATGCAAGGATGATATTGTAACGCTGTGCTGCCTCTTTCGCATTCCTATAGTGAGGTTTGAAAATATCAATTTAAAAATGATGCAAACGCTGTAGTTGTAATTAAGATGTCAGTGTGATTTGTATGTTTGAGCCAAACAAAACGGAGTAAACTGCTGTTAAAATCCAGTCTGCTCTGCTGTAGAGATGAAGCTTTTTTCATATGGATTTATTGGTACAGTGCAGCTGGCTCAGTCCCAGAGACAAAACTGGCTGTTAGATGTACGGAGGTGATGTAAGTCACCGTGTTTAGCTGGTCGGCTCGAGGGGCCAAGCCACCCCAGCAGATATTTACTGCTCTAATAACAGCCGCCGGGTGCGAGTTATCGAATTCAGCCCGGCCTGAAGGGTGCGTCACGTTTGACTTTTGGACTTCAGCTCCGCCTAAACCTGGAGCCGCGGCGTGGAAAAGCTTGTGGGGGGTTTAATGGGGAAATTTCCACCTTTGCAAGGCCTTTGTCATCATTTGGTCCACAGCAATGCTAATCACCGGTCACAGGTTTAGTGACGCGGGCATTGATGCAATGGGAAGAGAGCAGCCGTTTTCCTGGACCTATTTGACGCAACTGTGTCATAAATAGTATACCCTCAAGCACGCTGAACTGAGATCACTGAAAGAGGAAATATTGCATCACTATGAAATGATAAATTACTACATATTTCTGCTGAAAAATATACTCATATAGGTTTTTTTGATTAGATGTAAGATTCATGGGGGAACTTTGCTAACACACAACAAAATATAAAATGTAATTTATAACAAGTGTGATATTAAAAAACTTAATATCAAAAATGAAAGGCCTAGCATTCCTTGAGGTAATGCATATATCTGCTGCCTTTCATGCCAGAGTTTTAGACTTAGATCACTTCAATAGTTATGTTAAAAAAATGATGGCATTGTAGCTGATTTGGTCAAACCTTGAAAATATCGTTATGCACCATCTTATGCAATACTGTGAGCTGTCACACTCAGAGTATGTGGTGTGAATGATTCTCAGCTACTGTGACATCGAAGTTTAGCTCAGTATTTGTTAAATTATCTGAGTTACAGCCATTTATGTGTTTTCTAAGGTCAGTTGCCTGTGGCGGCCATCCAAAAGTTAATCAGTTGTAGATGTACATCCAATGATTGTTACCTTAAAGTTTCCATATTATCTGTCCAGTGGTTTTTGAAGTATTTTGCTAACAGACAGACACAGTTGACTCCATATAGTTAATGGCAAAATTTTAAAATACGACCTTGCACAATCTCTTAGTGCTCAGAATATGTGTTGGGGATCAATCTCAGCTACTACAACACTGAATTTTAGCTCAGTAGCTTTAAAAAAAGGAATGAATTGTAGCCATTTCTGGGTATTTTAAGGCCACTTGGTTGTGGCAGCCATCTTGAATCAAGCTATCTCCAGGTATTAATCAGTTGTAAACATACATCCAAGAATTGCTTTCTGAAAAGTTTGTTAAAATTTGCCTTAAATATTTTGCTAACACCACCTACACTTGCAGACACGATTGTTCAGCAGCCCTGCTTGCTTTTTCTTTTTCTTTTAAAGTTTTTTTTTTTTAGATCCGCCTTAAACATAGTGTTAGTGTTTACAGAAACCCACAGATACAGTAAGTGCAAGATCTTGAGCAGCTGCAGCTCAGGCTTTTATCTTGAAAGGACTGCAAACATGTAGAAACATGCACGCTCATAATGTTTCTGTTACACTTCTGCAGCTTTTAGCCGACTGTTTTTTTTTTGTGACACGTAACTAATTCTGTCGTGGAGACAGAGGAAAATACACCAGACAGCCCCCTTCCCCCTCCACCTCCCACCTGTTGCAGACAGACAAACATTTGTACATTGCATTGCTACAAACAGGGGGCAACCCGCTCCCCCCCCCACTGCAGAACGCTCAGACCTGCCTCTTCTTCTGCGTAGATTTGCAACGAGCCGATCCCTCATCAGGCTCCGAGGATCTCACTCAGATGGAGTTTATTTTACAGGATTATGATCTTGTTGTAGCTTTAGGTCCCCTGGCTCTGCAGGGCTTTTCTCTTTTGATACGCAAGCTGCCATTTCATGCCTGTTTAACACGAATTACAATCAGATTGCTGCAACCAGTTTGGGTGAAGTGCAAAAAGATTTTTGTGAAAGCAAATGAAATATTTATTACACCAGAGAAAAAGCATTTCAGTAAAAAAGGCAGCGTGATTGCTGAGGGCTGAATGACTTGACTGAAATTTGTTGAACTAGCTGAAACTGAGTTGGTAAAGCCAGAAGAAGCAGAACTGTAGCAAAAAGCTTAAAGAAGCAAAACGTTAGCTAAAGGTTTTAAAAACTAGCCAGAAGCTTAAAGTATTAAAGTATCAAAAGGCTGGCTAAAAACAAAAAGTAGGAAGTAGCGAGGGAAAAGCATCAAAAGTAGCTAAAAGTAGCAGAATGATAGCTAAAAGAAGCATAAGTAGCACAAATTGAAGAGATCTTCATGTAAATCTATGGGGAAAATATTTGTAATAAAAGCTAAATAGTTTGAGAAATATAAAAAATGCAAAAACCAAAAGTCGTAGCACCCATCTCGTCAATGAGCTGAATGTTTTGATACGTGAATGGAGTAAAAACTAAGTATGCAGAAGTAGTTTGATTGCAACAAATGTACTGTAAAAAGAACAGCTGAATCAGCATTTACAGAATTAAAGCCTCATTAAAAATGATAACCTGAAGACACATCAAACACTGAAGCTTTTATTTATGTTTTTTCTCACTTATTAGAGCCTCTCATCAATAATTTGGTTAACTGGTAATAAGTCAGTAATGGTTGAGTGAAAAAAAAAAAAGTCACAGGGGCTGAGCCTTTCAGAAGGAAAGATGGAGGGGTGAGGCGGTGAAAAATGGTTTGGGGCAAAAGTTTGTTTGGTTTCTCACAATCTCTCCTCTAAGGATTCAGAGAAATCTTGGTACAGAAGTGGAACAAAGTTAAAAACAAAACAAAACAATATGGCCATGATCCCTGTGCTTTCGATGGCACTGCATTAAAAACAGACAGCTCATTTCTGCATTCCTTTTGGAAACCTTCTGTAAGTCAATTTTTTTCTTTTAAACCTGCTTTGTAACGTTCACATATACACTCAGGTTTCCAGTCTGTCCAGTCCAACTTTATTTGTTGAAAAAAAACCCCTCAAAAACACGAGTATTTAAAGAAAACCCACTCAGGCACGTTGAGAAATGACAACCTTGAGTCAGCAGAGATTCAAACCTGAGACCTTCTTGCTGTGAGACAGATACAAGTCAGAGAAATAAGATGTAAACATGAATAAGAAATTAGGCTGCCTTTTCTGGGCCCAAACAGATGCACTGAATTAATATAGAAAACAGTTATTTGATCTGACAAAGCTTAATTTTAAATTCTATTTAGAAATACACAGCCCTAAAACAGATTAGATTAAAGCATTTCAGGAAGAAAACACCAAACCGCATTCTGCACGTGCACAAATAACTTGTTTCTGTAACAATTATATACTTTTTAATATATGACAGAGCATTTTATGATGTCCTTGTTGTTGTTTTGTGTACATATAGTCTCTTAGTGTAATCAAAGGTTAAGTTACAGCCTCACTGATAGGAACTCTGTTGCCTTCGTTAGAATTGTTATGACTTTTATAGATTTATGCATCCAAGACCCTGAGAATCTGTGTCACAAAACACCATCTGCACTCGAGATTAATGTGATCTTTTAGAAATAAGTTTAGGTCTTTTACTTTGTGAAAAGATCCTGCTAGAGAAAAAGGACACAAGTCAACTGTTGGGACTTTAAATAAAAATGCAGCCCAGAGGTTTTTAAAAAAAATAAAAAATTCTGGGTGCTAAATTGCGAATAGCACAAAGTCCAGACTCGCACAACAGAGTGGGCTACAGATTCTTGAACAACCTTTATCAGGGAAAAACAAAGCAAAATAAAACGTTTTGCTTTCAAATTTGTTTTTAAGCAACTTCCTTCATAAATTATTTCCAATTCTTGTGATGAAATCAAGATGATGGAACATTGCAATAAATGTGCTCCTGTTTCACGCCAAAACATAATCTATATTATCAAAATAAGAATTTAAAAGTTTAATAGGTTGTTTTCATGCTATTTTTTCCACATATGATTTCTTAACAAACCCCTGCATGTTGTTACAATTATCATTTTCCACACCATTTTGGAATCGTGCTGGTAGTTATGGATTGTGTGTGCGCGTTTAATTTACACTTGTCAGCACACGGTATTTACTATCATTTCAAAATGTCAACTTTATGGGTAATTTAGTCAAGAGACAGGCGTTGCTACAGAAACCATAATCCTAATTGTTTAAAGAGTTGGTGAGAGACTTCTATTTAAATTTACGACTCACCTCATTGAACTAACTGGCTAAAGGTTACACAATCAGGGCTTTCCTTTTTTAAATTCTGATTTCTCTTTGGGTACGAGGTCAAGCATGTGTGAAGTTAGAGGTTTGTCACATTTAAACTGTCTAACTAACTGGATTTTTCAAGGTTTTGTCGTGTCGATTTAATCATTCAGACAACAAAAACATGTTTTATGTACTCAGTCAACAGATTTAGTAATTTTCACCTTGTGAGAAGTAGAATAAGAAGTGGGAAAATGTTAATGCGTTGTTGTTAAAATGTTGTTTGGTCTCCTGGCCCCGATGTGTTAATAGGAGGAGATCTGGTTACCTTATACCTCGATGTGTAACATGGAGCCGTCAAGGTCGGGAATTTAAGTAGGCTGACGAAAGGCGGGGAAGGTTGTCCACGCCTGCCACGGTTCAGGCCCTGACCTTTGTGAAACCAGCCTCACGCTAAACCTCCTCGCATGACGGTCTTATCTAAAGCTGCTGCAGACGCTGGGAAGGCCAGAGGACGGCTCAGCTCGAGTGTTATTCCAAGTCTGTTAGCCACACGCTTGTCAATGTGTCTAATGTCTTTTACGCCGCCGGAATCCTCCATTCATGCGCGCCGCGTGTCATCACAATATATCAAGCGCTCTCCGAACAGCACAAATGTGCTGGGCCCATTTCAGGAGTGTGTGTTTGGCTTGGCAGGATACAGTTGGAGAGGCAGCAAAGCCGTGTCTGGACGGGGCTCCTTCTTCCAGGATTACAGTATCGGAGACAGATTCTTCTCACTTTGGTAGCAAGAGGTAGCGGCCTGTTTCTTGTTTTCATGGCACAAATACAAGATGAAGCTTTTCTCACCCTTCATGACCAAAATAAGCCTTTAATGATTCAACAAACTAGCCCCGCTGTCGAAGCTATGGAGTAGAAGTCGAATGATACAGGTTTTTAAATGGCCGATACCGATGCAGACAGCACAAAAGACAGACATTAAAAAACAAAAAAACAATATTTGGTCTAATTAGGTGGTCTGCCTCTAGTATGAAGAACATGACTGTCGGTTCCAAGTCATTACACTTGCTCTGATCCATCTTAACATCCTTTTAGGATGAAATAAGTGCCTTTTCGCTGGCACAAAGGAAGCGATACACAGCTCCGTTTCTTCAGCACAAATGTTCATTTTGAAAAGATCCGCAGAAACAATGATGGCTGACTGACATCGTTAGTGATGCATAATCCAGTAAACTATTTCAAACCCATTATCTCGCCCCACTGACCCCCCTGTAGAACTTGAGATGAAGGCTTTTGAGGACCTGTACATGTTATCTCCTGTACAAGAACAAGCGTTGGAGAAGATCTTCACTACAATGTGTCACTGACAGGTTCCAGAGAGCAGCGGCAAACTCTGCTTTTTTGAGAGGGGAGGGGATGTGGCGCTATGTTTGGAATTTGAGATGGGTCTGCATGCCAGCCAGCACGTCTCTTGCCACCCCGACCCTTTTCCCCCTCCTCCCTTCATGTCATCACAGCCCGTGTGAACTAAACATCCTCTCTGTCCTCAGCGGAACCAACGCACTGATACTACACAGCTCTTGGTCCTAATGATAAATGACGACACACTTCTTCTGCACCGTTCATTATTATTTTTTTTTTCCTCTTTTATTTGTTGCCTGTGCATCCTGTTGCATGTGGGGGGAAATGCTCTCTGATTAATTTCAGGACACACCCTATTCGCAGTTTAGGTCTGAAGGAGACATTCTTGCAGTCTGGCTGTTTTCCGCTGTAGCAACGCTGATTAAAGACAAGTTGGGGACTATTCCTGCTCTGCAACCTGGTGATTTTGTTGTTAGTTATTAGGGTTTGTTGACAGTGTGCTAAAAACAAGGCCATACAATTCCCAGGTTGACCCCTGAACTCTCTCACAATACATCAACCCTAAGAGCTAATTTGAGGCTTGCGCTTCTTTGGGTTGGGAGAGGAATTCACTCGAAATTGTGGATACGTTTTAAAAGTTTTAAAAGAGTCAGTGATTCAACGGTCGATGCTTTTGATGTGCTTTAAACAACTCTTTGCTTCATGCATGGAGAGACGGAAACCTGAATATTTTCCGCGCCTGCCTGGCTTTTTATCAAGGTGCTGAGGGATGAAAGACGAGTGTGGGCCTGCCTTCATCATTCTCAGGAGAGACAGCCTGCAGAAAGGTTTTTTTTTTCTTATAAAGATAGGGTACAACATTTTAGGTGCCGTTTAGCTTCACCGTCTTTACATAGAGCATTTATCCTTGGAGTACTCTATGTTTTGAGCCTTGTTACACACGCAAACATATCCTTTAGGTTCTATGGCAGCGTTTAGAAGAACTGTGTCCTTCAACAGGGGTGGAACGAGGCCTTTTGTTGACACTGCAGGTGTCGTGTGCAGATTGGCGTCGCAGGGTTTAAATTCCCAGCAATGTTGAAACTGTGAAGATCAAACAAAAAAAGCTTTGCCTTTCTCTTCTACAATGGTCAATCAAGCCTAATTTAGTTGCTCTTTAAGGTTTGTGAATAATGTTGATGAAATGCAAAGAGGAACGTACCTCAGTGAGCATCAGGAGCCTGACAGAAACAGTCACCTGCTGCATTTTCTGCCCTTGTATGGACTCTATATACCGATGGGAGGTGGAGATAAAAAGTTCAGAGAACAAACCGGAATCAGCTTAGTCTTTTTTTTTTTTTACTAACCTGGCTGCACCTGCAGAGGTTGTTTGAACTTTTCTGTGTGCCCAGATTTCGCTGCAGTCAGTAAAGCTACAGGAGTACAAACCATCTCAAGGCAGGAAAAACACATCTCAGTTCAAGTCATTAATTCAGCTGGGATTCTTTCAAGGAACACAATGCTGATGTTCCACAAGAAAGGAAATAAGAAACCTGTCAAAGCCCAAAAGCTGAGCCTTTACTCAATAGAAGCAACAGAGCACAGGAAACTGCAGCTTTTTGCCAAAATCCGCTCTGAGCAGTGAGTGCCTTTTGTTTAGCCTGCTCTTTGTGTTCTGGTTCTCAGCTCTTCCATGTGGCGTATGTCCTAATCAAGTTTGCCAATTCACCTCGTCCTGACCTGTGGGTGCTGGAGCGCTCCGTGGACAATGGCAGAACGTTCACCCCGTGGCAGTACTTTGCACGTAAGTCCAAATGTTTCTGTAGTTTTTTTGCAACGATTCACTTTTTGTATCGTTAGAGAAAAAAAAAAAAGACTCACTTCCTGCTCGGTGCCTCAGTTGTTTTTAATTAGATTACAGAAGCACGGATGTTATTAATATCTGCAAAACCATTCAGTGATTTGGCTTATACTTCATCATCAAAACCCCGGAGCAGAGCAGACACGGAGTGCAGTTAAAATGAAAAACTCCTGTTTCTTTCCAGCTGTGACAAGTTAAACTGTCTGCCATTAAAGAAACCTATAATGAAGATGGATATATATGCATTTCCTGGTGGATGTTTAATCCCTGCGCTATGATTTACCTGCTTAAGGCAGTTTAAGGCAGAAAGAATGCGTGCCTCCATACGTTTGTGTGTGGTCCAGGTTTTATTTGTTTTGTTCCAACCTAAATCTGTTCACACCGTCACATTATAGGGACTTTTATTTCTCATAAAAAGCAAAATAGTCAATCCACATGATATAAATCAAAGTATTTTAAGGTGCAGACATGTTTCAGTGTAAGGGTAGGGTTCAGTCCAGGTAACAAGGCTAAGTGTCATAATGTCTGATGTCATAGAAACACAAGAGCGTTATGTGTGTGTTCTTTTTTTTATTAGTGCATTAAGATATTATTCTGCATTAATTTTGTTTGGACCAGTAGTGTCGACTGAAGTCCATTCTTCATGTGAAAGAACATCCCCGCGATTGAAGTTAGGTAAAATTTAAGATTAGGCATAAACCTGTCCTGGTTAATGTTCAGCTAAGGGTTTGGATTTAGAAGTCAATGCAATGTCACATGGAGACAGCAGTTGTAAGTTTGTGTGTGGTTGGAGGAAAAACAAGTTAGGAAAATCCATACCTGACAGTGGAGGAATCTCACTTTTCACAATAATGAGGTAAAATTTGAGGTAAACCTAAATACCAGGCTTGCAATGCCGCCACAGTTCCAAATTACACAAATAAATGTTTTATGACTTGGCATTTCAGTTTTATGAGTTATGATATGTCATATCTGGGAGGCAGATGTACACAGAGACAATAACGCGACTCATTAAGTTTACACTCCCAGTATTTATCTTCATGTATAATTCGTCCAAGTTTGTCTTGATTTATGATCTATTTTGAGTTTGACAATTTAATTGTTCAGGAATAATGTCCGATTGTGCAAAATATTACAACTATGTATTACTTTTCCCTTAGCTCCCTCCTTGTCCAATTTGTCAATTATACTTAAAACACGAGTTATCAAGTATTTCTATCAGTCATTTCACTTATGATAAAACACAAAAGATGCCAATTCAAAATATTTGATGAATTATCACATTTTAAATCAAATCTGTTGCTTTAAGATTAGCAGTGTGGGCTTTCCCTTGTGTGTTGTGTTAGAGAATAAATCAAAAGTTATCAGACATCTTAAATAAGCATGTCACATTAATGTCATATGAAGTTAAAAATAAAAACAAAAGGTTTTTTTAACCTTTTTTTTTATTTCCAGATTTAAAGCGTGAGTGTATTGAAAGGTTCGGAAAGCGTCCCAACGCTCGCATATTAAAGGATGATGACCAGATCTGCACCACAGAATACTCACGGATCATCCCTTTGGAGAACGGAGAGGTAAGCTGCAAACTAGTCAAGCAACAGATGTCGCAAAATTGATTGGCTTTTAACATCAATCTCGTTGATTTAAACTGTTCAGATTGTGGTTTCTCTGATCAACGGTCGGCCGGGGTCCAAAAATTTCACCTACTCACCCGTGCTGCGAGACTTCACGAAGGCCACGAACATCCGTCTGCGTTTCCTCCGCACCAACACCCTGCTGGGCCACCTGATCTCCAAGACCCAGAGAGACCCCACCGTCACACGCAGGGTGAGACACACACCGTACAACCTCACACCCAGGTGTCGTATTGGCACACCGTTCTTTCCCCATTTGGGCGAGCTAAACTTACGTTTTCGTACCTCCTGCCTGCCAGTTTACTTTCTGCTGACTCAGTCTGAATGCCAGATCGGTCTGTCAAGTCTTCCTTGGACAGGGACAGGTTCAGGCTGCAGGTGTGAGACATGGTACTTCTCCTTAAAGCTCAGGATTGCATGTTAGTAAAAAAAGGCAGTAACAAACCGGTGATCTTCTATGTGATATGACATCTGAATAGTGTTTCGAAGAAAATCTTCCAGCAACACAACTGCGGAGCTACTTTAAATCACTATTTGCAAAAATGGAATTAACTTTTCTTCTATTTGAAAGATGCAGTATTATGTTTTCTCACGCAATGCTCTGATTCATCAGATAAAATCTTCAGCTCGTGGGTCACAGTTTCACTCGTCGTGCATGATTCAATTTTGCTGCCAAGCAGAAACAAACATTTCTCCTGCTGTGGTTGATGTTTCTAATAAAACAGCTGATACTTTGAAATGGTTTTGGTGCTAATGTCATTCTTTTTAATGTGCTGACAGTACTTCTATAGTATCAAAGACGTCAGCATCGGGGGACGCTGTGTTTGTCATGGGCATGCCCAGGTTTGTGGTTCAGGTCGGAACCTGGACAACCCAAACAGGTCAGTAAAATCTTCACGTTCAGCAGCGCCGTGGACATCTGACATGATCATTTTGTGCTGAATACAGCCACTTCTCCATTATAATCTGATCTGTTTCCTTGTTTGCTTTTTAACTTGTAAGTTTAAAGTGTAACTTCAAACAAGGATTGAAATTTTCTGGGTTTATTCATTAATAGAGCTGCCTTTTTGTAGAACGGGCTTCACTGTTATACTGAAAATAAAACAGACAGGGAACCAGAATCATGCTGTCAAACTTTATTTTTAAAGTATGACCCTGACTCATTTAACCCCCCTGTGGCCTTTAGGTCAAATTGACCCAGAATTACAAGGCCTTCTCTACCTCTCTCTATCTCTTCGTCTTATGAAGGCTTCAGGAGGGTTAAGAAAAGTAAATATCTTTAAGAAAGGAGAATTACCTCATATGGTTTTGACATCTATATTGTACGAATCCAATGACTTGAATTTGTCTGTGATGAAACTCTGAATTGAAACTTGATGGAGAAGAAGCCTGCATGCAGAATGTTGGAATCTGGTGGATAATGAACAAGAACATTTCAGTGCTGTCAGGATTTCTTTGTGTTTTTGTATTCAGTTTATTGCTTTTATTGTCTTCATGTTTTAGTTTGAGTTTATTGTTTATTTTATTCAGTTATCTTTGTTAGCCTTGTCTTAGTTCAGCTCTTGTTCCTCGTGTCTTTGTTTCCTGTCATCATTCACTTCTCCTCAGTCAGTCTCTTGTTTTCCTGCCACGCCCATCTTCACCTGATCCTAGTTGTTATCACTCACCTGTGCCCACTTCACCTAATTACCCTCTGTTTTAAAACCCGGTCATGTCCTTCACTCACTGCTGGTTCGTTGTCGCTTCATGCGCTGTCTGGTTGTCCCTCTCGTTCTGTGTCTCAGGTTTGGATTTGCTGCCACGTCAGCCTTTGTTTTTGATTATCTTTTATTTTAATAAATTAGTTTCTTTTTGAAAGATGAGTCAGTGCTCTGGGTTCGCCTCTCTCCCTACCGAACATGACAAGTGCCTCATATAAGTGAAATAAATAAATACATTTTGTTGAAGCAGAAAGTCTTGGAATCCTGAAATACAAAATAATGCAATGCAAAACAAAGGCACAGAAAGATGTGGCTGAAAAATCTTGAAAATCACAGTAATAACCAGCCATGATGAGGAGTCCTTCTGAAACACCTTAATCTTATTTATTCTCTGTCCATATTGCTGGGGAGGGGACTCAGATTCTGGCAGAGGTGGTGACTCAGCCACCCTGAATTTGTGTCCCCTCCAAAATTAAAGGAGTAACAAATCATGATCTGGGGGATATGTTAATTAAAACTGTTGATGGGGGAAAATTCTCAGTCTTTTCTTGAGGGGGGATCCAAATTCTGGCGGTGGTGTACTTTCTAACCTGTGTGCTGTAACTTTCTTGTGATAATGTGTCAGTGAGGATGTGCAGCTTTTATAATTGCACCATTATCTCAAAGACTTTAACGATCACCAAATCGCTGTATCCTGCTATGTCATCTCGTTTCTTTAGACTCCAGTGCGAGTGCCAACACAACACCTGCGGTGAGTCCTGTGACCGCTGCTGCCCAGGATTCAACCAGAATCCGTGGCGTGCTGCAACCGTCGACAGCCCCAACGAGTGTCAGCGTAAGAATTCTTGTAAAACAGCTCATTCCACGTGTAAACAAACTCTCCGCACTGCTGCCTCCTTGAATTACAGCCCCATAGAGAGGGCCGAAGTGTCCTCTCGCCTCTGAAATTAAAGCCCCAGTGTGGATGCCCTCATATGGTATTGTATTGAGCCTCGGCGTGAAGGCGAGAGGACTTTCCACATATGGTGCGCGTGATGAACAGCACCGTGAATTACTAGCTTTGTGATAACTGCTTTTCGTCTTCCTACCTACCCGACTGATTAGTCGGGCAGGCCTGCACCAACCTAGACAGTGATGTTTTAAAAGTGATGCATCCATGCAGCCATCAGAGTCTGTATCAGATGGAATATGACTCAACAGCAGCCACAAAAACAAAAACATAGAGATGAAGAGCACTCATTTGGTAGACATGCATCCTACCCATTTATAAACATTAACAAGACACACGGACGGTACACAGAAGAAAGAAAGGATGTCTTGTTCATTTTACATTTGAAGTTTTCCTTATTACTTAGAAAGTAGCTTATGGTTCTTTAATCTAGACAGAGGAATTATAGATAATTTGCTGAGTAAATAGACAAAAATCTGAATTTGTGTGTGTCTGTGTCCGGGGGGGTTTCCACCACAGCCTGCCAGTGTTTCTCCCATGCCTTTGACTGTTATTACGACTCAGAGGTGGAAAAGAGGAGAGCAAGTTTAGACACCTTCGGCCGGTACAGAGGAGGAGGCGTGTGCATCGACTGCCAGGTAACGAAACGAATATCATGTCTAAGCCGATTCTTGTCAATGCATGTGTGTGTTTGAAGAGGTGAAACTAAGTTAAAACAGTCAGAATAAAAAATCACGTTGTTTGTTTAAAAGGAGTAAATGCATTTTTAGACCTGCCGTGGAGCATTGTGTACTCAACCCTTTGCTCTGAATCATATTAGTGATTCTAAAATAATCTTCCATTCATTATTTTACATCCATCACTTTATAGGAAAAAAAGAAACAAGATATCTGGCCTTACGTAACATCTAAAGGTTTGAGGAATATCTGTTTAAATCAATATTATTATTAGTGTTGTTATTAAAATTGACCTTTATTGGTATTACTGTAAACATGACAGCAAAATAAAAACCATTAATTGTAAAGTGTATAGTGTGTATAGTGCACTGCCCAACTTGTAGATGTTTATACTTCTTTTAAATCCACGAAATAAAACTATAGATACTGTAAATGTAGGCTCAAACATTTAAATATCCTTTTCAGTAGGTTTTACTCCGACCAGAGTTTTTGGCTCATTAATAATTGGTACAGTTAAATTTGTTGGGTTTTTGTCGTAGAACTGAATCTTTGGTACAAATGGGAACAAGGTTGAAGTTAGGACTTAAAGAAGTTTATTACAAAAGTTATCATAACAATCTGGTTTGAGGCAAATTTGGAGCCATTTTATTGGTGAAACACCAAGTTGTGCCCAATTATTCAGGTGTTGGTTGGAGGGTAGGCTAAAAAAAACCTGAGTTAGTCTTCCATCTTCACTATTAAATTCAGCTGACCCAGAGCATGATGCTATCTCTACCATGCTGGACAGTTGACGTAGTATTCTTGGAGTTAAACGCCTTAATTTTTACTTTTTGAAACTCACATCAGGTCATTATGGTTAATTTATGATCTTATTAAAAAAAAATTTCCTACTGAAGTACTTTTTTTTTCTTCAGATGGCCAGATAAACACTCAACTTGAGTTTAAGCACTGGTCTCATTTAAAGATGAACGCATCTCAGTCCACGGTGATGGACTTGATTGTTGTCAGTGACTGTGGCGTTTCAGCCTCTTCTAGATCTGCAGTTCGGTGGACGTTAGATCGGTCTTGTCATCAGGACCAAGTTTCTTCCAGCTTAGTGTGACACATTTTATGTCTCACATTGACAAAGTGGCCCCACCTCCAAGTAACTTCTACACCTCACAAAAATAACAATGGAGTTTGCATTGGTGAAGTAGATCCAAGAGACTTTTTAAGAGTTTTGTTGTGCTTGGAAACCTCTTTGAGATCTGCACTGAACTTCCTGGACTATTCTTTCTCATGTATGTTGGTTATTCCACAGAGTGCTGCCAAACAAAGCCTGTTTTTATGTTGGCACAGAGAACCTACCAGCTGCAGTCATTCATGATAAATGAGCAGAACTAAAGAGAACTTGGCATATTATAAGACATTTTGGAACTAAAATAACTCAGTTTGTTTATGAATATTTTTAAACCAGTATAGATAGTTTTTTTCTTTTTCATTTTCTTGTTGATTTCATAAAGCCAAAAAATGTACCATTCTTCATTTTTTTCCCAAGGGAAAAAGAAAATAAGAGACTGTAGTGGCATCTATCTTCTCTTAGTTCAACTATGTGTTGGTCAAACATGATGTTTTCTGTTGTTCCTTAGCACAACACTGCTGGAATAAACTGTGAAAGATGCCGTGAAGGTTTCTACCGACCTCACGGAGTACGGCCTGAGTCTCCCACTGGATGTATACGTGAGTGAAGTTTTCTTTTTTGTCCCTTTTTTTTTCAGTGAAAACGCCCAGTTTTTTAGGGCGAAAACAAAAACTCTCATATTCCTTTCAATGAAAACTTTGTTTGGTAAAAATCTAAATGAAATGGGAACCTGTTGGAGTAAAATGTGTGATTTGTGTTGCTTTAGCTGTCTGAATGTACAAATTGTTTTAGATTTTTATTATTGTTTTCTGGAAGTGGTTTGGTTTGAGTGGTTTTCCTTCGTGTTTGAGTGCTGCAGTCTGTTTTCTTTTTCTCAACACACAGGAGCGAAAAAGCCTTTTGTTTCGCAGCATGTGTGGGAGATTGTGGCAAACATACTGATAAATGTTGCTACGGTGACTGTCACAAACCTGACAGGTTGAGCAAATAAGGGACCCCAGCTCGTATCTGTTGCTTTGAAAACTTCTTTCCTGTGTCATTTTGTCACACCTGCAGCCCTGAGATGCACATCCTGAGAGCTTAAGATAAAATGCAAAACCAAAAACACAACATTTCATTTCAATTGTCACAGTTTGGGTTATGGTGTCTATACAGAAAAATAAAAAAACCTGCATTTAGCTGAGCACGATAATAAACTTTATCTTTGAGTTGCTGAGATAAGACATTTAAAAGTAGTTAAGATTGTTGGAAAATAAAATCCAAGCTTGGTGCAGACATGTTTTTCTGTCTCCAACCCGGGGAGCTGAAGCTGTGTAATTGTTGGCTTTGTATTATTTGGAGTTAGGGTTATTTATTGATCCAATGTTCAACTATATTCTTCCAACAGTTTCAGTGTTTCTAACACATCGCAGGGTGTAATTTAGCGCTTCAATCGTATCCCAACATTTGATTGTTGCTGCATAGATCTGAGTCACGTCCCACCACCGAGGACCTGCAGTTTGTGAGAGTAACCCGTGAGGCTGAAATAGACAGGCTTAAGCTCATTGTTTCAGGCAGGCACAAGTGGCACCACTCCTGTACTATGTCTGAACTGAGCTTCACTATTGTTTACCTTACTCAGATCCTGTGTAGCTGTTCTTTGTGGTATAAATAGCATGCAGTTGTATTTGGACATGACAAAGTAGAGGAATTAAATGGCTTGCCCTGAACACTTTGAAAAGTAAACCATCTTATTCGGAAACACAATTACATCAACTTAGCAGGGGAAGATGCTGAGACTGTCGATATTAACTGACATTTCATTTTAAGCTATTTTAGCTTGCATTACAACTGCATAGATGTTTAGTTGGTATGTGCCGATACTCTATTTGTGCTGGTTCTACTGTCAGTATCAGTGTGTATGTTAGCTGCACCCAATTAAATGGTCAAACTGTTCATTAATCCTTCATAAAATCTCCCCTTTAGCCTGCAGCTGTGATGAAAGGACTACAGCGCATTGTGAAATGGGTTCAGGAAGATGTCTTTGTAAGCCCCAATATTCTGGAGAAAACTGTGATCGCTGTGCTGACGGACACCATCACTACCCCCTGTGCATTCGTAAGCAGAGTTTCACTCAAACATTTAAGCTGCTTCCTATTATTCTTTTTTTATGAGTCCATGTGAGGCTTTTAGAGGAGTGTTATTCACAGGTTCATCGAACCTGTAAGTTCTCATGTTGAGACTTTAAGACAAAGTTAACCCCAGTGCTTTGAGTTATCACAAAACCTTCATCATCTGTCACTTTTCCCTCCTGCAAGATAAATAAGATTTGTAAGGAGCGTGGTTTTGTTGCCGTAGGGCAACACATGGAGGGGGCGCTTCCACACGCTGAAGATTTGTCTTGTCTTATTGCGCATTCCTCATGCCACCACTTCACATAAACAAATGAAATCTGACACACAAAGAACATTTTCCCGTATCGTCTGGCACAGACTCAGCAGTCTGCAGAAGCGTAAAGATAAGACTTTATCTCTTAAAGTGATGTTTGATGTTTCATCTAAGGCTTTCTCGTTGACAGACATCCACTTTTCATGCAATTTCTGCCTAAAAAAAGGCTTCTTTTTGTTATTTATGTTTAAAATTTAAATGGTTATTAATTAACTGTCATAACGTGGCATGTAAAGAGTCCCATTTTTCCTAATGATCTAATTTACCAAGAAAAATGAAGTCATAAAACACTCAGAACTGAACAGACTCATGGTTTTCAGATCTGCCTAAGGTCTGTTGTACCCCATGTCATTAACTTCAATTTATTTGTCATTTACAGGTAAAAGATTTATTACTCTGTGGTATTAAGTGGTCTTTCTTATCTTAAGCCAGTGAGCACTGAAAAACCAGACTTACCATGTTGACTTTTATTAGCAGGATATCTGGGATTCAACAGATACTTCTCTGTTGTCTAATATAGGTCAAATATTAAAACAATGGTTCAGATTTTTTGAAGCGGGGGTTCTGTGAAGAGGTTATGAACAGTTAGCATCTTACCTGTTGTAGATAGCTCCTTGAGTGACCTCCATTTAGAGGACTTTAGAGTTTAATACGGAACGGTTTAACGAGCTAATGTCTAGTCTGAGCAGGGTCCAAACCAAAGTGGTTTTCAAACAACTGTTCTTGACCCCACTCTGACTAGCCATTAGCTTGCCAATCTTGTCAGAATTAAACTCTGTTTCTCCAAAGAGAATATTTGTTCAAAGAGCTCTCTACTACAGGATAAGTTGTCTAGTCATTTTTTTAAGTGATGTTTTGGTAAATAGTTATCAATAGTTTGCACCTTATCAGTCATCGAGCATAGAGTATGGAGAAAGAGGCAGAAGTCCTCCAGGATAGGCAAATGACATCTCAAAAAATGTCATACGGGGTGTGAAAAAATGCTATATTAGCTAATATGAAATGTCTACACTTTTGCATTAGCCTGAAAACCAATATAAAGTGAGCCCTCGTTTGACTAGCCATTAGCTCAGCCTTGATGATTGCCTCTTTTTCCAGACTATGACTGATGTCGGCTAATAAGGCATAATTACAGTCTCCAATAACTGGAGATCTTAATTTGTTTAATTTTTTTGTACTTAGAATACCCCGTATACCTGACAACCACCAAGTCTCCTGCAGGCCCTATTGTGGGTAAGTTCAGTGAGCAGAATTTCGTAGCTTGTCACAACACAATTCTGTTTTACGCGTAAACAGTTTTTTTTCTTTTTCCTCTCCTCGTGTAGAACCCACTCCCTGCCCGTCAGGCTATTTCAACCCACCCAGCTGTCAGCGTGAGTCTGGTTAGACCTGAGATAAAGAGATTTTTATGGTCGTGCTGCTTTTTTTATTGCTTGTTCATTTGCATTTTTTCTGTCCATGAAAACACAACTTAGAAAAGCTTTGCGTTTTATTGGCCACTTTATGGCTCACATTAACTTGGAGGAAGAGTGCAGGCTGGTAAAACCGACGGCAGAGGATCCCGCTTGGTACCACTGAGTCTGACTGAGCTTGCTTTTAGGTGAAGAACGTGTGCTGGAGTTCAGTCGCCTGAAGGCTTAAAGTATAAATGTGTGAGGTCATGTTCGAAGGCCATTTGAAGCCTGTTCTCTGTTGCGTTTGGGTTTGATGGGATGGCGAGAATACTGGCATAACACGAGAATGTACGGCAGATAACACGCAGTTGTTCGGAGTAACAACGAGAAAAGATGTGGTCCGTCTGAGGGGATTTAACCTCAAGTGGTCTCCTGGTAGCTGCAGTCATTTGGGACTCTTCAGTGAGAACTAATCAGGCTAATATTAGTTGTGGCCTCTGTTTGAAATTCTTTTGTCTGGTTTCGTTTTGACTAATATGGTTGCTTCTATATAAAAAAAAAGACCTTAAACCTCATGTCTTTTTCTGTAATCTCAATATTTACTTAGTATAAACAACTTTTTTTTTTATCCTGTAAGATAAATTTTCATCACCAGCCTCTAAAAAAGCTGATTTTACTGTAGTGGAGCTGCTTTACTGTGGCGGTCTCTTTGGTAACGCCTCAGTCCTGGTGCCAAGCCTGTTCACATACCAACGCCAGGCGAGGCTCTGCAAAGTCGTATCTGTACCACTGTGGGCCACAACGTGAGAGAAGCTCATCGGACGGTGGTGCTTGAAGCTAATTATGGATTCATCGTTTATCAGAGTAGCTCACTTGAATTTTCTTGTATTTAAATGGTTTGTTTCTGCTGTGAGAATAAATATTTCCCGACGTGTTTGTGTGCAGCATGTAACTGTGACTACAAAGGGACGGCGTACACCCGGTGTGATGCGTTTGGACGCTGCCTGTGCCGTCTGGAAGTGGAGGGGAGGCGGTGCGACCGATGTCGACCCGGGTACCACTCCTTCCCGAACTGCCAGGGTGAGAGAGATGCAGAATGAGGACGAAAAAAACCCAAACATCTAATGTTACTTGTTAATATGAATGTAAACCATAATGTTCATTTCTAAAGGTAAACCTAGTTTTGTTTTTACATGGCAGTCTGACCAATACAGATGTTTTTAAATAGTTGTTACACATTAGAGGTTAATGAATTTGATCTGTTGGTTTTACTATTTTTTACATGACTTAAGTAGGTTTGCAGGATTATGGTAATCAGCTATATGTATGGGAAAAAGAAACAGAAAATGAAAAAAAAAAAGAAATATCCTCATAATCAGGATGTTTTTAACGTTCTCCCTGTTTGACCCAGAAGATGTTTACCTTTCTGAGCCATGTACCTCACCTCTTCGTTGGACTGAGTTTCCACGCATTATTTTTCAAAATCTTGAATATTTTTGCTCAACTAATTTTCCAAAACACATAAAATATCCAGCATCATCATGTGTTAGGTTTAAATTAAAACCTAACGGTGACTTTATTTTTTTAAGCTAAGATAGAGTTAAAGATTGAAATGATTTGATTGGGTTCAGTTTGATTGTTTCTTCTCTCAGCCTGTCGCTGTGATGGGGCCGGTGTGGCTGGAGGTGTGTGTGATCCCAGCGGTCAGTGTATTTGCCTCCCTAACTACGCGGGACAGGAGTGTGACCAGTGTGCACCGGGTTACTACGGGTATCCAGACTGTGCCGGTGAGTGAGGTTCTGATCTGTGTTGGTCGAGATCAGTGGTTCCAGAACTTTTCAGCTTCCGACCCACAAAATAACCCCGACTATCTTTGGCTAAAGTTTGCAAACATTGCATTTAAGCCAATTAAACGAGGGCATAATGATGACAACTACCATTATTATCAAATTTAATTTTGTTTCTGGAAATAATCTCAAGACCCCAAACTTGACCCTTTGTGACCCCTGGTGGGGTCCAGCTCCAGCACTGGGAACCACTGATCTAGGACATGGAACATCCTAGGAGTTTTTTCGCTTCTCATCCAAGGAGCTTCCTCAGTTCTTGTTAAAAGGTTTGAGCTTCAGGCTTTAAAACTGCAGTGAGTTGCTCTGTTCATGCAAGCTAAACTCACAACCAAATCACTCTCCCTCCTGAGGGTTGTTTTGAAGCTTGAAATTCTGCACTTTCCAGTTTTCATCCAGAAACTAACTGAATGAAATGTTATCAAAAAGCTCCATAAAAAAAGTCCAGTCACCTTTTTTGTCAAACGTTTAGGATTTTAATCCTCGTAGGAAGAAAAATAAAGCTGTGACTTTCTGTGCGTTCACTTTGAGCTTTTCTCTTGGCACGGGAGCACAAAAACTTCACTCTCCCACACGGTCCATTAAAATCCTATTTAGTCCTTTGTGCTAATTTTTCACATTGATGCAGATGGAGAGAAGTGAATTTATGGGATTCCTAAAAATAAACATCTGGGAATCGCTTCAGAAAATGTGATTCTTAAAATAAACAGGCTCATCTCTACAGTCCTGACGAACTTTGGTTTTCATGTGAATCAAAATATATTATAGCAGGAGTACAAATTCTGCTTTCTGTTCATCCCCAGCTTGCCAGTGCTCACGAGAAGGCTCATATGGAACAACATGTAATCCGCTATCGGGCCAGTGCCTGTGTTTGCAGGGTGTGACGGGCCAGCAGTGTGATTACTGTGCCTCTGGGCTCAGGTTCCCCCAGTGCTCAGGTAGGATCTGCTAGAAAGATTTAATGCATGGGCACAATCAGTCAGCATTTAACTCAGACTTATTAAAGCTAAAATGCTTTTGATGAGGCTCAGCAAAAGAAAAAGCTAAACTAAAAAACTACTTTTAATATATCAAAGCAGCTGCCTTTGTCTTTGTCATATTTTCCCTCTCGTTTCTGACTTTTTTTTTAACATTCTTTTACTGTGCGTCAAATTTTCAGCATCCATCAGCGTGTGCAACACAGCAGGAACAGACGTGTCGGATCCTCAAACGGTAAGAAAATCACAGCAAACTTTACTTTCAGTTCATCTCAGCCGCATCTCCCTCGAGTTCCTGTCAGCCTGGAAAACGAGAAGTCGTTCCAACACGACCTGGGTGTGGATTCCCTCGGACTAATAGTCCTGCAGCTGAACTTTGGTCAGATTATCAAACTGTAAAACAAGAAAATGCTTTTCAACATTAGACGCGAAGGGAATTAAAAAAGGAAAAGAGGCTTCCTTCCATTTTAAAGAGGAAGAAACAACAATCACATGAAGTATTTAAAGGCCTAGCATTCCTTGAAGAAATGCATATTGCCCCTTCGTGACAGAGTTGATGAGTTATAGGGACCTTTCGCCTTTGGCAGTGGACGATGACGATTACTTATTTGAATGCTTCTACTTTTAACTCATACTGTGCATAAAAGAATGAACGTAAAGTTGCTGGTTTCCAGCATGAAGTACCTGCTCTGTCATACAAATCAGGCCCTCATGACTGATTTCATCAATCTGATAATGAGCAAATGTATCCCGTCTTCCAGCGGGAGCTTCCAGTCTCAACACTTCTTAGATTTCCTGTCTGTTGTTTCAGGGTTCCTGCCGCTGCCAACCGAACGTAGAAGGAACGCTGTGCGACAGGTGTAAACCTCTCTACTGGAACCTCGCTGCAGAAAACCCTCATGGCTGCGTCGGTGGGTCACCAGAAATAATAATAATTATAATAATAAAAAAAACTAGGAA
Source organism: Kryptolebias marmoratus (assembly GCF_001649575.2). Lineage (NCBI taxonomy): Eukaryota > Metazoa > Chordata > Actinopteri > Cyprinodontiformes > Rivulidae > Kryptolebias > Kryptolebias marmoratus. Next base: position 10,851,463 of record NC_051449.1, on the reverse strand, counting down.
TTGGTGTCAAGTTGTGAAAAATGCAGAGGTAACAAAAATCAAAAGCTTAGCTGGCTTAGTCTTTTAAAAAAAAGGACCCTGTTTCTCCTCCAACAGGATTATTCATGACCCCATTTTTAACCAGCTTGTCATGTTGCCAGAAGCAGTCCGACAAGGCTCTGATATGAAACCTTTTACCCAAGAATATGTCAACATACCCCTGTCAACAGGCTCGGCTTTCCTGTCCCTCAGGGGGGGGAGGAGAAGAAGAATAACTCCTGGTACAGTTCTCAACCAGAAGTGTGAGATTTCATTCTGTATCCAGTATGCACCCTGACTGTCCTCATTTAAACCATATGGCACAAAATGTTTGCCTTAATCACGTAAAAAGAGGTCATATTGAAGAAAACAAAAGGTTGTGTTTATTATTTAGCACCAGGCTTCTTCCAGTCTTGTGTTACAGTTCTGCTCTCTTGTGAGATTGTTATCTTTGCCACTCCGCCTGAAGAGACAAGAAGCCTTTTTAATATCTGAAGAATGCCTCAGGTTTACTGTGGCCGGATATTCAGGGAAAGTTTTTTTCTTCCCTGTTTCTTCCCTGTGCAGTAATCTGTGCTTGTGGACCTTTGATGTGCAGATCTCTGAACATTGAAGGGTTTTGTGTTGTTGGGTTTCACCTGTGAATGTTGGAAAAGCCTGTAATCAGAGTCTATTCACCGCATGTCCCACCTTACAGTCTCATAACCTGTCCCCCCCCCCTCTCTGTCCCCTCATACCAGAGTGTCAGTGTGAACCGAAAGGGACGCTGAGTGGCGTTGGAGAATGTGAACAGGTGACAAACTTTCAAACCCATTCATCTCTGTCTGATTACATTATGCTGTGTGGATGTAAAGACTTTAAAAAGCTTAGAGGGCATTGCTTCAAGTTTTCTGCTTGCCGATCTGTTTGTCCAGAAAAGTGGCCAGTGTCACTGTAAGCCGAACGCCTGTGGCCACGCATGTGACTCCTGCAAGGATGGCTACTTTCTCCTGCAAAAGAAGAATTATTTTGGTTGTCAAGGTAAGAGTGCCTTTCAACAGCTTGTAAGCGTAGATAAAAATGAAAGAAAAACTGCAGAGGAGGATAATTCAGGTCATCCTGAAACCTCTCATCTGTAACAAAGCTTCTGCTCCTGATCTCTAACCCGTCAGAGCAGGGGCTTATCCTTCAGGCTGGAATGAACTCAGATCTGATTTACATGAATAATACTCACAACGTTAATGTCAGCTGGAGGGGGTGAGGAAGCGAAAAGGCCCGAGTCAAGACAGAGTTAGAATGGGCCAGTGTCAGAAGCTGCCGCATTATGAGTTAAAGGCAAAGGATGGCTCAGTTTAAAACTTACTAACTGAGTGAAAGTGTTTATATGGCATCTGAGATAAAAGCTGTTTTTTTTTACTTAAATAGAAAACAAAGAAGTTCATTGCTTCTTTTATGATTTATTAATAAGTGAAGGATGCACTGGATCATCCTTTATGGGAGGAAAGAAGATAATTCTTTGCCACAACTCTCATAATGATGCTGAACTCTTTTTCCTACAGTCCTGATAATAGAAGTTGATGTCAGTACTATAAATAAAAAGAAGGGGAGCTCAAATAAGCATATTTGTACAACTATAATTTGTGTTTCTTCCTCTTTGTTTTCAGTACTTTTTAAATGACCAATCTTGCTCTTGTCCACATCTGTATAACCTGCAATAAAAGTATACAATATGCTTTTTTTAAATGAACTACAAGAACACTTTTATGGCTTTTTAAAAAATTCTAACCTTATGTGCACAGCTAAAGTTTCCCTAAAGTCCTTCATAATGTTTCACCAGTGAAGGCTAAAAAATCTTTGCCGTCACATTTCTCCTCTGTGTTTTCATCTTATCTTTTTTTAACCTTTTGCACAGAGGTCCCAAAGACAGTTAGATAAATAGCAGAGATAATTTTTTCCCAATACCCACAATGATCAACAAAAAACACAGGGAAGAAGTTCAGCCTGAATGCGCAGGCATCCGTAAATCACTTCCCAAAACACCTGAAGCCACATCTGTGACAAAAAAAAAAAGAAGCTGAGTCAGTGATGGATATCTTTGTAAAGCATTTACACTTATCTTTTTGAAAAGGGAATTATCAAGAAGGAGACAAAGCCAGTTTAAAGTAGCATAAATCTGGGAAAACAGTCACAATTAATAACATTTATTATCCTAGAAACTGTTGTATATGTCTTAGATCTGAGCATGCACACTTATTGTAGTGATCAAAACTTCTTGAAACCTTCTTAGAAAGCATGAATAATATGCAGATAAATACAGTTAGCTGCACAAAAATATATGAGGAGGCAGGACAATTAATATATTTTTTAGTTAGGTTGAGTTAAATGCACATAAATGTTTATTTTGTTTGATTTTTGGAAACTAATATTTAAAAAAAAAGACATTAGTTTCTCAGTAAACCGGTGTAAAGCACATACAAAATGGTCAGCTGCCTCTTCACATTCAGTTCTGAAACTGTGTTATATATGTTATGGTAGCATTCGAGACCTTTGGTGCTGTTTTAAGCCTTAATATTTAGGTTTTGAAGACATATTTGCAGAATATACACAGTAATATTGCAGTATTTTCTTTTTTGTTGACCCCTAATGGTTTTAATCAGAAGCAGAAAAATAGGAAAGTGGAGCTAAATCGATTCAGTTGATAAACAAACTTTCAGCCACATTGAGTGTTTATCAGCTTGCTGTTAGATTACCTGTCAGTCCATGTTTTCCTCTGATAGGTTGTCAGTGTGATGTGGGGGGTACAATCGACACGGCGTGTGATGAGAGGTCTGGACAGTGTCAGTGTCGGAGAAATATAGTTGGCCAAAGATGCACAGAGTAAGATAGTTCCTTGAGATTCTTTTATTTGTTAAAGAAATACATCATTTATGTATGACATTAAACATGTTTTTCTCTGATAAGGCCAGCACCCAGCTACTATATCCCCACCCTGCACCAGCTGAAGTTTGAGGTGGAGGATGGTACCACACCAAACGCCAGACCAGTACGCTTTGGGTTCGACCCCCAAGAATTCCCAGAATTCAGCTGGAGAGGTTACGCCATAATGTCACCTGCTCAGGTTGGCCTTTTAATATTAACACGTTTGATGTGAGAATCACAGCGCCGCCTGAAGGAGTTTATTTCCTGGATTATCTGTGGCTGTACTAGTCCTGCAGGTTTCTTTTCTTAGTCCACTCTGATGCCACGATAAATCTTTTTGCTTTTGCGTCTGCACATCAAATCCATCCACGAAGCGCACAGCCTCCTGTTGTTTCACAGCTGACCTGGGAATCAGCTCCTAGAACTAACACTCTCTGTCTTCAGCCGGAGGTGATTCTAACGCTTAGCCTCAGCTTTCCTGGACCCTTCCACATTCTAATGCGCTACTCCGCACCCCAACACACGGGGGTGGTGAGAGCACGGATCTTGGTGGTGGACGGAGCTGAAGCTTGCTGTGACTGTAAGTGAAGGGCCTGCTTTGCTTTAACTGTGTTTTCACCCCCGCTTCCTGCCTGCTCAGTAACCCCGCTCTGATCGCTCTCCGCTCGCCCTAACGCCATTCTTCCTCCTAACGACCCCTCGTCATCGACGTGTGCTCCAACCCACCGCAGTCAGTGTGTAACTGTCATCCCTGCAGAGTGACGTCAGAGTAACAGTGCATGTTGATCCCAAAGGCAGCGGGCAGAACTTGTTCCGCGTGGTTCTGCGGTTCATTAACCCCAGCAGCATCAGTGTGCCTGGTAGCATCAGGACTACCACTAACAGAGGCTCTGCAGGTAAGGCTGCCTCTTACAGTGCTACTAGTTACCATCAAACTGTCAATTCTAACCCATCCCTACACGTATTTGGACTCATTATGTGTCTCAGTGTTGATTTAGCCTTTTGTGACATGGCAGTTTTCTGTGCTCGCTGCCCTGCAGGGCCTGATCAGAGCAAAGAAGTAATATTCCCTCCGAGTCCCTCCCCATCCTTCGTCACAGTCCCAGGAGAGGGCTTTGTTGAGCCTTTTGCACTGAATCCTGGGAAATGGATCATTCACATAAGGGCTCAGGGGGTTCTCTTGGTGAGTTCGTAAGAAACAAAACGCAGGTGCAGCTTCTGATTGAAAAAAAAGTAAAGCACAAGAGTTAGACTGCCTCTGCTTCATAACGAATCGTCTCATTTTGATGTAAATTAGCGACTGTCAGTGTAAATGTGAAATTCTTTGTCACTTTCCTACATCAGGACTATTTGGTGCTGCTTCCTCGGGATTACTACGAGGCTTCTCTGCTGCAGGAAGAGATCACCGAGCCCTGCACATATCGACCCCCAGCAAACACAGATGCAAAGTAAAGCCCTATTTTGAATTTATTCGATAATTTCCTGTTTTTCTTTTATTGCAGGATATAATAATTTCTTCTGGTTTTTATGTGTCTTGTAGCTGCCTGCTGTATAAACACATAGCCATGGATGGCTTCAGCTCTGTGCTCGGCTCGCAGGGAAGACTCACCACCCGGAGTGGACGGAGGAAGAGGAGGCAGGCTCGTGTGCGACGTCCCACCCCCGATCACCCGGACATGGCCGCTCTCAACGGGAGACAGGTTCAGTAAACACAAAACTTTACTTGATGGTTTGTGAATGGAACCCAAAAAAGATTAAATACTTGAGCTAAAAACTCTTGAATTTTTTTTTTAATATATTATATGTGGAGTGTCAAAATTCCATCGTCTAAAAATATTCCTGTTCTGTATCTTGTAGTCCCGACTGGAGCTCAGCCTGCGCGTGCCTCATCCAGGCCTGTACGCTCTCGTTCTGGAGTACGCCAGCGAGGTGGATAACGTCCAGAACGTCAACATACTGATCAGCGGTCAGTCAGAAGGCCAGATCTTAGCCAGGGCCAACATTTACAGCTGCGCTTTCAGGTCAGTTGCTTTCATGTCTTATCTGTTTTGAATCTGTATTTATTTTTGCAGTTTTTTTGAGAACTGAAGTTAAGTGTTTTCATCTGCTCTGTGTGCCGACCCATGCAGCACTCTGTGCCGGAGCGTGGCGGTGAACAGCAGAAATCAAGTGGCGACGCTGCAGCTTTCTCACCGGACGGAGATTATTCTGCACACTTCCACAACGTCACTCCTTCTGGTGAGGAAAATAATAATAAACTTAATATCTACTGTGTGTAGCGGCCTGATGTTTTCAGTGAAATTGTTTCCCTGTGTAGTATAAAGTGTATGCAGTGCCAGCCAAAGATTTCTCCACTGAGTATGTGGAGCCGAAGGTGCTGTGTGTCTCCACTCATGGCCGCTTCACTGAAGATAAGTAAGTACCAAAGATCACGCTGGATGCTTTTTACACACTAGAAGTAAATATGCCTAATTCTATAGCCTATTTGTTTCAATTAGACATATATTTTTTTATCCAACTGGATTGCATTCAAGGGAAAGGAAACATTTAATGAGTCAGTGTTATAATAAATGTCGTACTGTAAATATAAATTTGTTCTGAATTTATTTGTAAAACTTTGTTTTATTAAAACTAAATCATGACAGAAAACCACTGCACATGTTTAATCGTAACAGAACTGGCTGGAAAAATTTGTGTGCAATTGCAAAAAATTTGTAGAACTTCAACCTTTTTGGCCTAGCATCTCTGACTGAAAGCCTCAGTTTGGGACAGTCTGGTTGCTTGATTAGACCCAATAACAGGGATGCACATCTGTTCTGCAGCTGCGGGCATTACTCCAGCGCACCAGCATTATGTAGCTGAAGCTGAACGAATCTTTTAAGGCCTCCTTCTATCACTTTGAATTTACTCACTCAGAACCTAATCAGCAGTTTGGACATCAGATTTCACAGCTGTCTGTGAGCAGCTTTGTGATCTGCTCTGTAACCAGGCATGAATGCAAAGAAATACATAAATAAAAATTGTATTTGACTTCTAAAAGCACAGTTGGAAGTGGTTCTGTGTTATTTTAATTTTGAATTTGCTCATATTGACTAAAGTCAATACAGATTTTTATCTCTGCACTGTAGCTGAGCTCAGCAAACATGACTTCCGTTAAAATCGGCTTCTTTCTGCTTCATGTCTTCAGTCGATACTGCGTCCTGCGGCAGTTTGACAAGCCGTCTTCAGCCTGGCTTCTGCACGCGGCCCGTGATGGGCAGCTGTCGTCCACGCTTGCAGCTGCTCCTCCACGGGGACCAAATGAAGACTGGAGGCAGAGACGGCAGTCTGGGCAGTTCTCTGTCCACGAGCCCCAAAGTGACGGGACGCTGCTTAAATTCCCCCAGGTGTCAAAACCACACTCTGCTTTCCTAGTCATGCTGAGCAGTGCCATCCATTTTGGGGTTTAGGCATCAAAAAAATTATTTTTTAGTTTTTGTTTTGTTTTTTTAAATTATCTTTCTTGATTTCTTTTTTTCTCAGACTGAGATACGTTTCACTCCAGCTGTTCCACTCCCGGGCAGATATGTGCTCGTGGTCCATTATCGTCAGCCTGAACATATTTCCTTCCCAGTGGAAGTGCAAGTAGCTGCAGCACATGTGTGGAACGGTGAGTGTGGGATGAAGCTGGAGTTTTGAATTGGAGCGGAAATCACTGGATCCATGACAAGTTCATCCAAACTCTTTAACACCCTCCCGTGTGTGTCTTATTGTGCAGCACATTGTCATTTCTTTTCTCTAACTTTACCTGTTTTCTGCCCGCAGGTTTGATAAATGCATCCTTCTGCCCTGCGGTCTCAGGATGTAAGGAGGTTGTCATTGCTGATGGACGCATTACCCTCGACTTTGACCCAAACTATCTGCAGCTCCCTACCATCTCTGTCACTGTGCCTCCTGGGAAGACTCTTATTTTGGTGAGTCACCGCCTGCCGCCGACAGGCAAAGGAGGACAATTATGTTTTTTTATGTGTGTTAGTGTGTTCTGTCTGTTAGCAAAATATCTCATGAACTACTGCACGAGTTTTAATGAAACTTGCAGAAAGAAACTCATTGGATGTACATCTACAACTGAATAACCTTTAGAGTAAAGCCAATTTAAGACTGCTGCCATAGCCAACTGACCTTAAAAACACAAAAATAGCTATGAGTCAGTCAGTTTTACACATACTGACCTAATATTTGGTGTGGTAGTAGCCAAGACTGATCCCCAAGACATATTCTGAAAGCTAACAAATCACACAAGATCTTTGTTTAAAATTTTGCCATTAACTATTTAAAGTCAACTGTCTGTCGACAAAACATCTCATGAATCATCAAACAGATGTTAATAAATCTTTAACATCATTAACTCATTAACTTCTGAAGTCCCTTCAAGCGATATGCATCCCTTCAAGGAATGCTAGACCTTTAATTGTTTAAAGAGATTTTTATTACACAGTGCTGCAAAATTTGCAGTTGGGAGTTGTTCGTTTTGAAGACTTGGCATGCAGCGGTCCTCTCTCCTCGGGGTCATGCCTTATTACCCCAAACACAACAATGAAGGAACTGTTTTCTACCTGGCAGCCCCACACAGCTTTGAAAAACCTGAACTTCAGGGCTGTTTGAAGCAGGGGACAGGTTAAGCTTTGCTTGTACATTGTTCAGAACGTTTCACTTTTCCATTTTCGGCTCTTATCAATAAACAAAACTGATAATACCTTTTGATTTGCTCACTATTTCCACCATTAAAATATAACAAGAAACTGGATTTTTGTTGCTTTTTTTAATATTTTGATGTGGTTTGTGTTTTGTTTAGGATCATATCATGCTGGTTCCTGATAGCAGTTACACCCCAGAGCTCCTGAAACAAAAGCCACTGGATAAATCTGCAGCTTTTTTGAAACAATGCACTGCAGATGGATTCTATACTCAGTAGGTATCCAACACATGAATCTAGTCAGATTCCAATCCAGTTTTAATATTTCAACAGTTTGATAAGTTACTTTATAGTTGTGAAAATAGCCACCTGTCTTCATATTGATACTGTTTGATGTTTAGCTGCACCAGTTTAGAAACTGTACAGCAGGGGTCTCCAATCCTGGTCCTCGAGGGCCACCATCCTGCATGTTTGACTTGTTTCTCTGCTCCAGCACACCTGATCAAAATCAATGGGTGATTAACAGGCTTCTGCAGAACATGAAGAGGTAATTTAACCACTGAATCAGGTGTATTGGAGCAGGGAAACAAGGAAAATATGCAGGATTAGAGACCCCTGCTGTACAGAAACAACTTTTATCACAGCAGATAATTTTGGAAATGGTGCCCTCTAGTGTTGTGATCAGGTATAAATCCTTCTCTGTGTTTGATTGAGCTCTTGTTTTCTTTCTGCAAGGCCCAGAACCTCTTCCCAGTTTTGCAGAGACTCAGTCTTCTCCCTCGTTGCTGCTTATAATAATGGACCCCTGCCTTGTGACTGTGACAAGTCCGGTTCCACGGGGATTGTTTGCGATCCAATCGGAGGACAGTGTCCCTGCAGGCAGCATGTCATTGGACGGCAGTGCACAAAATGTGCCACAGGATTCTATGGATTTCCCTACTGCAAAAGTGAGTGAATAATAAGGGAACATGAGGGAATACCGTACAAAAATGAATAATGAAAACATGAGAAATATGCACAAAAAATGTGACTCTTTCCCTGCTGCTAAGTCACCATTTGCTCCCTCTGATTTTCGCCCAGAGTAAATTCACGCACATTTTTAAGCTCAGGAACTCGTGTGTTTTTACCTGCAGGGTGTGAATGTGGACGTCGACTGTGCGATGAAGTGACGGGACGCTGCATCTGCCCCCCTCAGACAGTGAAGCCGACCTGTGAAATGTGTCAGGAACAGACGTTCAGCTACCACCCTCTGCTGGGCTGCGAGAGCTGCGGCTGCTCTCTGACGGGCACAAATCCAGATGCAGGGCTTCAGTGTGACCGCACTACTGGCCAGTGCAGGTGAGTCCAAACCTCAGACGAGCACAAAACATTTATTTAAACAAAACGTAGTTTAGCATTCATGGGTGAAAAGAAGCAACTGTTCTGATGACATATAATTTATACGTGTAAATGAAACAAATAGCAAGAGAAACCACATAAATAAAAGAAAATATATATGATAATTTCTCAACTATTCATGACTGTTTGTTTTTTTTAAATAAAAATAGAACAATGAGGAATAACAGATGACTGGACCCTTGAGTTGATTCAGCATAATTTGATCAATAAGGGAAAAACACTAAGGCTAAATTTCTGAAACTTTTAAATGTGGTTTAATTATTTTCCTAATTTAGTTTATTTTATCCTGAGTACAGCACAGTTTTAGGAATGCAGACCTCCCCTCAGAATGTTAAAACCTCAGGTGTTTAGTCTCAACAACAGAGATGCTGTGCTGAGGGGTTTACTAACGATAATGCTTCTGCACATTTTTCTGCAGCTGTAAGCCTCTTATTGAAGGTCGGCAGTGCAATCGCTGTGCTCCGGGTTATTATCGCTTCCCCAACTGCGTGCCGTGTGTCTGTAATAAAGAAGGAGTCACACCTGATGTGTGCCACCCTGACACAGGAAGGTGTCTCTGCAAGGTGAGTTCAGCTCATCAAATTGCTGACTGAAAAAAAAAATTCCCCTTCTGCTCTTTTTTTTTCTTCTTTTAACTCGCTCAGTATCACTCCTGTTGTGGTTGCAGAAAAATGTTGCTGGCATCAGGTGCGATGTATGTCGGGAAGGTTCCTTTTACTTCGACCCCTCCAACCCTCTCGGCTGCACCAGCTGCTTCTGCTTCGGAGCCACTGACCAATGTCGGAGCTCTTACAAACGCAGAGGGAAGGTATGAACTTTTGTGGTTGCATACCTGTGAATATTGTTCTAAAAGCTATAGATGTTTTTACAGGAGACACACCTACACTGTTATAGCAGATCATAGCATACCTTTGTAAAGACCCTGAGCTCAGAAAGCCTTTTCATCCATGTATTCTCTAAACATGATGATCTGAGCTCCAAAATGGGACGGATTTGGTTTACTGATGATGAAATATGTGAAAATATTTACCCTAAAACACCATAACTGCAGTACACTCAGTCCCAGATGTTGCCTGTTATTAGTTTGTGGAGATGCAAGGCTGGCATTTGGAAACCCCCGACAAGGAGGAGGTTCCTTCTGTGCTGAACGCAGTCAGTAACACAGCGGTGGCAGACGTCCAAGAGCTCCCCCCTGCTGTTCAAACTCTACACTGGGTGGCGCCACAGTCCTACCTGGGAAACAGGGTGAGTTAATGTAGCGCACCATTTGCAGACAATGAAAAAATCCTGTATATGCAGATTCAGTGGTATAATTTACAGGCAAATATATATGTTTACACGCGAAGACATTAACATATAACCTATATAAATATACATGTACAGTACAAAGACTCAGCATGCTTGGAAACATTTATGCAGATGCAAAGGCAATATACAATATATACTATATATAGGGGTATGTTAAAGAGATTTAATATAACTTGCAATAAAGTGAAAACAAATACAAGCAATGCTGTTTGAACTTCTTTCAAGTGAAGTTTTTTTATTTTCTTAAACCTAACTGATGTTTGATCGTTCCTCCCCTCTGTTAGGTTTCATCGTATGGTGGTTTCCTCACATACCAGTCCAAATCTTTTGGGATTCCCAGTGAAGGGATGGTTCTTATCGACAGAGGATCTGACGTTGTGCTAACGGTGCGTGATGCTACCAGTTTTTAATCCTACTTTTTTGTTTTGGTTCTCACTGTCAGAAGTGTAGATTATTAATGCGCGTCCATTGTCTCACCCTTCTAGGGTCAGGATATGAGCCTGATCCACGTGGCCTCACATGCCCCACTTCCAGACAGGCTGTATGAGGGCAGAGTCCAGCTCCTGGAGGTAAAATAAACAGCTCATCTCAACTGTTTTGTGAAACTAGTGAGCTTTTATTGCCAAAAAAAAAACACACAACATGAAAAAGTTTGACTACAATGTAGCACACACCAATTGCATTCCACAAATCTGAAAGTTATTTGAATGAACCTGAAATTACAGGGCATGTTTGTTGAAAGTTTAGATTTTAAACCAATAATAAAGAAGTGATGAAGAGCTAACAAAGAAAAACTGAAAATTGGCTAAAAAAATCAGGTTAACCCTTTATTCACAGTCACTCTTTTATGCTTGCGGTACACAGCAGGAGAGAAAAAAACAACAACTTATATACAGTGCATTGTAGCATCGGAATGCGTTATGTTTTTTAGGATTAGTCCCTCAGATTTTCTTCTGTTTGCAGGGCAACTGGCGCCATGCTGGTACCAACAGGCCTGTTTCCAGAGAGGAGCTCATGATGGTCTTGGCAGGTCTGTTGGGCCTGAGGATTCGAGCCTTATACTTTACTCAGAGCCAGCGACTCAGCCTGGGAGAAGTGGGTCTGGAGGAGGCTACAAACTCGGGCACTGGAAGTCCTGGAAACATTGTGGAGGTCTGCCACTGCCCTCCACAGTACACCGGAGACTCCTGTGAGGTCTGTTAGCCCTTTCGTATGCACAAGAGCTTCTTTTTCTTTTGGCTGTTCCCTTTTCAGAGTTCACCACAGCAAATTATCATCCTCCATCTAACTCTGTCTTCTGCGTCCTCTGTCCTCACTCCAACTCCCTCCACGTCCTCTCCAACTATATCCATATAATTCCTTTTTGTATTTTTCCTGGCAGCTGCATCTCTTCCTTCATCTCCTCTGTTTCCTTCACCAACACGTCCATTCAGTTCTGCTCCGATCACTACTCTCTCCTCCCTGGGAATACTCTATCACTTCATTGAGATCCTTCCAGAATTTCTCTTTCTCTTCTACATTACATCCAACCTGTGGAGCAGAACCACTTACATTATTGAACAGCAGACCTTCTACTTCTACCTTCAGACACATCGCTATCTCACACTCTTTTCACTTTGACTACATTCCTTGCTAAAACACCTTACTGTTACCCTCAGTTCTAAACGCTTGACTTTCCTCTTCTGCCTCTGTCTCCTGGCACAATTCCCTCCTTGGGGTCTTGGACTAACAGTAGGACATTGTTAACCCGAGCCTCGACTGATCCGGTATGGTGTTGCTTGGATGAACTCGCTTATTTATTTTGGCAAAAGTGCCCTTCCTGACATAACCCTCACCGTTTACCCGGGCTTTGGACCGGCATGAGAGATACGCTGGCTCCCTAGTGGCTGGTTTTGAAAGCAGAAGAACTTTTGAGGGAAATCTGTGGTTAATACAATCCAGTTCAAACAGTCAAAGTTTTCTTATTTAAAAACCCCAAGTAACAAACACTGTCAAACTAAAGCGTAGGGGGGCCCTTATAAAGTCGTATGTAACATTCATATTCAAAGGTCAGAGCTGTTAGTCAAAACTAGAGACATACAGTTCCTACATCAATTTCAGTAAAGTCAGCCCAAGTTTAATCAAATTTTGATTAACTAAAATAAGGTTTCAAAGTTAAATTGTTGATTAGAAACTGAATTTGAATTAAACTTCTAACACCTAGAACCTATTTTCTCTTGTATTTAAATATAAAGTATTGCAATATACAAAATCCTTGGATTTGGACTCATTGAACGAGGACACAGTGACCACCATTGGCTAGTTTTACCTTCTTTGTCTGATAGCATAATAAAAAGGATCACTACTGAACTCCTACAGAAAGATCCTTTGTTGAACCTTTTGAAAAGGAGCTTAACATTCCCTCTAAGCATGAAAACAAATGGTTTTGCAATAAATTCCTCTGTGTCAGAGATTTAGTCTATGATAAATGGCAAAATCTGATAAGAATCGGCGTAAACAGCTTCTTTTTTTTAAATGAATATTTTCATGCACCTTTTTTATGATACTCTCAGAAAACCATCACAGCAATCTGAGATGGTTGGATATAAACATGAATACATGATTACCTCCTTTTATTGCAGCTATAGTGGTTGCCTGAGTTGACTCGAAATAGTTCATAGTTAAGTTTTAAATAGAAATTTTATGCACAGAACATTTGTTGTAGATCAGTCTCAGTTACTACCACACCAAATTTCAGATTAAAATCTGTAAAATTGACAAAGTTGTTGCCATTTTTGTGTTTCTAAATCTCATCTTGACTTCAAGGGTTAATCCGTTGTAGATGTTCATCCTTGAATTTCTTTATGAAAGATTTTTATAAATTTTTCTTGTGGCTCATGAGATATTTTGGTAACAGAAAGACACATGCACACTCACAGGCAAAAACATTATCATCCTCCTTTGCCTTTTGGCATCAGGTGATAACAAAAGGAAGGTTTAAACATCTCATTACTTGTCTTTTCAAAAGCCATGCTCGTATAATTATTTTAGGAAGATCCTGCATTTTTTTAGTAAAAAGAATCAGTTGATTCATTTAAGAGTCTTTCCTCCTGTTGGGCTCTGCGTGAAGTGTGTAAATGTACCAGAAACTTACAAAAACCGAATCAAAGGATTGGAAAAGACCATAAAAGGGGTGAAATCTTCGGTCTTTCCTTCAGCACTGAGAGGCTAAAATAACAAGCAGGGTGGGGCATTTTGTTGACTGAAATGGAAGTTTGTCTTTTTGAGAGGCTGGATGTCTCATAGTTTTTGGGGCGTCCTGACATGCCTGCACCAAGCACCACACCCTTTGTCCCGCAGGGTTGATTTATTAGCTGAGGTACGTTTGTGGGACTTACTGGAAAATACCCGTCCGGAGAGCCGCGCACCAAAAAAAAAAAAACGTAGCTGCAGGGTGAGATGTGCGGCACGACCATGTAGACACCGCATTATGGATTTTATAAATCTAATAACTGGCACAGATTCTGAAATGGAGTGCTTAAATATTAACTTGATGTACTTGCTGAGGAGAAAAAGGTTATTTTTCTGTTTACTCTGAAAAAAGAAGCTGGCTTGATCCAGTGTTTGAAGAGACTTCTCAGATCTATTTCTCTGTTTTGGCCACAAAACCATATAAAAAAAACACACAAGCAACCATAATTAGAGAGGAGTTTATTGTAAACAAAATATTTAATTAGATTTTTACTTGTGGTACTGTTGCCATGGAATTTATTGCCTACCTGTGTGTGTGTGTGTGTGTGTGTGTGAGCCCCCGTCCGAACAGGGGTGTTTAAAGGAAGTTGATTATATGTATCCAGAGGCGGCAAGACAGCGCCTTGCCTGAAAATGTTAGGTGTGGCACTTGGCAATGTAATGTTACTCATAAAGCTGAGTGTGTTCACCTGAGTGTAGCTCCACAACAAATGTGTGTGTGTGTGTGTTGGTAAGTACAGCTGACACACCCAGTTATGTCTGTTATGTGCTTGAGGTGAATGAATAACGAGTGTCTTGTCTGAAGACGTCTGACTTTCCCCTCAGTCACCTGTGCTTGCACAAACCCTAAAACAACACAAAAAATGTTGCAAAGTTCATTAGGTGCTGACTATTTTACTTGATTTTTAAACTAAAGACTTTGTTTCAGCTTCAGATGAGCCCAGCTTCAATCAAACTATTGCGTTCTTCCACTTTTCTCTGTTGAGACATTTGACTCCTTGTCCATATTTTTCTGATTCCTCTGTGTGTGTCAATGTATGAGTGAAAACTTGCATGTGTGTGCTTGTTTTCTCTGCATACACTCATGCTGATGACTGACTCAGGTAAATGGGGTGTGTCCTCATTGTGTCCCGGTGCGTGTTTAAAAAGCCGAGGCAAAGGGGGAGCAGGGTGTTATTTTTTAACAGGCTACACTCTGGGCATGTCGGATATGTGCATGGGTAGGTGTTGGCGTAAAGGGGTTCTGATACGGACCCTGATGCTTTGGACTTTTATTGGCCTTTGCTGCGCCGGTCACAGACCCTTTAGCAGGCAAGAGCGACCCCCACACAGCCGGCACCACGACAGAGCGACTCAGAGGTTACAGTATCCTTCGCTTCACGAGCTGGGAGCTCAGCGGGTAGAGTTTCCATCTGTAAACGACCAAGGTGCCCAAATGGTGCTCTACCCCTCGTTGCAGAACGAGGGACAGAAGATTCAGTATCCTTCAGTTAGTGACAATTCTCAAGTTCAGGTAAAAATCTGTAAAGATCTGATGTATTTTGTTGCAAAACGGTGGTATTTTACTTTAGTCGCTGCTTTATTTTTTTAGCTTTGTCATGCATGGCCAGATAGGGACTGTTATCTCTTCAAGCAAAGGTCGTTTTTGCTATTAATATGTAATGGGAGTAAAATCAGCTCAAGCTCATTGTTGTGTTGCTTGCTTTACAATTAAAGCTGAAACACAGTATGGGAGAGCAGTTTTTAAATTATCTTCTGTCAATGGTGTCAAAATCTCTTAAAATGCTGCAATAAGCGAGATAGAAAACATAATGTTAACATTTTGTAATTTGCCAAATTGTATATGCTATACAGAGTTAGGCAGTATGGTAATAAGCAACCAGAAATTGCAAAATCAAAAATTAGGAGATTAACATTTTTGAGGTCGATAGCTGCATTTACGCAAGAGTGTGCAGATCGTTGTGTGGGATTACATTTTTTGCCGACATTGATATGAGTCCAGTGATACACTTGGGTGAATGAGTTCAGCTTCCTGAAAAAGCTGTTCATTCTTTGCAGGTAATCGTGTGTCTGTGTTTTCTTTCCCAGAAATGTGCTCCTGGCTTCTACAGGGAAGGCGACAGACCGTACCTGGGTCGCTGTGTGCCCTGTGAGTGCAACGGTCTGACCAATGAGTGTGAGGACTGGACAGGGAGGTGTCTGGTAAGACGTGTGCTCGGCGAATTAACCTCCTGCTTCGGCGTTCGTGATTACGGGTGTGCAGACATTCAGTCATACCTGGAAAAACAAATGATTACTGCAACCTGGCTGACTGTAGGGTGAGCGAACGTTTAGTCACAGTCAAGACTTGTTACGGCCCAACCCACATCAGCTTACTGTTCCTAAAGCACAATTTCTTTTAACACGACCACGATCTTTTTCATTTGTCCTCCTGATTTGCCTGCTTGCTCATTAAACTCTTTTGAAGAGCTTTTATGCCTATCTTTGTTCAACTAATATGCAAGACGAGCCACATATTCATAGCTTAAAAAGAAACACAAGTGACTAAACTCACCCAACACATTATATAATGAATTTGAAAGGGAAATATCTTTAATTTTTTCCCTTAGTTCTTCTGCTTCAGTGTAAAAACGAGTTTGGGTTTTTGAATAGCAGAATCCATTTTATTTTACTTCTTCATCCTTCTACTTTGGAAATCATATTAATGAACTTAATATGGCGTTTTCAGAACTGTCAGTACAACACAGCTGGCGACCGATGTGAACGCTGCAAAGAGGGTTACTATGGCAACGCCGCACAGAGGACGTGCATTCTGTGCCCGTGTCCGTTCAGCACATCTGCAAACAGGTGGGTGAGAGGGGGGTAGACTTCCTACTCTGGTGTAATCAAATAGCAATGTGAATTTTGTGAATGACGTTGTGCTCCTCCTGTCGGCGGTCAGTTTTGCAGTCGGCTGCAGAAACTTGCTCGGAATCACCCAGTGTTTCTGCAAAACAGGCTACACCGGAGACAGATGTGAGAGGTGGGTGTCTGTACAGAGTAACGAAGGCTGTGCTGACAGGAATATTGTTGACTTATGGTTATCATTTGTTCCTAATTCTGTGCCTTTTTATTTGCCATTCACATAGTTGTGCTCCTGGTTACTATGGCGACCCGCTGACGCCAGGAGGAAGCTGTCAGCCATGTAACTGCAACGGCAACAGTAACAACTGCGATCCCAAGACTGGAGGTCAGACACCGAACTCTCGTGTAAAAATATGTTCTGATTTATAATCTGCTTCATATTTAAATGTAACATGCTTTTTTATGTTTTACAGTCTGCAAGAACACATTGGAGCCAGGAGACACAAACACAGACGAGCAATGCCAAGGTGAAAAAAAAAAAAGAAAAAGGAGTTCAGGGTTACGGAGGGGTTTTAATCTTTAGTCACCTCACGATTTGATTCAGTTATGATTCAGAGGAGTAAAGTGTGATTATAAGACGACTATCCACGCATCTCAAATATCTGTAATTATCAGGTTTGTGAATAAACTCCAGGAGGCAGCTGCTGAGATTATGATGGTTTTCCAAAACACAGAGAAACTGACATGCAATGGCAGAAATACAAATGAACAAGTTGAAATCATTGTGGCTTATTTTAAATAAAAAATAAACAGTGATTTATATGTTTTAATGCCTAATAAATAGGGCACAGTAACATACTGGATGTCAAAAAAACCCTATTAATCACTGTCTGTTTGGCCAACCATTAGCATAGATGCTAACGTAACACTGAAAATACCAAAGAAATGCTAACGTGATTAGCACTGTGTTTATCACTGGAAATTTATAACAAAACAGAACCGCGCGGCAACTACTCTACTGATTCTCTTAAAGTGGCAGGATACCAATTATCCATCCATCCATCCATCCATCCATCCATCCATGCATCCATCCATCCATCCATCCATCCATCCATACATACATACATACATACATACATACATCCAAAATTGATTTTTAACATTTGAAAATTAATTGAGAATCATGTCAGCAATGTGATGCATCTAAAATCAAATTATAACGCCCGCTCCTAGTGTCACATGTTGTTTACAGAAAAAAAAAAGTATAATCTTTTGACCAACTGTCTGTTTTGTGTTTCAGAATGTGATAATTGTGCTCTGACTTTACTGCGTGACTTGGAAAAGCTTGACGATGAGCTGGAAGCGATCAAGAATCAGCTGGACAACGTTTCTGCCAGTGCCACCTTTAAGGACAGACTGGAGAAGCTGGAGAAGGCCTTGTCAGACACCAAGGTAACATCTTAATAAGGTTTTAGGTTCAGGTGCAAAACAAACATCCGTCTTTACATTTCTGCTTTTGTCAACATTGCAGACTCTTGTCAACACATTCAGCTCCACCATCAGCAACAAAATTATTAAAGTGGACCAGCTGAAAAAGGACATGGCCAACCTCGCAGATAAAATTGACTCTCTCCAGGACAAGGTAAACTTCAAAATAATGCATTATACTTATTAAGGCGTCAGTATATAATAACAGGTAGAACGATACAATTATATGTGCAATTTTGGTATGGGCTTTTCTTTAGGCTGATGAGAGGGCTGCTGAAGCTGACAAGGCAGTGGCAAATGTTGAGAAAACCCACAAGAGGGCAATGAATCTGGAATCAGAGATTGAAAACATACTGAAGAAAATAATAGGTAAAGAGAAACATAAATTCAGTGTCAACTTCCTCTCTTTATTTGCTGTCTGTTCTCAACTTTATCAGATATTTGCCCGATTAAGTACGTCTTATCGTGTGCTTTTAGATTTACTGGAGCAGCTGAGGAATCAAGACGGTAGAGGAGATGCATTCCCCAATGAAAGCTTGACTAATATGCTGAATGAAGCTCAGCGCATGGTGACGGAGATGCAGAACAGAAACTTTACCTCTCAGAAGACAGCTGCCGAAACAGAAAGAGACGAAGCGAAGAAACGTAAGACATTTAGCTCAGTCTTACACTGAGCCCTCGTTAAATCTTTCAGAGAGCAAAATCTGTTTATTTGTTTATTTAAGGATCCCCATTAGTCTCTGCTGAATGCAGAGACTATTCTTACTTGGGTCCAGAATGATTGCAGTGATCTAGTTTGGAAGGTTCACACCTTATCGTCTCTCCTCTTTAGTGCTAGATTATGTCAAGAACAACATGAGTGATCTGTGCGACCAAAACGAGGCAGCAGCAGACAAGATCCGGACCCTTCTGAAGGATTATGGTGGCAAGCTGGAGGAACTGGAAGAGGCTTTGAAGGAGGCGAGGGACTTGGTGAAACAAGCCAATGTCCAGAACGGTCTCAATGCCAAGACACTGGAAAACCTGCAGGTAAGAAAACTCCAACAATCAGCATGAAGCCTTTTTTTTTTTTTTTTTTTAAATCTTGCCCGGATACATTTTATGAGACATGTTAATTGAAATACCTCACAGGCTGTGTGTCCTTGAACAACAAACACACCAGTCTGTAAAAAGAAACCCTCAAGTTAAATTGATTTACATGATCCCGACAGAAACGCATGAACGTCTTAGAAACAGAGCGGAAAACTGTAGAGGACCAGATGGCCATGGCAGAGGATGAACTGCAGAAGACGGAGGATTTGGTGAAAATGCTCTCGGACAGTAAAACGGTACATTTTACAAACTTTTTGTATTCTACTCTTGCAGATCGTGTCATTTACTGATTCTCAAAAAAAGGCACAGGCATTCTCTTGTTGACTAATAATCATCACATAGCCGGTTAGATGTCTAGTTTTAGCGTCCCAACCGCTGTGATTACGATGAGTGTTTTCGCTTGTTGTGCTCTGATGTAAGGTCAGTGACATTTCGACGTGCTCCGGATTACTGGCAGCTGTTCACCCGTCTTCTTTCTTTGATGTAGGACTACGAACAGCTGGCTGCACAGCTGGATGGTGCCAAGAATGATTTGACCGAAAAAGTGAAAGACATCACCGAGGCAGCAGCCAAAACAGACATTGTGGAGGCTGCAGAGGAACATGCAAAAAACCTAACCAAGCTAGCCAAAGAGCTTGAGGAGTAGGTTTATTGTTCATATTATGAAGACATATTTTTAATAACTAATTTTTAAGTTTTACCATCTTATAGATGATTTCTGGGCTCAGTCGAGTCATTCATATTATTTGCAAAAAGCATTCTATTTGGATTATTTTTTAATGTTAATCTAACAAAAATTCACTTTTTTTACATATCTCTGTCCCATGTTGTCTTGTGTGACAGTGCTGTGAAAAATGCAAGTGGACGTTCTGAGGTGCGTGACGCGAAAGATGCCATTCAGGCTTACAAGAACATCCTAGATGCCATTAATGCTGCAGAGGCAGCTGCTAACGAGGCCAGAGATGCTGCAGACGCTGCTCTGAATGTAAGCTGCAGACTAAATAACTTATATGTGAACTATGCAAACCTATTCTTGGTGTGATCTCACTTCAGCAAGTTCTTTTTTTTTTCTTCCCTTAGACTGTAAAAAAACAGAACCTCACAAAAAAAGCAAAGGAGCTGAAAGAGAACGGTGACGACCTCCTGAAGAGTGCAGAGGAGGCACAAAAAGACCTTCAGGGTATGCAGACGCACTTTTAAACCCTTGTTGTTAAGTTATTCTTTAAAGCTTACTTGCTGAGTCTTGTTTTTTTTCTGTTACAGATACAACCGGTGACCTCACTGACCTGAAGAAGCGCCTGAGCGAAGCTGAGAACAAGAAGACAGCTCTCGAGAAAAGCCTCCTTGATGCTCAGAACCAATTAAATGACGTCAACGCAGGTACGTTGGAGCAAGTCAAACAATTATAGAATTAAAGTTTATACTAATTCTGTCTGTGAAATCCATTCATGTCTATTCTGTACATTTTATTGCATTTTTGTTTTTGTTGTGCCTGTTAGATGACATTGAAAATATGATTGAAGAGGCAAAGAGGAAAGCAGCCTCTGCCAATAATTCAGCCACCAACACTATGGACAAACTCAATTCTATCAAAACGGAGCTTGATAAGATCAATATCTCTCCTGTGGACACTAACCTCAACAATGTCCTGAAAGATGTGGACCAGTCAGGTGAGGCTTTAAAAAGATGCATTCTCTTCTGTTCTTCTTTTCTCCGTAGCATGTATTTTGTATTAGTTAAAAGCAAAAACAAATGGCATCTTTTATACATTATAATCTTTTCTTCCCCCTGCTTTGTCTTTTAAATCCAGTGAAGAATTTGTGGAAAACAATCCCGACTCTGAATGACAAGATCTCAGCGGTGGAAAACCTGAACTCACAGTTCTCACCCATTAACAACATATCTGAGAGCATCAGGACGCTCAAGGAGCTCATTGCACATGCCAGGGATGCAGCCAACAAGGTGAGGTCCAGCTCTCTAAATGCAGCCGTGTAGACACGCACGTGGCGCCTGGAACAGCTTTCCTTATTTGTCCGCGTTGCGTCTCCAGATTGCGGTCCCGATGAAGTTCAACGGGAACAGTCACGTGGAGCTGCATCCACCGAAGAACCTGGACGATCTGCGAGCGTACACGGCTATGTCTCTGCTGCTGCAGAGGCCCAAAGGCAGGGGGGACGGCGCCCGCAGACGCAGACAGCTACCACCAGGCCAGTTCGTGTTGTACCTTGGCAACAGAGACGTGAGTGAATCAAAATTGCATGTTACAGTTTGGACATTGAGATATGGATTTTGGCACTGACGGACTTTGTGTTGCAGTCCTCGAAGAATTACATAGGTTTGGTTCTGAGGAACGATGTTTTGTATGGTGTCTACAAGCTCAACGGAGTTGAATATGAGATAAAATCGGACTACATTTCAAGATCGGATTCTGAGCCAGCCATGTTTGACAAAGTGGACCTACGCAGGTAAACCAGCTGCTTGAATTACTCACCATCCTTGTCTACTTTGACTTAGCTCTGTAAATGGAACAAGGAAGGAGTTGTGGTGACTTTTTTTTCATTATATGATTTAGAATTTACCAAGATGCAGAGATAGTCCTGACCAAAGAAGTAAGCTCGCGCAACCCTAAAGATCCACTGATGAACTTCGTACAAGGACAGGAAGGCAAGGATCTCCTGGACGTCAGTCCCAGTGACATTGTTTTTTACGTTGGAGGCTACCCTGCCAACTTCACTGTGAGAAGCACGAGCAGACACTCCAGTATTTATTCACTGTTAATAAACATTGCATCTTTAATACCTTGCTCCGTTTTTGCTTCTCCTCAGCCACCATCTTCTATGAACTACTCAAAATACAAGGGCTGCATTGAGTTCTCTTCTTTTAACGACAAGGTTTTGAGTCTTTACAACTTCAAAACAGAGGAAAATGTCAATTTGGAGACTATCTGCAAAAGGTACGATTAGTACTTAAACACTGTGTTTCTGTACGTTTTTAACTCTTGTTCACCCAATGACTAAACATTATTGATTCTTGATTCTATCCAGATATCTGCCTCCAGTTGATTCGGACCTATATGACGGCACTGGATTTGGAAAAGTGCTGATGGATGAAATAAAAAGGACTTATGTAAAGATCTCCATGAGTGTCTTAACTCGTTTACCAGATGGCATGCTCGCTTTTATTGGAGGGGGGGTAAATATTTTTCATATATCTAAAAAAATAAATGAACATTATAATTACTTCAACTACAATTGTAGAAGCTGTTTTTAAAAACTGGGTTTAAAAAAAATCTCTCCTCTGTGATGCAGGACAATTACGTAATTTTGACGGTGGAAGGTGGTACCTTAGTTGTACGTGGTAATAAGTTTGCAGAGTCTCCGGTCATATTACCAGTTTCAAAAAGAATATTTCCAGTAAGTAACTTTTCAATGTTTAAGTTACATTACTTGGGCGTTTCCTTCAGAAGCGACTCATTCACCTGTATCTTGCTGCACTTTTTAGACAAATGACTGGACGGATATACAACTCATCCTAACAACTGTGGGACTTGTCAGAATCTCTGTGGGCTCTTTATCTGAAAAGGGCAACAAACCTGCGTACGATTTCAAAATATTTAACGAACTCTATGTTGGTGGTATACCACAGGAGCTGAGGGACAGGTATGTGGTCGTAATAACCCCTTTGATTGTAAGATCACATTTCTTCCTGCTTCCTCAAGAATAACCTAATTTTTTTTGCTCCTTTTACAGGTTTAACCTCACTATTCGACCATACAAGGGATGCTTGAAGAATTTCAAATTCCAAGACTTAAGTACGCTTATTGATGAACCACTGGGCATCAGTAGAGGTTGTCCAACAGACTCACTGGTACGAGCAAATACTTACCTCACTGCCCTACTCACAGCCAGGTTTATGTTTCAGCTGATGATCTGATGTCCTTTCTGCTTAGATTGCACGCCAAGCACAGTTTAGCTGGGACAGCTCCCTGTCTGCTGACCTCGCAGGCTTCACTCTGGACAACGACATCACCGTGTCCCTCGGATTCAAGAGCACCCAGAATCAGAGCCTTATTTTGCAGGACAAGTCCCCGGTCAGTCATTATGTTAATTCCTTCTCCTGATCTTGCAACTTATTGTTTTATCAAGACAGCAAAAACTTAATCAAGATTCAACACCCCCCTTTTTTTTTTTCTAGACAAATGAGATTATTCTCGCGTTAGAAAACGGCTATGTGATTCTGCAACTTGGTGGCAAGAGGTGGAAATCTGAAAAACAGTACCACGATGGGCAGTGGCATTACTTGACTGCCACCAGAAGAGCAGGAAGGTATAAAAGAAGAAGCAGCTTTTAATGCAACCATTCCTAATGCGTGTCGGCCGGTTTAATTACAACTATACAGATAAGAGGGTTTTGATTTTGTAATTTTGCACTGACTCCTCAAACAGACGTAAAGCTTGTAAAATATTTTCTGTGTGACACTTGTTGCCCACTAGCTGAAACAAAAAAACAAAAGCATAACACAGATTTTAGAATTGATTTAAACTACAGCTCTAGTGATTTCTTTCAGGACTGTGCTGCGTGTCGACAATGCTGATTATGGGAAGGAACAGAGTGGCGCCGGGACCTTCACCGAGACAGGAGGCCAAGTGGTGCTTGGAAATAGGAAGTTCAAAGGCTGCATTTCCAACTTCTACACTCGACGGTAATTTTTTTTCTGTCCTTTTTCACATTTATTTTTCACACTTTTGGCATTAGGTGAGAATGCTTTTGCCCGTGCTTGTGTGTTACCAAAATGTCTCATGAGTCGCAGAATTTTGGAGTCAGCTTGATTGAAGATGGCTGCCACAGCCAATTTCGTTTAAAAACACAAAAATGGCTACAACTTAGTCGTTTTTAAAGATATTGACCTAAAATTTGGGGTTATAGGAGCTGAGAGTCATCCCCAACATATATCCTGATCAGAGCCTGTGGTAACATTGGCATTACCTATTTGAATTCAACTATCTGTTTATTAGCAGTGTCTTATGGAACCACTGGACAATGTTTAATACAATTTTAAGGAAATAATCATTGGATGGACCTCTGCCAGTGATTAACTTTTGAAGCTAACCCAATTCAAGATGGCCACCACAACAAACTAACCTTAGCCAACACAAAAACGACTATGATTCAGTCAGTTTTACGAATATTTTGCTGAAAATTTATGTAGTTGCAGCTGAGTAATTCACAACACATACGATGTGATCGCAGGGAAGAAAACCGAAACAAGGCTGAGGACTTCAGCACCTTTGAGGTTTTTGGAGACGTCCAGTTGGACGTTTACACGCCCTTCAGTCCTGCCCAACTGATGCTGGACCGTGCCTCCAGAAAGGTGAGGATCTCACACTCATGCTTGTAATCCAGATCAGAAAGGATTTTTGCTCTTAAAACTGAAGAAAATCAGCAGATTGTATTGTTCTTTTCTTAAATCAATGTTTCAACCAATCAGAGGAAGCCTCAATAATTCCTAATAAAACATCAACAAACATTATTAACTTGTGGCTTAATAAAGATTTGTAGATTCCTGTCACTAAAAGTAAGTCATATCCATCTTAGTTTGTCTGTTTTTATTTTGCTAACTTGTATGTGTTTACATTAAACTTTGCTGCCTCATTTCCAGAGATGAAGAAGGAGGAGTCCCTTAGACCCGCCGATGAGGACAAGAATCTAACAATGACTTGAAACCTGAGCGATCTTTTCAGCTTGTGCACAAGCTCATTTATTTGCAGTGTACTCTAATAAAAACAATACTTGCATGAATGCTTCAGTGCTCGTATCGAATAAGAGACTGTATTGTATTCAATCATATTTCTTCTCTATTTAAAGTCAACGATGACAAACTTGTCAATAATAACCCTGAAATGATTCCATGTCTCTTCTCTTTCTTCTGTGTAATTCTCTAACAGTCATTCACAAGCACATTCCTGCTAACTCACTAATCACACCTGGTGGATTTATATAATCATGTCGGAAAATTAAATTATAGAAACTTTTGATCATAATTCTCAAGCTGCTGATTTCACTTTTTTAATCAATTATTCAGTAAAACACTCAGATCTACATCTTATTGATTACTCGTGAAGATTAGGCTTTTGAATTTGATGTTTGAGGTTATAAAGGTTCCTTTAAGTGATAAACTCAGGCTTTTATTAAATTAAATATTTAAATGGAAAGTGTTGTTGGCCAATTATGACTCGTGGCTTCGAGTATGACTTTACAAGCAACACAAAAGCAGAAACTAAATTAGGTTTGATTTATTTAAGTTGAGAAACTCTGGCCTACGTAGGAATAAACCATGAAGCCACAAAGCAACCTTGAGCTGAAGAAGAGAATTTTTCACCTAAGCTCAGCCTTGAGGTGGAAACTTGTAAAGTTTTAAAATCAGTCGTCTTTGAAATTTTATTTCAAAGATATTTATCTGCTTTAACTCCATGAATACAGCACTGATTGTTCTAATCACACTGGCTCTCGCATGCTCATCATCATCATCATCATTATAAATGTGTTTTGGAGCTACAGGATAAATACTTCATCAATCTTTGACAACAGATGAATAATATGAATAATAAATTCCCAGCTGCTGCATGAGTTCATGTAGGTAAGAACAAAAAGTTGACACAAGAGGTCGACCCAAAAGAGGAAACAGAAATTCACATCAGTGGAACGATGTCTTCTGAAATGCATTTCAAACCATGAGGGTTTATATTGACTTATAAAGCAAAATATCTCTCCTAATGTGTAAAAAGAACCTCTTTTGTACATGGGCTTGCATCAGTGTTGATATTTTTAACACAATAAGGCCTCAGGAGCCATTTTCAGAAACATGTTGCAAGAAAATTTGCTCCTGAGCGCACAACAAACTAAAATCCACTCAAATCACAAGCAGTGAAACAAGCACAAATCCTCAACTACATGAAATCAAACAGAACAAAATATGGCATCCAAATTTATTGATTTCTCATGCAGCTGTGACTCTAATTAGTAACTTTAATAGAAAGATGTGTGAATGATTAAATCTCATGTCATTAACTATTGCTCAGTTTGATTTTAATCACATGAAATACAAACAGTCAGCAAGAATGAATGAAAACCAGTTAGAGGCGATTATTCATCTGACAAAAATGCAATTTGCCACAATTTATGCTTGGTCTGATGATTATTAGCTTGGTTTAAATCACGTTACAATAATTTAGCTGTAGTTCTGCAGCAATTTAAATGCTCTGGTTTCTCCATCTTTTCATGACTGTATACTGATTACACTAGAGGCAAACACGCAGCTATAATATTAACTTTAGGGTTGGGAAACTCAAATTTTGAATAAATGGTAAGGATGTGTAATGGATAAGGAATACTTCCAAGAATACGGACACTTAGAAAGCCTAAGGCAGCCTTTAATAACTTATTAATGGTTCGCTAAAAGCATTGTTGTGGTCACATATGCAGGGGAAACAAGATTGTTTGACTTTTCCAGCTAACAAATGTACAGTCCCCGTCACCCGCAGATTGGAAGCCATCCAGAGTCATATTAGAGCTGTGAGCTGAAGGGGATTCATGCTCCAACTTGTACTAAAATGCTTCTGTTGTTTGTCTTTGTGCTGCTCCAGGTGGATGTGATTCAAGTAACAAATGAGAGCATTTCATCTTGTGAGTTGCCAGCCCAAACGCAGCATGCCTATCGCGTGGGGGGGCCCTTTAGCAGCCTGAGCTACAGCCTTCCTCTGCAGGTGCTGCAGCCCAGGTGAGAGGCCAGGTTCCGACACCGAGGCATTTGTGAATACAGAGTGCTGAGTTCGGAGGATGATGTTCCCCCCCTTCTTGCTCTCCAGGCCCCACTTCTCTCTGGATGTCAGGACTCGGTCTCCTGAAGGCCTGTTGTTCTTTGCTGCAACCAGAGGAGGGCAATCTCACCTCGCCTTATACATGTCTAAGGGCCGGATCAGGCTGTCTGTGGCCAAACAGAAGGAGATCTTCAACCGAGAGAAATACAATGATGGAAAATGGCACTCGGTCAGTGGATGTGTGGATCCCAACCACATATATATATATCAACAGCAAACATTAAACTTCTGTACTTACTCAGCTCATTGCTCAGAAGGCAGTTAATTATTTCATTTATATGATAATTGTTTTGTCTGTAGATCATCTTTAGCTTGGAAAAGAAGAAATTCCGATTGGTGGTGGACGGGCTCAAAGCTCAGGATGGTCAGCTGACAAGTGCCGAGTTGAAATCAATGCAGCAGTTCATGTCACCTGTGTATCTGGGCGGTGTCCCAGCATCCTTTCACAAAGAGTTAAAGGCAAGAAAAACAATTTACTTGAAGAAATACTCTAGGTTTATTATAATTTTTGTTTTCATCAAGTATTTGTTTTGTACTTTCAGCTGAAGACCCTTCCAAAGCAGGGTGTGTCCGGCTGCATTCGCAAGTTTAAAATGAATGGAGCCCAAATGTCGAACCCAACTGCAAACTTTGGTGCAGGCCCCTGCTTTGAGGGACAAACACAACGAGGGGCGTATTTCTCAGGAGATGGGGCACACGTCGTTATCAGTGAGTGAATCACAGTGAGAATGTAATAAGACTGTGAGTTTTTAAATACCAGTGAGCATACTAATAAAAAAAGAGTAAGAAACATGCAAAAATTAATACAAAAATTAAGGTTTTCATTTTCCAAATTATACAATTACATAGAAATGTAAATTTGATCTTTCTACATCTTCAGCTGATCTGCTCTGCATTTTATTAAGCTCTCTCTGGATTAAAAATCTGTTTTATTCTAATAATAAAGGAAAACTCATGTTTAGTTTTGGGTTTTTCTCCTCTATAAGTACTAGATTGTTTAGGTTTTAGATACATTTTTGTAAAGTAATGCCCCTTATTGGTGCGGTGTGTTTTAAAATGATTATTTTTTTCCTTTAACTTTTCATGCCCTAAACTGCGTTAGTGTTAACGATGCTGATATTTATTTTCTGTATTCCAGATGACTCTTTTGTTGTGAGCTCCACCTTGGAGCTGCTGTTTAATATTCGTCCACATGCTCAGTCGGGACTCCTGCTTCATGTTGGTGATTCTAGCAGAACCCCATCCGGATTTGTCATGAGCCACTTTCTCACCGTCTACATGCTCAGAGGAGAGGTGACAATATATTTCTGTAGATAGCTGTCTGAATCTTAGGAGAACTTGCTCATTTTTTTGTGTCTCATAGCAGACGTGATCGTCACAGCCCACAAAGTTTGCAATTTTGTAGTGCATAAATATGTTGTCTTTTGCAGATGGTGGTTCGAGTGAACCAAGGAGGAGGAGAATTTATGGTGTCAGTGAAACCAAAAGCTTCTTTATGTGATGAAAACTTTCATAAAATTTCAGGTGAACACAATTTGCCATGCTACTGTGATGTATTAAACATGTTCACCAGAGTGCAGCATATCAATGAAACCAAAGAAGTTACACTTTTTTTTTGTTGGACCACTTTGGGCTTTATTTATGGCACAAAATGCCATCTGTTCAACAGGATTATACACTGTCACAAAGTTTTTTTCTCTCTAGTTTCAATATATGCTACATGTAAAAGCCAAAGTGTTGTTCTGATGATTGGGGACTTGGATGCAAACAGACTTCTCCTGCAGACTAAAAATTCTCAACAGGGTTCACATTTGGTTTTTTGGTGGCCAGTTCATGAGTGAAAATGATAGTTTGTAAATTTGAGCTGCATTTTAACAATTAAAGCCCCCCGTAATTCTGTCACTGTCAACTTGGAAAATGTTTCACGCTGAGCTTAGTTTTTGGGGCACATATTGTGACTGATCCCAGAACTGACCAACTGAAGCTACCCCAAATACAGATTAGATAGATGCAACACTTCTCACCCTGATGACCTTTTCTCTCTGGAACAAATTAAATCTCATCGAATCAGACCAGCGAACCACCTTTTATTCCTCCAAACTTCCATTTTTATGCTTTTTAGTCTCACACTGAAAGACATTTTCTTCACAGTACACAGATATTTAGATCCATACCTTGCGTTTTTTTAATTGTACACATGGAAATACTGTCACTTTGTCTAATAAACATTGAAAGGAGTTGATTTTTCTTTTTAATATGTTTCCACACAACATTAATGTCATCTCCAATCACAATCCCTTACACATTTCTTTTCTCAGCGGTGATGATTTTCCACTGTTCTTTCAGATTGTATTTATGACCTGGCCAAATTTGAACCCACATTCAACAGTCTGTTTAGTTTACTTTACATTTTGGCCCTTCTGAAACAGTGTACCATCTTCTTCAACTACACAATGCATCTTTAATGATGGTTGTTTAAAAAATATAAAGCTACTGTATCATTTAATTCTAAATGACCCATAACCAGCTGAAACCATTTTGGTAAAAAAGTACAGTTTACTTTGTGAAATCTTTGTCAAGGACAATATATACTTACAACAACTCATTTTCTGTTTGATTTCTAGTAATCAAGAGGAAAAATGTTGTTCAACTATCTGTGGACACAATGGACAACTACAAGATTGGACCACCATCTTCCACTTCCACTTTGACCAAAGACCCTTTGTATGTGGGTGGCATTCCTGGTATGTATTAATCAGTAAAAAAAAGTTGTGTTTTTATTTTGGTTAAATCAAGCTTATGCACTTAGGATAATTAAACATAACAAATATATATTATGACACAGAATTTATTAAAATGCAGGCTAAATAGCGAAAAATATGAAGGTTCTTCAATTAAAATGAAAAATTTAGTTACAATATCTACAGACATGATTTTAGGAGATGTTTTCTATAGTTTATTTTGTATAAAAAAGCATTGAAATCAATTGTAAATATAAATCAAATAGGTTGGAGCAGGGAAAATGTTCACCTGGTTGACCACCTGCACTTTTCTCCTGCAGGGACCTTGATGCACCAGACGCTTCCTGTCCGATCGTCCTTCGTGGGATGTATCCAGGACATGAAGATCAACGACATGTCGGTCTCCTTCGACAGGTCGTCAGCCGTGTTCGGCCCAGTCAACCTCAAAGAGTGTCCGGGCTGAGCAGGAACATCTCATCGCGTCACGACTGAGCAAACCTTCGGGACCATGTCGTCCACCAGCTATGTGCAATCTGTTAAAAGACCGAGAATGTGTTCGCGTGTCAGAGTGTGTGTACCGGGCAGGCGTTTAAGTGTGTATGAATGTGCGTGAAGAACAATGAGACGTGAGCAGCAGCTTACAGGTTTATAGTTTTTACTGCTGTGGTAAAAAAAATGTCTGTATTTATTTTGTAAAACAATCATGTCTCGTGTCACTTGTGGGAGCATTTCCTAACAGTGGAGCACAGGCAGGTGTGTTGGTCCATTGATTCACCCGCTGCCAGAATCTACTGAATAAGGACTTTATTATGGACAACCCAGCACTTTAAGAAAGCTGATCATACCT
The DNA here is from genome assembly GCF_001649575.2 of Kryptolebias marmoratus. Lineage (NCBI taxonomy): Eukaryota > Metazoa > Chordata > Actinopteri > Cyprinodontiformes > Rivulidae > Kryptolebias > Kryptolebias marmoratus. The sequence goes on along the minus strand of NC_051449.1, from coordinate 10,821,047 downwards.
TTTTTTGATGGTGCTGTAATTCTGATGAAGAAAACTAGCTTATATCAGTTGTTTATAGTTTTTTTGAATTATTATTGGATTCCAAAGTTTATTAGAATAAGTTGTTTACACCCACGGTGCTTAAATCAGTGACATTTCAGAGGTTGCCAAGGTATTATTCTATATATATCCACAAGCCAGCATGCAGAATTCTGTATTTTACCAGGTTGAGCACATTTTTCTTCCCTTTTTACACCTTTTGTTCTGATTTACCTCCCCATTTTGCATTCCTTTTGCATGACAAAAGTTATTTGTATTTGATTGTAGCTAAACTATAAAAGAACATGAATGTTGCATTTTTTTTCTCAGTGAAATAATAAGTATAAACTTATGCCCTTAGCATGAGTTCCACAGTTCTAGTCAGTCATGTTTGGGACCATTGTTATGAAGTTCAAAAAATATAACGCTGAACAAAATGTACCTAAAGTACTTAAATCCAACTGCAAGTGTTTACTGACTTGTTTTGTACATTTATATCAGAATAAATAAGATTTTATGTGTAAATTGTAAAATGCAATACAATTGGACACATTTAGACATGCATTCCTGTCTTATGATGACTAATTTGTAAAAAACTGTTCCATCAGTATTCATATATTTACTTCTTTGTGCCATAAACATGATCATTTTGAAGTGTGTTCAAGGTAACAACTTGCATTTTTTTCTTATCTTATCTTATTTCCCTATCAAAATAAGGCTTTGAGTGGAGTCCAAAGTTGTAGAGAAATAATAAAAAATCAAATTATATCCTTCTGAGACCCAATCTTTTGTTTGGTGTGCATTTTTTTCAATGCAAGGGTGTCAGGAGATTATTAAAAATAACAAAATGTAAATAAATTAATTACTTATAAACTCCAGTAATTGCAACCGGAAATGGGAAGAGAGCTTCACTTGTCTAAAATTATGTCACGAAAAAGAAACGACACATTTTTATTTTTCATTGAATTATCGAAGTGCCAAAAAGTCAACAGCGAGCGGATAGATTGATAAGTGACTTTGACAAACATTTTAAAACATGAAATCGTGCCTTCACAACTTCCGGTGCTGCTTTGCACGGACTGATTTATCTTTCTTTTATTTTATCAGTTTTACATTGAATGCCGCGTCGCCTCTGTCTGCGTGCTGATCGGAAACATGAGAATTCCGGGCCGCACTTGAAGGCAGCACATTTCCTGCCCGCGCAGGAACACAACCCGCCGGTCAGACAGGCGGCAGAATACGGAACAAAAACGCGTCAGACGGCGGTCAGGTCATGTAGTTGGTTGTAGTTACTTATGTGGTCCAGTCTCCGTATTTAAATATATTCATAGAAATATACCGACATGACAGGGTTCGTTCAGAAGTGCGCCACGGGCGGAGACTATTTTGGCTGTAAGTAAACTGTCCAGAGACACCGACCTCTGCTTCCCCAGCCGCCGCGTTTGGCTCCTCGCCTCCGGCCGCATCGGATGTCCTAAATGGCGGAACCGGCAGAAGCAGCGGCACCGGGGGGTTCCGAGGGTGAGAAGGCGGACCGGATAAACGACGCGGAGCTGGCTCTGAAAGGAATCAATATGCTGCTGAACAACGGGTTCAAGGAGAGCGACGAGCTCTTCAGGACATACAGGTCGGTGTGGGTCCACTTCAGGGGACAACACAAGCCCCCTCTGAGCTCCACTTCAGTGGCATGTTTAATGTTTACACACTTGTGATTAACCAGCATACGCAATGCAGACAGGAAAAAAGAAGAAGAAGGCATGTTAGATTCAGCATCCGTGTCACATTTGCTTGGTTTGTGTACACCTTATGGATCTGTCTTTATTTAAATACTCTAAGTAAACACTCCCACTCAGGGCAGACTTGTGTGCATAAATGCTGCGTGACTAATTATTAAAATGGTCGGCTTGTGATTCGTGCCAGGCAGCCTGCTGTGCTTGCTTTAAAGGTATTGACTCTGGTTTGCTTGTCTGACAGGTTGTCCTTCCTGAAATGCCTGTCACTGGCTGTTAGTCACTTTACAAAAGGTTTCTGTGCATCTGTTCACATGAGCTTCCTGTCTGTCAGCTGCATCAGAAGGGTCCTTGTAGGATCTTAATGTAAATATGGTTCCTATTCTGCTCAGTGATGTGATTATGAGACACTAAAGAGGTTAATAATGCTAAAATAAACAAGTCCCTGCTCTAACCAACCCCTCTGATTAATTGCATACAATGTAAACGTTCTCCTGCCCTGTTGGGTTGTCATAATAAGGTCACTTTAAGCAAAGGGTTTAGCTTTCAACCTACATGTTGATGCCTTAGAAGGGCAGCCCCAATGGGTTCTGACCCCCGGTGGAAAGCAAAATGTCACCACTCCCACTAATTAATCTAAGCACCGAGTGTCATCCTGCTTTGGTCTGCATCAGCGAGAAAACATGGAGGGAAATGAAAGTCTCAAGCACACGCGTTTGTGTCTGGGCCTGTTCGTGCCACTGTTTAAAGGGGGGGGAATGTGTCTTCACCTGTTCCCGTCTACACAAAAATGCTTGACGAGCCAGTGAAACCTGCATAACGCACGTTCGTGGGCCCTTTTTTGCAATGTTACGCAACTTTTTGTTGCTCTTTTTCAGGAACTACAGTCCTTTGATGAGTTTCGGGGCCAGCTTCGTGAGTTTTCTGGTGAGTAGAGAAGCAACAAGTCGTCCCAGGACACAGCCTGAAGTTGTGGTCCAAACGCAGACAAAGGGTCTTTTTGTTTCTTCTAGGGCCATTGCTAAATATTGCGAGAAACCCCACATTTTCCTCACTTTCTCTTCTGTCTTCGCTGTCATGTACACCAGGTGTGGACATGAAGGCCAGAGAGTCTGTCGCATTAAGCAAAAATATTATTTGCATGCAGAACATGAATACGTAGGATAAAATGGTCTTTGATTTCCTCCAAGCTGTTGTTTGCGCTCACTGATGTTGTGATGACTAAATTTGTGACATAACGTGCAGCCCTAGTTACTTTTGAAAGCACATAGATTCATTACCAGGCACAAAACTGTTTCTGTATTTTGTCTTTTGCACCCATATATTACCATATTGGCACTAAAACACACTTGTGACTTATTAGCTTTTTATCCTGTTAGATTATTTTAGGAAACGCTGTGATGTTTGAATCAAATCTAGCAAATGAATTTAATTATTATATTACTTTAAAGGTCCTTCAGCTGTAGTCTTGTCCCAAGCCTCTCATGATTTATGCAGTTAAATGCAAAAACAACAAAAAATCAAAGTGTAAGTGTAAATTTGAGCGCTCATTTTTAAAAGAGATAGTTTTGTTTCTTTAGACTGGTGTTGTATGTTGGATTTTCTTGTAAATGATTGATTCTGTTTAAAGAAGAAAATGTTTGTTGTGTCTCTTTAAAATGGCGATGCGTTGGTTGCCTCTCGTCTGAACAGCTTAAATCCTTTGACCTTGGTCAAAATGCTTCTCAGCGCTGAGCGAAAGCAGAGAGGAACTTCTCATGAAGTAAAAATGAAAGAACCAGTGATGTGGTCAAAGTAACCGAGGGATCTTTCACTTCTCTGTTCTGTAAAACAGTTCACAAGGAATTTAACCTTTTTACACAAAAACGGCCAATCAAAACGATACATGAAATGTAGTTTGGGGGGTAAATTGTACTATCATGACGTTACATTGATTTAAAGAAAAGAGCAAAGCAGTTTGATTGAACTCAGACTGGAGGACGTTTAGTGTGACATTTCTTGTTTCTGGTTTCTAATGTGTTGGAATCACAGGAGCATCAAATTATAAAATCATTGTACTATCTGCTGTAAGTACCTACAGGTCAAGGTACACTTTGCAAATACAACTGTGGATCATCAGAAAGGTGTTTTTTAATGGTTTAGTTTAGTTTTTAAAAGAAAAGGAAATCTAAACAGTTCAAAGATTACCGTTTTTACTGCTGAGCCGAAGGTGTCCTCCATGATTTGGCTTCTCTTGCTTCCTTGTTACAACACCTGAATAACCATAATTCAGTTTGTAAAGTTGTAGTTTGGTGCTTTCTTTGGCAGAATGCAGTGATGACATTCGAAGAGGAGAAAATGCAGATGGCCTTCGAGGACCTCAAAGCTACAGAGAGGCTGTGTGAAAGTGAAAACACCGGTGTCATTGAAACCATCAAGAACAAGATCAAACGGAGTGTGAGTGACTGCTTTCAGTTTTGATTTAGTAGGTTGTATAGCATATGATAAATGTCCATTTGACAATCGGCGGGTTGCTTTTCCTGCATGTCTCTTTATGTTTGTCTCTTATGTGTTTGTTTATATATATTTGTTTCAGCACATGGACTCTCAGAGGTCAGGGGTGGCTGCAATGGACCGACTCCAGAGGCAGATCATCATTGCAGACTGCCAAGTTTACCTTGCAGTTCTGTCTTTTATCAAGCAAGAGCTGTCAGGTATTTTGGCGTTTCTGAATCATATCGATCAGTCGGTTTCTTTTTAATCGCGGTTGGCAAAGGATGGCGTGCTTCCCTTTCTGTCTGCAGCATACATCAAAGGAGGCTGGATCCTCCGCAAAGCCTGGAAGATGTACAACAAATGTTACAATGACATCACGCATTTACAAGAAGGTGGCGGGAAGAGGGCTTCTGAACAGCCGTCTGCGTCCTCCGCCTCTGACCCGTCCGGCCGCGGTCGCTCCTCCTCGCCCGGGCCGAGTCCAGCCCAGAGGCTGGACGGCATCAGCCCCGAGGCGCTGGATCGGCTGAAAGGGTCGGTCAGCTTCGGTTACGGCCTGTTCCACCTGTGCATCTCCATGGTGCCGCCTCACCTGCTGAAGATCGTCAACCTGCTGGGCTTCCCCGGAGACCGACATCAAGGCCTGTCAGCGCTCTCGTATGCCAGCGAAAGTAAGGACATGAAGGCCCCATTAGCTACGTGAGTATGTGAGTGAGTATGACTGGTTGTAACCAAAATGTGAACTTTGGCTTTGTCCTCTAAACTCCTGAAGCACGCACTCAAGGACTGCAGCGTAGCTTTTTTTTGTAGTCTGATCTTGTTATGAAATAATTTTTAGTTTGATTGTTTTCACAAGACTTCCTTAGACATAAGTGTGGACATTAAAACTCAGCTAAGGTATATTTTAAAACTTTTAATCCAGTGTATGAGGGAGCCTAATCCTTTCTGCTTGCCTTACAGCCTGGCCCTGTTGTGGTACCACACAGTGGTGCAGCCTTTCTTCGCCCTGGATGGCTCGGACACGCACGCAGGCCTACTAGAAGCCAAATCTATCCTTAAACAAAGAGAGGCCATCTACCCAAACTCTTCCCTCTTCATGTTCTTCAAAGGCCGAATACAACGCCTCGAGGTAAAGGCAGAGGAGACGGTGTTTTTCGCCTCGGTGTTGTTCGATCGGCTGCGCGGCCTGGTCTCGATTTGCGAAAGCTCACTGTAACTCACGCCACAAACTTCCTCCTTTCGTAGTGCCAGATCGGTAGTGCCTTGACGTCCTTCCGCGATGCCTTAGAGCTGGCCTCTGACCAGAGGGAGATTCAGCACGTGTGTTTATATGAAATAGGTACCATTTTCCCCTCAGAGCTCACACCGTGTTGCTCGAAGCTACTTTTGTGCCGTAACGTGCGATTTGCGCCTGTTTCAGGCTGGTGCAGCATGATCGAGCTGAACTACAGAGAGGCCTACAGAGCGTTCGAGCGACTGAAGGCCGAGTCTCGCTGGTCCCAGTGCTACTACGCCTATTTAACAGGAGGTACTGGATTACAGGAGAATTAGGCTTTCAGCGCGTTTGGCGAGCTCCGTGTTGGCTGGTAACTTGCGGTGTTTGTTGCAGCTTGCCAAGGAGCCACTGGTGATCTGGAGGGAGCCGTTTTAGCTTTCAAAGATGTTCAGAAGCTTTTCAAGCGCAAGAATAATCAGATAGAGGTGTTCTCCATGAAGAGGGTAGGTAACATATCCGGCTCATTTTCCCCATTATTTGACATAAACTGCAATAAAAATCAATGACGTTAACGCACTAATTTTATTTTATTTTTTTTCTCTCAGTCTGAGAAGCTCAGGAGGCCCAGTTTAACCAAAGAGCTCTGCATTCTGTCTGTGATTGAGATTCTGTACCTGTGGAAAGCCCTGCCCAACTGCTCCACTGCCAAGCTGCAGGCCATGACGCACGGTAAAACGCACGCCCTCTGTGAGAGACGATTATGGCTGTGGTTCCGTTTGGCGCTCGACCTACTATCGGTTTGATTTTAGTCTTGCAGGGGATTGATGACGCCTCGTGTGCTGGCCTGAAAAATCTGCTTCTCGGTGCCATAAACAAGTGTCTCCATAACACCAAAGATGCCATGCAGGTACACGAGTAGATTAATAATCACCTGTCGCACAGCACGATACGCTGCACCTCATGGCTGCGCCAACGGTTGTAGCTAATCCATTCACTCATAATTACTCACTGTCAGCGAGTGTTAGATTAGCCATACCAGTTGTCTTTAATTTCTTCCTTTTTTTTTTAGCAGGCAGTGACTGAATCTAACCTCCCCTTTTTTATATTTCTTTGTTGAACAGTATTTCCATCTGGCTGCAAGAGATGAGGTGGGTCACCAGAGCAATTCCTATGTGCAGCCCTACTCCTGCTACGAACTGGCCTGTGTCCTGCTCAACAGCCCTGAGGTAGATTTTCTGTTTCTGTGTGTTTGGGAGGGAGACGGCTTCCTTTATGCGAGTTGGTGGGGGGAGTCACATGAGCTAAATATCTTTTTCATTCCAGACTGCAGAAAAGGGCCGAATGCTAATGCTTCAGGCTAAGGTACAGTAAGCCTTCTGTACGTGACGTTATTGTTTTTTTAAATTTTTTTAAAGTTGTCAAATCCAGGTGTCTTTTTGAAGCTAAATTCAACTCAGACGATTCCTAGCACTTGTTTTCTGACAGCTTCAATTAGTACATTTTTTTTTCCCCCGTTGCAGTGCAGCTTGAAGGTTTCTGTAATCAAAATGTTGCCTTTTCAAATTAGGGGCAAATTAGTAGTACTCAGCTTGTCTGATTATTTTTTTAATTAGGAACGTTACAGGATGAGCTCATTATCATTCTGAGGGAGGTGAGACATAAAAAGATTCACTCCTTGATCAGGAAACCTGTGAAAAGAGGAAGACCGTTGAAGCCAGCGAGCAGGTTTTAGTGGGTTGGCTTTACGTAGGAGGTGCGGTTACAGGAAGTCCGATTGCATCATTCTGGCAAGAGTAGTCGCAACCAGGTAATGAAGCTTAAACAAACAAACCAAAAATTCAGGGAGGATTTTTTTCTGGAACATACACAGATGTCCGGCTTAATAGCGACAGCACTGAGTTACAGCGACAATCACAACTGGAATTCATGTTCCTCGTAAACTCTGGCAGCGGCTGGTTGAAGCCGTGCCAGCTTTCTGTCCCTCCACTGGCGACCAAATATGGCGCCTGGTGTCTTAGGCTGAGAAAAGCAGGGATAAGCTTGACCTTTAAAAGACAAATAGAGTAATTGGTGCCGAATTTAGTTCAGGTAAAATGCGTTTTCTGTCCTCAGAAGGAAATCGAGCGTAGCGAAGCTGAGTGCATTCCAGCACATGGAGAATCTAGGTGCGGTTTCCTCTGCCTGAACCGAGCCGGGGAGCTCCTCTGCAGCAGAATCGACTCCGTTTATGTTTTGGCAGCTGACTTATACCGGAGACAGATCTCTGCAGCTGGAGCAGCCGTCACTGCGTGACTGAGGAGATGTACCTATTTCTGACAAGCGCACAGGAGGGGCCAGGTTGTGGCTGCGCTGCCGTCTATTTTTAATGAGCGTGCCGTTCCCTGATTGGCCAGCGAGTGCATTGATCTGTCTGTGCCGAGATGGAGGAGCTCGAACAAAGTAATATTCCCCCACTTTCTTGCATCATTTGTTCTGTGCAGGAGGACTATGCTGGCTATGACTTCGAGAACAGACTCCATGTTCGAATCCACTCAGCTCTCGCCTGAACGCGAGGAGCAGCTCGGCCCTGACGCTCCTCGGAAAATAGAAGAAAATTCAACCAGGAAGCCACTCCGAACCCCAACGTTTCACTACACGTCTTATGTTTTTATTTTGATGTTCTGAGCCAAAACATCACTTGAACATGAACAAATATTTCATGAAGAAATACAAGAAAGGGTTTATTTATTCGTTACTGGACTACACAAAATGTTAGCCCATATTTTTATTGTCTCAGTTTTAAAAGTAGATGCTGATCAGGTCAAATTAAAGTCTGTTTTTGAAAGGCATCAGCCACTTGAAAAGGTAACGATTTGTCTTCATACCTGGCAGGAAGTCAGATCAGATTAAGTGATGGGACTTTTAAGTATTAATTTAGCAAAGTAAATAAAAAAGAAAACCATAACTCTGAATGTCTGTCAAGCCAGTAGAAAAGTTTGGTTGCTCAGCATTTGTGCTGTTGTGACTTTGCTCATTCATAGATATAAGAAAAGATTTTGTTTTTGGTGTAAATATACACGGACTAGAAGTTTTAATAAAATGTGCGAACATTGCTCCACTTCCAAGTGGCCTAATTGCACAATAAAACTGTTTCCTGTAAACTGGTTTTACTTTATATTTGTTATAAGATGAATAAAAACACTGTAAAACAACATTTTCATTTATTTATTTTTTGTACTCAGAAGCAGAGATTTGGTTTATGTGCTGCGCCATTCAATCAGAATTTGACACGTTTGAAAGGAAACAAATTAAATCGATTTCAAGTCTTGAACTTTTCCCTCACCTGCTGCTAATGAGCGCTCTAAAAACACAAAGAGGCAGTGATGCAAGGGCAGCGAAATCACTGTTAGGGCTGAAAGAGATTCACTTTCAGAGTTTACTTCCAAGATGCAAGTCATAAATCTGAGGTTGGCGGTGAAAAGAAAAGTCTGGAAAAAATTTAGATGAACATTTATGTCCATCCAATGACACAAACGTGGACAGGTAAAGGACAGGTCCAAAGCCTCCTGCGTCATTAAGTAGTAGCTATGGAAATGTGCGACTCCAGGTGACCCTGATTGAAGCAGCAGGTCGAATGTGAAGTTCTGCAGATCAATAGTTTCCGTTCAGTTTCATTCAAATGCTGCATGACAAAAATTCAGAGCAGATTGTTGACAGCCTGAAACACCCTGCAAAAATCAAACTAAAAGCTGATGAAGTTGAGGAAATTAAATTTGCTCCTAAATAGCCAAATCAGTGACCACGGCCCATCGGACGCAAGATTTCATTTTGTGAAGACAAAAACAAGCCCACAGATGAGCAGCAGCTCCAGCTCCAGTTTACATCTGAACAGGAGCAGCAAACTCAACATATTCATTCTTGATACAAACATGGTAAATAACATTTTGATGGGCAGATTTTGTTTTTACTAGAAGACCTGAAATTACATGAAATTACAAGCTAAACATGCTTAAACTGTATGTCACACTTGAATTATTGTAGAAACCAAAAAACAGGAAGACATTTAGACTGTTGTGATGCATTTGCTAGGATCTGGGTAGTTTCTTCTTTTGTAAAAGGTCATAATCCAGAAAGCTTAAAGGAAACAACTTGCTTTCTTTTTCAAAGCTTTCCAATGACCCCTTTAGAATAAGAATTTCCAGGTCCTGATCAGTTTAAATTTAACTTTCTAAAAAACAAAACAAAACTTCATCATGTTTGATTTTTATAACCTTGATTGTGCACAATCCTGTCTGCAGTCATTTGATGCTAATTTGGTTAAAAGAAAGGCAAAACAAATTTTAATCAACGAAGCAGCAGGAGCAGAAACCACTCGAGAAGCGCAGGGTGCACACGGTTTACTCAAAACTAACAAGGATAAACAAACTTTATCGGTAAGCTTTTATTTAGCAACAATAGAAACTCTGTTTAATGTTCAAAAAGTGACGAGGACAAACTAAAACATTACGCTCACATGTAGCAGCTAGCAGTAGGGTGAGGAAAAGGTTCAGGGTCAGACTGTGACTGAGGTAAGGCTTGCATAGTTTTTTTTGTTTTATGCACATGCATTTCTCATGATAGAGCAATGCACTGCGCACTAAAAATAGCATCAGTTGGATTCATCTATAGCAAGGCCTTCACCTTTTCACACCCACAAATCTACAAGAGCAGAACCATTTGCTCTGCTTTCATGAGGAAAAAAAAAGTGCTACAGGGTCAAGCAGACCATTATTCTTTATACGTCTAAATACAGCATATAATTAAGGTGTTTTATCATTTCATTATAACTACTATGTTGCTCATTTTACTAGATCTAATATTTTACTAGCAGACATGTTTGCTGGGATATAACTCGACACATTTACAATCAGAGAACGCAATCTTAAAAAAATAGCAACAGGGCAAAAACAAAAAAATCTGAACACATTCAGTTAAAGACTATTAGATATCTGCACCACTCACTGTATCAGCTGGAAACAAAGGCAAATCTACTCTATCCATTTAAAACTCTGCGCCGCATAATATGCATGTACAAGTGTCAATCAGTGTGACAGCTGTGAGTAGAAAACACGAGCTCCGTCCTCGCCGTTTGAAGTGCTGCTGCCTCCTCACTGCGCTCACACTGATGAGTAAAGTGTTCCCATGACTGAGGAGAAATAATGACCTAACTACAGTTAAACCGAGGTTGCTGGTTAAACACTCCATCTAACATGAAATATTTCTAAAATACATTCTAGTTCATCTACATGCTAATACCTTGCTTTAAGTGGTTAGGAACCACAATAAATAAAGAGTTTTTGTGCTTTATTGTTCACACAGATCTACACTACCTGCCGTTCTGTATGGAGTCCGTGGTTTTGTTGCGAATGCCGAGAGTGCAATCGCCAGTGCAGCAGATTATGTTTAAAGGTGTTTAAAGTGAGAATCTATGCGTAGATCTGTGGACTTTTCTTCACATTTAGTAAATATCAGGCAGCTGAGTGTAATTCCTGTCCCAGTAGCCTTTCACGTAGAGCCAGTCCTGAGCTTTGTTGTGTGGGTTGGGTCCTTGTTGAAACCACCTACAAAATAATAATAATAATAAAAAAGACACTAATGAGTTAAAATAAACACTGAGGCAACTAAGATAAAATATTCACAGAGAAACGCCCACACACACACACAAAAAGGTAATAAGATATAATGTGCAGCTGGAAAATGCTGCTGCCCTTTCTTTTTTTGAAACCAAATATCCAGGAAGAACACACGCAGTTGTGCATTTTGTCCTGAGGAGGGTGGTGTCGTGCAGCACTTCACATCAGAGCAAACCATGGCCAGAGATTAAAGCAAAGCTTTGAACCAAACCTTGGGCCAAGTGCAGAACTCCTTCACATTTATTGTAAATGTCAGTGCATGGTTGACAACAACAAGGGGACAGGAAGTTAAAGCAGATCTGGTATCAGAAAACGAGCAACCATGTACTGTTGACGGCATCTTTCAGTCACTAACCTTATTTTCCATTCCTCTGTTGATTTGGAGCGATTTTTACGGGCCGTCCGCTGTTTCTCCTCGAGTCTCTTCTTCTCTGTGCTTGCCAGATCTACAACACGAGGATATAGAAAACACGACACTGTCAATGATAGTAAAGCGGTCGTAGCATGCCAGAAAGTCAGGTCCAAGACAAACACTGTACCTATATCTCCATTCTCCATGGCACGGATGTCCGGTCTGAGGCGGCTGTCTGTGGGAGGAAGGACTCCCTCCATGCTCTTGCTCAGCTCGTTGAGCTGCATGGTGAAGGTGGAGAATGCGTAGAACTGCAACAGAGACAAAAATCATAAAATGCATAAAATTGCTCAACACGGTCCCTCCCAGGAACGTTTCCTCGTGCTGCTCAGAACCTTGGATGAGTTTTCCGGCCGAGGCGTTATCTTCCAGACGAGCTCACTTCCAGGGATGACTTGGACCGTCTCTGCATCAGGTGGAGGCATCTCTTCGGACTCATCGGCGCTGCTCTGAGGTTACAAAAATGGTTTACAGTGAAATACAAGCATGCTGTTACAGATAAAGTAGCAAAACATTCTAAACAAAATGAACTATTTTCAGTTCAGTGCACAATTAAACGAAGTTATAAGAAAAGGATGATAAAAAGAGTAAAACAATGCGTGAGCTGAATCAACTGAGTTTGATCTTGACACCTTGCATTAAGAGTGCATAGCAACAAGCCAAGGTTGTCATGGTGCATCTCGTACGTATGTGCTCACCCAGCTCTTCATTAGCAGCAGGCAGACGCTGCAGACTGGATGCTCAGAATTCACCTTAGAATTGTCAAAAACTACTCCAGCCTGTCTTAAATAGGAGCAGCCTAAAAGCAGATGTTCTAATTTGAGATAAAAACCTGCAAACGTGAATTTTAGTTCACAAATAAAAAGCAGTTTCCTTGTCGAGAGATTGAAGATGTCACCATGAAAAATTGCAGGGGTTCCTTTTGTAAATACCTAGAACTGCAACATTTAGATTCCTCATCGCTGAGGGGGGCTATTTTTTGTAAATTATAAATCCCCATCAGGGTGGTATTGTGTATACATGATGACAGAATGTACCTGCAGAATGACACACACACTCCTAAACATACAAGCCAAATACTAGAAACAAAAAGCATCTCATCCCCTTCAGAGCCCTGATCTTAACATTAGGGAGTGAAAAATGGAGAAAGATTTCATCCAGAAAGGAGCTGTTACAATTTCTGGAACAACCCTTCAACCAAATCCAATCCAACGTTTTCCATGTACCTGAATCAGGGAAACATCTTACCTCCTTGTTGTTCTTTTTGTCCTCGGAATTCTTTTTATCCATCTTTTTGTGGGACTCAAAAGTAACGGGATCAACTGCATATAAGCAATCAGTCCATTTGCCATATATTGCACAGAGCTTCTTTTTGCTGCAACATGTAGAAAAAAAGAAAAAGAAAAAAGATTTTAATAAATCCCAGCTTCAGGTGACATCTCTTAATTAAAACAACGCGCAAGCTGTCACGTCACTTTAGAAACGACAAAGTAATAAATGAGAAACCACTCGATACCTTTTATCTTGGATGTATCCCTCAACTTTATGGAGCTCTTTTCCAAAGAGGCCACAGGGCTTGAATGCCATGCTGCATCTCTCTCCGGTTCTGAAACGGAGTGACAGCCTGTTTACCGACTCTCTTCCACTTATCTCCCCTCTGCAAGTTTTCAAACATTCATTATCCTGCTGACACTCCTCTGTTCTAATGGCAACTGTCCCAGTTTCGGCTTCCATCATCAATAAACAAGATCTAAACGTAGATTACCATTCCTCTGCAGAATGTCTGTGCATGTAGATGAACCAGGAGAGCGCATTTTGACACATACGAGCAAAACACAGCAGAAAGAGGGCAATATCTCGTACTTCTGATTGATCACTTCCACGTTTCCATACTGCTCAATCCAAAGCTGACCGACAATGATGTTGTGGACACAACAGGTGGGGTTCGTCCAGGTGTATGCTTCATTATATCTGTGAAGGTTAAGAATCAGCCAGTGAAACACGAGTAACATGAAATAAAGTTGAATTAAAAAGGAATATACTGACTTGGGCAGCTCCAGGGTGATGATGCCTTTGGGCTCAGCTTCAATGCTCTTTCCCCAGAACTTGAGCTTTGGATATATGGAACCATGAAACACGAAGTCCTCTTCGAGACCCTCCGCGTGAAAGGCACTGATGGGAGGGTGGTGGCTCACTTGCTCGGACACCCACCTGAAGCCCAAATCCTCTCTGGTGTGAAAGAAATGAGCAGCACTGCAGAAAGTCCACCGGCAAAGGCTTGATGCTTATAAAACTTTGGCGCATCAGCCGTACCTGATCAGCTCATACGTCTCCCCCAGCAGTGGGTTGAAGGGCTTCCCCGTCCGCTCCCACTGAGATGCTACAGCTGACACAGCAAATGCTGCAACACACTACAGAGCACGGCTTTATCATAACCAAATCAGCGACAGGATTAACCTGACTTACTTAAATAAGGCAGCGAGTGATTTTGACTTGATTGGAATGAACAGCATATCGCAGGTACCTTCATCCTCTCCACAGAGTCTGTCGCAGCATTAGCCTGGTGGATGAGGTAGGTGTGCTCCATGTATTCTGTAAGTCGCTGCAGGAAGCTCAGAGGCTCATTAAATACCACCGGCATGGCAATCTTTGATAACTCCTGAGTGGGAGAAGAATTTGAGAAGAGATATAAAAAAAAAGCAATAACTTGGCAACGGATTGTACGTTTCCTTTTTGAGTTACAAGAGAAACATTCTATCTGTTGCAACCTTAATATCTGAAGCCTGTGAGGTGATATTTTGCCTGACAAGCATATATATGAAGTGGATAAGGACAAAAAACCCTCAGAGGTAGATGCAAAGAAGAAAATGTACTCTTATTAGTGTTGCACAGATGGTGTACTTTCCAGTTTTTAAAAAAAAGCATCTTGAGAGAAAAGTGCAGGTGTAGAGGAAAAAAGAGCCAAATCTGGAGCAACAGAGAAAAAGTTGCTTGTTTATCTGCGACCCCTGGAGCTCCATGTCTGCACAGGTGCAAACACACTCAGCTGCCACTGTAACAGGCATACAGTAATAAAAATGTTACCCAATAAGTGAGGCACAGGGTGGGAAAAGGTGCTTAACGTGACTATTAAAAAGAGTTTCGTTAGAACACGTGACCAATAGCCACAGTGGCCAATTAGGAACTTGAAGATTTTCTCTCAGCTGGGCTGGTAAGATAAGAAAAAAAGCTACTTTGTAAAAAGATTTACAATGCCAATTAATCTGCTTAAAGTGCACGTGTTTTCACTTTCTACATCTGCGAATACGCAGCCTAACATTTGCTGTAGCATTGACAGATGCTGCCACCTGAAGCAAATTGTCAGAAATGCTTGAAATGATTCAGTCCGACTCCACACACTGCTTGAAATCATCCTTCTGTGTGGTGGAGAAAAGTGCTTTCAAAACGGAGAAAATAGATGAAAGAAATCAAAACTTTATTTACTCAAATTCCTCAGTACCTGATCCTGGGACTTAAATTTGCTCAATATTCAACAGCTTCTTTCAGACAAACTCAAATCTTTAGTATAGTAAGGTGTACAAAACTGAGGCGACCTGATTAAAGCTGGCCTGTTCTCACCATGCCAATGCATTTCTTCAAGATGCTCCAGATGCTCACGTCATTCCTGGAGAACATGGGAGCCGGTAGAGAAGTTCTGTAGGAAAAATAAATAAAAAAACAAAATAAACATAGGTAGAAATAGGTGCAAGTATGATGGCATCCATTACTGTGAAGATAAACGTAATTTACCATCTATACATACAAAAGTATGCATTTTTTTTGCCAGCTGTTTGAGTTTACAGCCAGGACTTTTAAATATAAATTGTGCAAATGATCCCATCTCCCTGTCACTTAAATCCTTTTTTCCTAAATGTCCCAGACTGAGTAAACTATACAATAAATTCATTATTTTGTCAACAACATTATGAGCTTAAAGTATTTAAAACTGTCAGAGAAATCAGTGTTTGGAGGGAAACAAGTTATCTGACACCTGTAAGCTGATGTGCTTTCAGCTGAGCAGCTCAAGCCTCACGCAGCACACATGAACGGCTTTCAACACAGACTTTAGGCTCTTAAGTAGATAAATAAAAAGGTCTTTGGATGATAAAACATGACTGGTCTTATTCCGAATCTGAGATTTTGGTCCTCTAATAGTCTTGCCGACATCTGTAGTATGTTGTGTTTTACAGGTAGGCGAGCTCGAGGCAGATGGCGTTCTTGTTCAGAACTGAGTGCCGGAGCGGCTACACACATAAAAGCCTTTACTTCAGCTAAATAAACAGTGATGCAGGGAGCGGGGAGATTTGGGGGGGGCGCTCCATCTGTACGATGAGCAGAGCACTGATGCATGCTGGATATACTTCTGGCCTAGTTTTTGTTCCAATTCCCTCTGCTCCAAGATGTATTTAAGCAGAAGATTTATTTCATTAAACTAATACCAGGACTTTCTATTGTCTAGATAATTACTACGCAGTGCTGTACTTATTCAGACAATTTGTGAGCCCTGTAAAAATTTCTGAAAGCTTTAAAATCCTAATTTCCGAGAGCTGACACAGTCTATTGCGTTATAAATCTGGAAGTCTGTTGGGTAATTTTTTTATTTTTAAAATCAAGAAAACTGGGGGAAGAATGTCTATTTACAGTAAAAAGTGTCAGAAAGCCAAGCGGCTCATGTGCAGCCAAACATGACAGAGATCTTTTAATGACATGAGTGAATTTAAATAAATGCACAAACACACAAACACACCACCATCTGCACACAAACTTAGCGTGCCGGCCGGCTCTTTTCTCAGATTCTTCTCCCAACCAGTAAAAGCTAAATTATTTATGAATCACTTGTTGAGTCAACAAAGAGTGGCCAAGACAAAGCCAGGCTCCTAAGAGAATGTCAAAATTTCATTCAAAAAAGAAAAATAAAAAAACGCTGAAGTGATTGGTTTTTTTTGCAGAGCTGGAGCTCAGCAGAAACAAAACAGACTATTCTCTGTGGATTGACTGTCTCAGGCAAGAACACCTGACTACAAAAAAAACAGACTTGTGTGGAAAGGTGGCATCTCATTACTCCCACTCTGCCTACTGGATTACACTCCTGTTGACTCAGTTCAGAAGCTTTTTATGGGACACGTATGAAGTGCCCCATCTACTCAAAAATAGAAGTTCTAACCAACTGAGTCCAGCTGTGAAAGTCATTTTGAACAAAGATGTGAATATGTAACAGGCTTTCTGGAAAACTCAGAGCACCCCGTCTCTTTGCACTCAATTTAAAAATCAGTAAACAAGCCTGACATCAGAACTGGAGCATGTCCTACCTGTGCTTCTTCACGCCATTGTGCTGGGCTGCTTGGTTGCCATGGTTACCTTCCCCTGACATTCCGGCAGCCCCCTTGTGTGTGCTAGGATGGTGGAGGCTGTTTTGCAGGGGGGAATCTCTGCCCTCGTCCTCTTCGTACGAGTAGCTGGCCACAGACAGGAAGCCGCTCACAGAGAGCTCCGACTCAGACTCTGTGGGATGATGAAGATGATGACGATGATGATGAGGGGGGCAGGTGTCAGCTCAAGCAAAACATTTGCAAATTCACATTTGAGAAGATGACTCAGAGCCGCATCAGCTCTGGCTGCCTAAACAGTATACGCTTCAAAAATAAAAGCACTCCTTTCTGAGTTCCTCTCGAACCTCCTCCTCTCTCCTCCCCCCCGCCCCCCGCCTCCCGGCTGCCGGCTAAACCCCACCTGAGGATTGTGTTCCAATAAGAGGACACAAAGAGGCTTCATTTCCTGCAACATTGTTTGCTCGATGCAACTCCGCCCTTACAGAGCACTGTCAGTGGCACTAAAGGTGCTGTCACAGAAACAAAGGAGAGGAGAATAATGCACAAAATGGACTGCATATGCTAGTCAGAGATGAGAGCCTATTGTTCTGGATATTAAAAATATGTCGACTGAATTTCAGGCAACAGCTTCACAGATTAAGGTAGAAGTAAATATAACTACATCACAAAGAATGTTTTATTTAACTAAACCACACATTTATATATAAATATTAGTAATAGGCTGGACACTTCCAGTTTGCTTTAATTATCTCTGAAATCTGTTCAATTAAATGAAATGACAAACTCTACTGACAGGATATATAATTAGAAAGCTACACATCTGTGCATTAAAAAATATAAGCACGTATGCAAAGCTTTTAAGCTCCCTTTGACCAGTGACTCCATTGATTTATCAGTTGATTCACCCATTCATCCTAACTAAGGTTGGGTCGTGAAGGCAGGGCAGCAAGGCCGAGACTTTCCTCTCTTCAGCAATATTCTCCAAGCTCATCTTGGGGGGTCCAAAGGCATCCCTATATCAGAGGTCTCCTCTTCTAAAGACAAACCTGAAACACCTCCAAGGGAAGGCGACCAGGAGGTTAGGTCCTAGTGGTTCTACACAGAGCTCCTCATGGACAATGGAGCTCCTCACCCTGCTCATCCATGTTTCGTTGGAGATTATCTGTATCTTATAACCATATGTGAGGGTTGTAACAAACTGACCAGAAAAATCTACCATCAGAGACTGAAACAATGGCCCCAAATATCAATCCATGTCTTGCTCCAACGTACCATCATCCACGAACAAGGACAGAACTTAAATTCATCAGGTTGAGGCACTAATCTCAAAAAGATCCTCAGGAAGGCACTGATGCTAGACCAAGAGTAGAGAGGGACCAAGAGACAGAAAGACGATGATGGTCTACGAGACAAAGAATTAACTCTGAACAGAACTATAGTCAAACATGGTGGTGGCAGGATCATACTGTGAGAGAAGAGCTTCCATCCGTTTTGACACTGCTTGAGAAGTTTTGCCAAAAAGAATGAGCTTAACAGTCAAAATCGAAGTGAAAAATGTTAAATGTGATGTTCATTGGTTTGTTTATCATGTAATAATTGCCCATGTAGGGATTACTGACCTGACACAGCATCATAGAAGTCATCTTCAGTGAGGGTAGAGAGGGTAGATGATCTCCTGATCTTACTTAAGGACTGTTTGAGTTCTTGGCGCTCAGTTGTCAAAGTTTCAAGCACTTCTGTCAGAGCTTTGTTCTTCTCCTCCTCCTGCTCTACCTTTAGGCTCCACACCTGTAAGCACAGGACGAGGAGCCAGATAACAACACAGACACAACAACAAGAATCTGTTCATTGTTGCTAAACCAACATTTTACCGAACATCCATTTGAGCAGTAAAATCAACACTGCTTCCAAATTTGAAAGTGGAGTTTGATCAACAAGACAGTAATGATCTGCTTGTTCAGCTGCCACAGTGTGTGTGTATGTGTGTGTCCTGGTGGTGCTGATGGCAGGACATTGTTTTAAACACTGCAAACTGATCTTGTTTCGTTCTGGTGGAAACATACACCCCAGTTTCAGAAAGCTCTGTGGCCCAGGATTAGGTGTCCTTTCAGAGCAACCTGAGCGAAGCCACTGTGGGACGGGACAGATCAACGTTTCCTGTCGTCTGCAGCTGATGTGCAGCCTGTACTAAATAAACCAAAGACAAAACTAATGGGGGG
>NC_051449.1:10759261-10801932 GCF_001649575.2 Kryptolebias marmoratus | reverse complement strand
GGGGGGGGGGGGATCGTATATCATTACTAGAAAATATTTGCATTTTCTTAAGAAAACTAAATTGCTTAAATAAACTCAACTTACATACATCTTTAGGCAAAAAATATATCTCTGAAAGCAAACAAAGTGCTGTGATCACAAAAACTGGAGCACGGTCTCGGCAGCTGAAAGGTAACCTTGAGGAAGAGAGACGAGTCAGCGCAACAGGAGCTTGTAAATCATGGTGTAAATCAGAGACCGCAAACCGAAGCCCGAGTGTTCGATTGAAATTGAAAAGCTCAGCCTCTCATACAACCCGCAGTAGGTTTCATAAATTTTGTGCACAATTCAAAAAAAAACAAAAAAAAAAACACCTGTCACTGTGTCTGCCACCGTGTTCAAGACTGAAAATATTCTATAAACAAAGTGTACAGATAAGCTCATATTATTCATACTCTGGACTCAATTTGATCTAAAGGGAGTCTTTTTTTCTTTGATTTTAAATGTCTTAAGGTCAGGACAGTCCTCTAAGTCAAATACATTATGAGGGAACAACTACACTAAAGACAAGGATGCTGTCAAAATTATACTACTATTAATACTGTAGTATTTTATATCCCTAAATTAATTAATAAAATAATTTTAGATAAATACTTTAGAACAGTCCGTTTATAAAGCTGATGTATTTGAAGCAAGGCATAAGAAATGAGGAAACAGAAGCAGCAGATTCTTTCGACATAATGTGTTTTTCCACACAAAAGTTTCAATAATGATCTTAGGAACACAGCAGTAGCTGAAGTTTTGACCTGACCTCCAATTCTCTTTGTCCCAATCTAATCAAGCACCTGTGGGGTGTACTGAACAAATGAGTCTGATCTGTGGAAGTCCCAACTTATTACTTAAAACGGAGGTTTTTGCTGCAATATAAACACAGAAGGTCTACTAGAGTCCATGCTTCAACACAACAAGGCTAATTTTGTAGCAAAATGAGGACGTGCTAAGTGTTAGAATGGTAATCATTATCATTTGATTGACTAACCGAATGGTAATCATTATCATTTGATTGACTAACCAGAATCCTGTTTAGAATCTATGGATTGAACCAAATAATAAAGAAGATAAAGAAGTCTTTTAAACTTCCAAAAAAACCTATAAATCACTTCAGAACATCTGTGGCCCAGAATCCTATCAGGGACATGCACGGAGCTTGCAAGCAGTTTTATTAGATTGCTGTAATTCCAAATATAGATTTGGCCTCAAACTGCAGGGAAATGCTCCCATTAAATTTGTACAAAGAAAAGTAGAAAAGTAGAAAAGTCAAAGATTAATATGCCACTCTGAAAAATAATAAGAAAATGACAATGGAATGAACGGCTACTGCATGTGTGGCTCATCATTTCCCTTTCTCTTATAAACCTAAAGCCATTATAAACATAATCATGAAGATATTCTATCTAGACAGTAGCAAAAGGCCTCTTCAGCTTTTTCTCAGTTCATCTAGCTGATCTACCACGAGGACCCTGTAAGACTGTCTTGTTCTACTGAAGAGAGCTGATTGATGATTTATTGCAAAAAATAAGGCTATCAGCTTCATTTGAAGTGGTGATCAGTCAAGCTAGATTTATATTAACTATAGCCTATAGAATATGCTGCATTTACTCAAATAATCCATATTTATCTACTTTTAATACAGGATTAGGCGTTTTAAATTGTGGTAAAAAAACAAACTACATGTATGATGATTCTGTGCTTTGCCATTTCCTTTTTTTATTATTTTATTTTGAAAAGGGTGTACAAAACCTCATTGACAAGTGTTAACAGCTGTGTGGGGGCAACGCTGCAGCACAAGTTTAACACTTACTCTTCTCACCTATGTTGCTCACACCACACACACGGTTTCTTTTTCCCGTACGACAGAGATGCAGCTTCAGAATGGACGTTCAGGTTCTTACCGCTCGGTCAGTTTTGTTTTAAAAATGTTTGTGGTTTGCCTTCCGACTGTGGGACTGGTGCTGCCGCATACGACAGTCAGCCGTGCTCCGAAGAGATGAACTCCCCAGCTTTTGTTTAATGAAATTCGTGGTGGTTGGAAGATTTGCATTAAAACACTTGCAGCAGTATTGAAATGGAAATCAATTTAGAGTATCTAATTAGAGCAGTTTAACAAATTAAATATCTATCAATGAACAAAACAAACAAAAAAAAGAGTTCATGGCTTTTTTTTTTTTTCTTCTTTGAATGTGGGATGTGATAAATCATCTCCCTGTGTTAGCCTATGTTAACGTTCCTCAGCCCAGGCACTTGGCACAAGAGCCCATCCACTGTTGTGCAACAATCCCAGCCAGCTCTTTTCTTCTACATCCTCTCGCCTCGGCACAAACTGTGCTATTTTAAGACTTGCTGAGGCTCTATGATGTAGCCGGAGCCTGGGAGGGATGCTTCTTCTTGGCCAACACCCTAAAGGGTAGAGGTTTTAATTTGCTCTCTGCTGAAAGGAAAGGAAATCTCCAAGGGAAAAATATTGTTTTTAAAAAGGCGTTATGATATAGTAACTGTACAAACTGCTGATGTCAGAAAGCCAAGAAAGCAGAGTGAAGAATGTATCTCTGAAACAGGAAATAAGTTCTCATTTGCAAAAAATACCCCCTGTAGCTCCTTAATCATTTAGGTCCCTGAATAAAAGATTAGGTAAAAAACACTTTTTGTCTTCTAAAGAGAAACAAGAACCCAGAGAAACCCTCTTTAAACGCATCTCACTCAAAATGAGAGAAAGTTAGTGGGTTAATAAACATATGACAGTGATTGAGTTTAAAAACTAAATGAGGAGCTTTAAGAGGGCAGCAATTATTTTACATAACGCAGACTTAAAAAAAATAAATAAATAAAACTACTGCTACAAAGATGGCACATAACCTTCACAGGAACAAACACCAACAGATCCGCTTATCTTCAACCACTAAGTGATCTCAAGCTCTGAGCCTCCATTTGTTTTCCTGACAGGTGTGGAAGCATATTGCCTGACAAACTCGATGAAATGTTGGGTCAATAAATCTGGGAGACCCGTCTGCCTGAGCTTGTCTATCTGCAGCTCAGTTTTCAATGAAACTGACGCGAAAAATTGAACCAGCAGCAGGAATGTCTTCGCTTGAAACAATTTATTTCCCCAACTGGTCGTCCTGCGTGCATTTGTATAAAGTAGCACTCTGCAACAGCTGCTGATGTAGGTCACGTCTACAATGCTGAGGGGCAAAACTGTAATTGCTGTAAAAGCCTTTGAACTGTGCATTGTGTTTCACTGTTATACCATCCTCCTGCACGTCAGAGTCCAAGCACAACGGCACATGTGGTCTGCTGCATGCTATGTGCACCCAAAACAAATGTGTAAGTGTCACCAACCATTGCATTTATGGTGTGGCAATGAAAAGATGGGATTAGACTTAATACTGCTTAATACCAGCAATCTCAGCAGTGTAGGAAATATAATCCTGTTAGGGTGTGGAGCAATAGATGCTGCATGCTTGTTAAGACATTTCTTTCTTGTTACACTGAGGTTTGTGAAATTAACTCGGACCTTGTCTGCAGACGTCTTCAGTCTTTTGGTTGTGCCTTCCATAAGAATTTCCATCTCAATATGAGGATTTTACATCAGAACACTTTCAAGTACGTCAGGATACACTCAGCAAGACGATGCTGAATTCAAAAGATAAAAAATAAAAATATAGGCACTAGAAAGAACAGCCATTATGCTCAAATCGTTAACCATGAATCTTTACTTTAAAAGCCAATCGATAAATATTATGTCTAAGTCTTCTGTGCAATATTAATCCCCGTCTGTCTGCTCTCTTCCTTGGACTGAATTCATTACTTAATAAGATGATCTCATTAAGAAGATGAAATAAGCAGTGGAGCACGCAGCAGCACTTCAAACACGCCCAATTTATCGCGTTAAAATCAGAAGATTAAAACCAAAGAAATGACCTTTACACACTGATGAAAAGCCGCCGGCGGTGCACATGCTTCAAAACAAAGCTGGAGTAAACAACAAGGTACAAAATGCCAGAATAAATCGACGTTCAACTTCAAACGCTTCGCACCGAGTCAGCTGGGACGAGCCCACAGCAAACAGTTCGTCAGCTGATGACTGAGAGCAACACAGAGGATTTTTTTTTTTTTTTTTTTTTTTTTTTTTTTTTTACACGCGATCCGGTAAATCTTTTACCTGTTCAGAAGCTGAATGAAAGCACTGTTTCTGCCTCTTCTTTTCCCTGTGTGAGGATGCTTCGGCATGCAGACGCGAACATGTATTTTCAAAAGGTGGGGGGAGAAACGTGCATCTCTAAGTCAGTGAATATACGAGCGCTTGAGTTGCCTCACTCAATGCACACACACACAGCCTACCCCCCCCCCAAAGCAGGAGCGCGAGGATCCAGTTCCGAGGGTTTTACTGTGTGTGTGTGTGTGCGTGAGTACGCGAGCGTGTGTGTTGTCTGCGTCTGCACTGATCTGCAAGCTGAATGCAGACCTAAGCATAAAAGCAGATCTCTCCTACGTCCTTCCTACAGACATGCCAGTGATTATCACACCATTCCAATACTCCCAAGGGCAGAGCACAGCCACTGAGACAGGTGGACAGCGACACGTAAGCGTGCACGGAACAATTTCAAATCTGATTGGCGCAAGAGAGTAAAAGGGGGAAGGGGCTTGAGGATTTTGTAATCATTCTGTGTAATAAAACCAGCCAATAGGAGCACAACATGGGTGTGGTTAGGAGAATCAATGAAAAGGTCCATACATGTTCAGTGAGCAGCAGCAACTCCAACAAAGCTTGCTCTAAACAAACAGATCTACAAACCATGTCAGAATACCCTGACCTCATTAAATTATGTGAGGAGTCAGTGGACTTTGTGATCCAAAGAAATTAACAGCATATATGATGAGATATTTCCCCTTACCTCCTCTTGTTTTGACAGCAGTTCAAGGCACAACTGTAGAGCTTCACAGGTTTTACTTGAAAGCTCACTCGTCTCTTTTGCTTTCAGCAGAAGAGGTGCCGCTAATGCTTTGAAAAAGAAAAAATAACACATAGATGCCCATTAGCTTTAAATGTTTACAGTTTTCTGAAATAGTGATGCAACTCTCCCCACTGTTGCAAGGCGACAGCTCAGAGAAAACTGGGGTTCTCTCTGATGTGCATCGATATGCCATCTTGTGAACTGACAGCATATACTGCAAATAAAAATTCAAATAAAACTGGGATTTTTTTTAAGGCAATTTCCATGATTACCCTATAACTGATAGATCATTTAGTATATGTTCATAATTTTCTGATAGTGTAAAACTAAATTTACATTTTTTCATTATGCTGCATATTCAATTTTAAGTGGAGAAAAAGTAATTTACTTCAAGAAATAATTAACTTAAATTGATCTAAATCAAACATTTTACTTATAACATGTTTGCTAATGAATTGACTGCTTTGTTTATTTTGACAGTCATAATAAATATTTTAAAGGCTTAGTAGTAGCAGTTGTTTTTTCTTATTTGTGTAACTCTGGTAGAGTGAAGGCCTTTCACATCTAATGTCAGACTTTAGGTTGCAGCACCCAGGCACATGACACCAACCTGCTTCACTTACACACTACCTTGGAACAAAACATCTGATAACTTCATTTAATGTCATGTTGTGTAACTTGTCTCAATACTTCAGAACTAGTTTTACAAAAAAAAACCAAAAAACCATGGCAATAAAATGAACTACAAGGATTGCTTGCTACCAACCAAAATGCTCCTCGTTCTTCACCATGGACTCAAATATTGAGACTTCACTCTCCAATTTCTGCTGGTAGGCCTTGGCTGCCTGCAGGAGCAGAGGACAAGAGGGGCACTTGAGCTATGCAGCCTAATGAAAGGACAAACTTTTCAGAGCTGGGGGGATGGAGATAAAACAGTCTCATATGACTTAATGTTCTGTATTAAAAACAAACAATTTTCACTGAATAATCCTTAACTGGGAAACACGGAGACAAACTGTTACTTGCAATCATTAAATAGGACCACAAAGACAACATGGAAAGAGAAGCTCCTTGAATCTACAAGAAGCTATGGAGGGAATGCAAGAATCCATTGTTTACTCCTCCAAATGACCTATGTGTGTGATTTATGTCCCTGATCTATGTGCACCAGGAGCACTAAAAGTAGAAACTCTTGAAATGTATAATCGGTTAAAAACAATTAAGTCATGCATTACTGAAGCAGGAGTGGAGTGCTGCTTGAGTAATAAGCTTTTATTTAAAAGAAAAGCTACCTGAAAAGCTTGTGCCAAGTTTTCCATTTCAACGTCACCATCTGGGTCGTAAATAATCGGGTCTTGGGTGCAGTAACGAGTGCTGTAACACGCATGCTTCTCCAAAGCCTCCAACCATCTCTAGACAAACAAATACCAGGAGAATTTACATAGCAGTCTATTAAGGCAGCAACGTTTGCAGACCCAGGTAGAACGGCAGCAGTGGTGGAGATTTTTATCTCACTTTTCTTGTTGCCAATGAGTCCATTTTTGATGGGACCTTAAAATGATGCACAGTGTCATCGAAGCACCGGAGCATGAAGAAGCAATGATCCCATGGTTTCACCTGGAATGACAAACAGGAAAGGGATACGTTTTATGCAGCAAGTATCATACACTATTATATCCCAGGCTGAATCCAATCACAGCTGAAACGTGTGTTGACTGGGCATTCCTGTGCAATCATAATATTTGACACTAACTACTTACCATGCAATAGGCTTGTGTAAGAGACTTGGATCCCTGTTTTTTAACTCCAGCTTGTGCATCAGCTCTAAAATATATACAGTACAAAAATAAGAATCCAACATCAGACAATGGCCAGTTAGACAGAACTATATCGCCTGTGTTTATCTATGGTCGTGTGCATGTAACGTTCTCTCACTCTTTGGGGTACCAGGAGATAGTTCCGTTCTCTATGACCACCCAGTGAGATCGCCAGCCAAGAAAGTGCGAGCTCTGGCAAAGATACAAAAACAAATTGGTCATTTAGACACATCATTTCAACAGATTTATAAAAGAAAGAAAAATATAAAACCCCATGGACATATAAAGACAAACAGTGCACTCTACTTTGCAATGTTGCACATGAAAATCTTGGCTCCAGATGCTGCTTTGATCCAAACTGACAGCTGTCTCACCAAGCAGGACAGCGAGCCATATCACAGAGCTAACACTGTTCAGAAGATGGGATCAGGAGAAGAAGTACACACCAAAACGAGTCCAACCCATGCAGGTCTATTCCCATCTTACCCACAGCACCTAAAGCATTTACTTTAATGATCTACCTGCCTGACAACTAAGAAGTCCAGTGTCCATTTCCTGATGATTAGGGAATATTTTGACAAAATGAGGAGCAGCCACAATACTGAGCACCCAATTTTATCATAGCTTTTTGCAGACAATCAGTATAAATGCCCAGAAGTATAGTCTTCAAAATAAAGTACTGAAATGTGTCTGGCACATAATTTATTAAGACGACAACATATTAAATGAGTGACTAATTAAACTGTTAGTTTCTTTTGTAGACTGTTTCACTCTTTGATTATCTCACGGTCTCATGATGTAGTAAATTTATATACGTTATCTATCAGCCTTGGCCATCAGAGTCAGTAGATGAGTCCAACGCTGATGCAGCCAAGACGATTGGTCTAAAGCGGATTCTTTAGAAACACATCAGCTCTCTTTATCAAAGGTCTGCATGGGCTCTCTGATGAGCTGTAAAACAAATATTTCAGACCTAGCAGAAAATGAGTAAAACTAAAAAAAAAAAAAACAAAGACCCACCAACTCATCATAATGCATTTACTGACTCTGCATTAAACAATCTATCATTAACTTATTGAGCAGGATAAATTTTTTTCACTGAAAAATAATAGAATATGTATTTTTTAATGAACTTTTTGTGCAGTAATTTCCAAGTGTAACAGATTAAAGAAACACAGCTATTTAATGACGTATTTACTGAACTGTGATAGTCTTTCCTGCCAACAGATCAGTGTGCACCATCAAAAGTGTATGGATTATAGGCTGAACAAAAAAAAGCAAATGAGAAAACACTCCAACATCTGGGTACCTTCCAAAGAGGGCCCTCAACCTTCTGCACTCCACCTGTCACATCCTAGAGAGAGAGAGAAAAAAAAAAGACTCAGCCTAGTTAACATTAAACTGACCATGCATGACAAATTTTTAATTTTCTCCTCAGCTCAGACTGTGGCTTTTTTTTTTTTCTTTTCATTTGCGCCGTGACTATGCAAAATTCTTTCCTGAAGCTGTGCTTATTGGACATCCGGCCCAGAGCAAAGACTGCTGACTTGTAAGAGTTTTCTGCACAGTCAGAGCTCAAGAGTGTGCACACAAAAACGGAAGAAAAGAAGAAGTGCAGAGAATTAGACGGCTTTGCATTTCTGCCAAGAAGGTGAAGAAATATTAAGACAAGAATGCACAAAATGAAAGAAAAAAAAAAAAAGGGAAAAGCCTTTTTCATTGATTGATTGACTTAGTTTATCATTTAATCAAAGGTAATCAAAGAAATTAGGTTATTTTTGTTGAGAGTTTTGAATTAAACAAAAATTAAAAGCATCACATTTAAAGTTACAAGCTACTAAAGAACACCTGCCAGCATGAAAATGTGGAGCATTTTATATAATGTACAAACAACCCCGGAAAATCTAAGAAAAATGGATATTTCACATCGTTTGGTCTCACCTTCACTTGATAAGCTGCTACAATCCGTTTCAGGTCATCAGTACGAACGAGATCTAGTGCTGTCTGACCTGCAGCACCAATAAATAACATTTACTATATTAGGACGGAAAACCTTCTCCTGACTAACTATAAAGAACATGATTAATGACAAACCATGGATGTTCTTCATATTTGGGCTGGCTCCAGACTTGAGCAGCTTTAGAACGCACTGCTTCTGCCCTCTGTAGGCCGCACAGTGTAAAGGCGTATTCCCCAAGGAGTCACCGCAGTGGATATCTGGAGCCTCTTTCCCACTTAGCTGAAGAACGGAGGTCAGGCGATCCACGGGAAAACAATTTCTGACGTTTAAGCATTTCATGTTTTCATCGGAAACAGGAATTTATTTAAGCTTAGAGAAGTTGTCCCAACTAACATCATTATCCACACATTAAAAAAAAACTGTTAAAATGTCTAAAAAATAAAAAAATAAAGTATAAAATTGAATGACTGGCGTGAACAGTCTTGTTTTTGGAACCCAAACCTCTGAATTAAGAGAGCACCATAAATCTGCGGGAATGTTTGTGTTTCTCAAAGACAAAATCTCAGAGACAACTGGCATCTGTGAAAGCCACTTTAGCCTGACCTATTACAGGAGGCAGACAGACCCTCGAAAAGTGTAATATATTCCCCCAAAGTTCTCAGAAAGGTCAGACGCTAACCAATTTAGACAGAGTGGAGAGATCCCCCTCTCTCGCCGCTTCCAGGAGCTTCTCCTCCTGTCGTCTCGTCTCCCTCCTCTCCGCAGCTGCACAAACCAAACAGTACTTGAGACCAAAGACAGCTGAGCTCCTGTAATGAGAAGCCCAACAGCCTCGGAAAAACAGAGAAAAGGAAACTCATGATTTCATACCTTCCAGCATGGTAATGATTTCATCATCTTCTGTGACATCTTTTGGGATCTGCGCCGACCCGTTAATTATATTGGCACGGGCGGCATACCGAAGCAGCAACAGAACGATCTCCTTCGAAGACCAAGAGAACAGAGCGACCATCACTTATCATTTGATATCTCTAGTGGAAGTCGAGTGAAAAGAACATTGGAGGTGGCTTTATGTTGTAAATCTTCCAGCATTCGTACCTTTCTTCCAGTATACGCTGCTTTGTGGAGAGGGGTGTCACCCAACTCATCCTGCAAATTCACATCTGCGCCCGCCTGCAAACGCATCACTGAAGTAGTAAATTTTTTAGGATTATGGACATACAAATACAAACAGCTCAAGTACATTTTTTTAAATCGCCCGTCACTGAAAGGCAAAGGCAGACGATACGGTTTTTGTCTGCTTGTTACCTAAATTCCTCAAAGACCTTTGGATAAATTTGAACAAAACTTGCAGGAAGTAATCACCGGATGGACATCTACAACTGATTGACTTTTGGAGCCAACTCGATTCAAGATGGCCGCCACGGCCGGCTTACCTTAACAATAACACAAAAATGTTAAATTTCCAGATACTGACCATAATATTTGGTGTGGCAGCAGCTGAGACAGATCCCCAGCACGTATTTTGAGCTCGAACAGATCGCGCAAGACCTTTGTTTAAAACTGTGTCGTTAACCGTTTAAAGCCACCTGTCTGTTAGCAAAATATCTCCCGAATGACTGGACAGATTTTAATGAAATTCCCCGCAAGTAATAAACATCTACAACTGATTGAGTCAACTCAAGACGGCTGCCACAGCTAAAATGACACTAATCAGCAGAAAAATGGCTATAAGTCAGTCAGTTTGACAGACATGGAGCTAAAATTTGATGTGGTAGTAGCTGAGAGTCATTCAAAACACATACGTTGATCGCAACATCGCACGAGAATGTGCATGTTGTTTTAAAAGTTGGACCAAAACATCTCCAACGCTCATTTCCCAACATAAGATGGTCTAAAACGCTGACACGAAAGGCAGCGGGCGACAGGCATTCCCCTGAAGGAACGCCTGGCCTTTAATGGAACATTTTTTAATCATATTTGGCGCTCACCTTCAGTAACTCCTCCACAACATCCCTGTGACCAGAGCTGCAGGCCAGATGGAGAGCCGTCCATCCTGAGGCGCTTTTAGACCTGGCTACAGTCAGAAAGAGGAAAATTACCACCCTGCCAGCTGTGAAACACCCCTCCACATCCACCCTCCTCCCACACCTACACCTGCAGTTGATGTTCAGCGAGCTGCTACGGTCTATTCTCGACTGAAGCAGCTTCTGGATAAGAGGACAGTTTCCTTCTTCGGCGTACAGGAGAAGCTGATCTTCCTCCGTGTCTTCTTCCATGACTGGACTTGAAAGCTGACCACGTCCAAGATAATTAACCCCAATTAGCCCCTGTGAGACACAAACAGTGCGTGTTATTCGTTTAAGAGCGGTCAAATTTACTGACTGAGTCAAAAGAAGCCATATTTTAGTAGACAGCGAGACATTTTATAGTGAATACTTACTTTAGCCTAAGTGTATTTTGTTGTTAAAAGACAAAAAATGGCGACTTAAAGTAGCTTTAGATAAGGTGCTAACTAACACTGGCTAAAACGAGAAGGCAAGAGTCGCACTGACGCTTCTCAACTCCTAAATTTATCCAACTTTTGGCAGGCAGAGTGATTCACGCGCTTCTAGGCTTCACAGCCCAAACCATGCCGCTTCAATCAGCTGACGGCCCGGCGGTCACGTGACCCGGCGCAGCTGCTAAACCTGTCCTGAGCAGGGGCGTGGCTACAGCAGCTGGGCCCCAGGGTGAGGGCTCTGCCCCCCTCAGTCCCACCCTGACCTGCAGGTAAACAAGCAGGAGAGAAATGCAAACATACTTTTATTCATCTACGTTCATTTGCTGAAACATTCTTGCGGTATTTTTTTTTTTTATGTTAATGCAAACTTTTGCCTGTTTTATTCTTATCTTTAACAGTACGAGTAACACCTTAATGCAACACTAGAGCATAAGCAGACCTTAAACTTTGAGCTTTTGACCCACTTTTGTCTAGATCTCCTGGGCAACAAAGGCTTTCCTCATAGTTTTGGTTTACTGTCAGTAGGAAGCTAAACCAGTTTGCTTATTTTTGTTTTGATGATGTCCCCGAAAGAAAAGTTTGATTGTTACAACATTTCTATGTAGTCATTGTTCTGCCTGGTGTTGCAAAATTTAAAAGTAATTTGCATCGTCAGATAGCATGAAATTGAAAGTTCTTCTGACATCTTAAGTCAGTCAGTTTCCCACATTTGGCATTTCAATTGTCAAATTTATCCACAAACAGTGTTTATTTACGAATAACCTGTAGGCTTTTTCCATTTAATCATTCAATTTTGAAAACATAGCCTATAAGGATTTATATCTTAGATAACAACAAGCTGTATGCATCTTTTATATGTCATCTGGATTTGCTGTGACATTTATCAAATAATTATTATTAGATTAAATTTGTCCATACCTCCGTACCTAAGAGAATATCTAATACACATTTGATTTGATTAATGAAGTAATTTGCACATTATGAAACAGTGTCAGAGCGAAATAAACTTCTTGAATGACCTCTCATTTGTTAGGTGGGTGTTTTTTTAGACAAATTGGGAAAATGGATTTTAGGTGGATGTTGACTAAGCTTTTTGAAGTGGTAACATTTAATTAGCTCACTTGTTCTGTTGTGTTGCGTTTGCTTTCCAAAGTGTTGTCTCTCAAATGGTTCTCTACTTGTTTGCAACTAAAATGACATCCCATTTACTTCACACACATACATTACATTTAAATGCTCTAAAAACCTATCACATCTAAAAATAAACTGCACAACAGAATAACTGGAACATTTGAACTTTTATAACGTTTCTGTCATTTTGTGTGTGCGTGTTTGTTCATCACTCAGTCTCATTCACAGGAGGTCTGGGATCATACCCTACATTTTTCCTGCTTTATGATTTGTTTAATGACAGTAATGTAAAATCTCAGCTGCGAAACCTGCCATAGTTTCTCAGTTTAAAGGAAAAGATCTTTATCCTTTGCATTTGAGGAGCAGCGACTTGGGCGACCAGCTTTAGCTCTTCTGGCGGCAGCATCACTGTCACACTCAGAATATTTCCTGCCACAGCCCCTTCACCACTTCATCTAGCCTGCGTCTCATCTGTGCCTCGTTGACTTCTTCCTACTTTTATTTTTAGAAAAAGAAAAAAACTATTTAGAGCCGAACTGCAGCTATGTCAACACTGATGAGTCTTGCAATCAGTGCACTCTTACTGCTGCTTGAATTACTGACTAAGAAATTATAATCAGAATGGTAGATGAACAGATCCAGAGTTATTTTCACCTCTTTTTTTTCTTTTATGACATCTGTGTGTATTCAGAGATTATTTGGACTTGTAGCTCTAAATGCCTGGTATGGATTTATCATGTCTGAAAGGATGAACTGTCTTTATCTCAAATAAAAGGGGATAACTGCACCTTTGCAAAACCTTTTTTATAGTGAAGTTTTTAATTAAAAAGCATTCTGAAAAGCCTGTTTAGTAGTTATCTAAATGAAAGCCGAATATATTAAAGGCACTAATTATTTTGTTCACATTATAATTAGCATAACACATTATTACTTTGTGTATAAACTGCAAATTGGCTTCATAGCAACAAAACACTGGGGTAATATGTAAAGGTCCTTTCGTATCAACCTTTGCGACTCATAAACATTTGTTTTTTATTCAGAGTGTGTGAGTTTTTACAGTCAGACAAAGGAAAAAAATATATACATAAAAAAGTAAGGCCACATTTCACACGCTGTGCATGTAATTTATTTGTACATAGGATGCAGTTTGTTTTTAAAGTCTCAAAGTTATTTTTCCAAAATTTCCGCTGTAGGATTTTTGTCCACATAGTTCTGTTTTTTATTTCCCATACATGAAATCCGTAATAAAAATACAGCACGCTCACTTCTGGAATGCACAACATGTTACTATTCATTGTTTTTTTTATTGCTTTTTTTTTTAGATATATGCATTTTATGTTCATATTTCTTACATTGTGCTTCAGATTTTATTATTTGGTAGGTGTCGGGAAGAGACAGAAAGTTCTGCTGTGATCTGTGGGGGCAGAAAACAGCCGCAGAAAGCTTATCATGAATACTTCATTGTGTATCTTCCTTCCTAACAAATTTCTCATATTAAAGACCAGCAACACAAGCAAACAAATGGAAATTGATTCAAGTGTGTGCAAAAACTAATCAAAGCCACAAAACAACTTGTATCTGGTATTTGTGCAGCAGCCCGTCCACCTTTATCTTGTGTAATCTGCATCATGCCTAATCCATAGTTGGCCAAATTTCAGTCTGAGGTCATGACGAGAAAAATTCTTGTTTTTTTAACTTGGTGCATGTAAGCAGCTCTTTTGTTTGAACAGTTGCCTTCACAAGCCTGTTTCCAGAAGAGTCCACAAAGGGACGAACCAACCAGACCAGTAGGATGAGAAAAACAAATATGGATACAAGAAATCTTAATGTTTGGTTAATATTATCTCATCATAAATGTAACAATATGTAGATGGTATATAAAGCTCATAAATTTAAGGTGATCAGATATTCAGTCACACCAACAATGCTTCTACCAGTTGCCCCCACATATGTGAGCATGAATATTCAAATAAAAGAGAGAAATGTGAAACCTGATCTTTACTGATTTCATTCTCAAAAAAGAAAATAGGGCCAATTTTACACAAACCAGATTTAATTAAAACAATCAGGAACTGAATTAGTTTTTTTTTCAGAGTGACATCTCTGTGTTGTAGGCTCAGGAAACATAAATGATTCAAACAAAGACACACGTCAGTTTTGATTATAACTAATTATCTCATTTATTGCTTCTATAAATATGCAAATGAACTTTAATTCATTCACACAACATTTTAACATTTGATGTCAATAACCGAAGCCTGAAATGCATCGTTTTACAAATACTGAGCTAAAATGTGGAGTGGAAGTAGCTGAGAGGCACTCACAACACATACTCCAATTGAAACTTTGTGACAGATCTTTGCTTTAATCTTTAGCAATAACTGTGGGAATCAACCCTGTTTGTCTGTTACCAACATATCTTATGAACCACTGGACAAATTTTAATAAAACTATCAGAACGCCGTCATTAGATGTGTATGTATGCAATGCAAGATGTCTGCTACAGCTAACCAGCATTAGCCAACACAAAAATGACCAGAACTCAAGTCTATTTTACAGAGATTGAGCTAAAATTTAATGTTTTAGTAGCTGAGACTCACTTCCAACACATACCCTAAGGGTAAATCTTGCAGTATTACATGAGATTGCACATATTATTGTTATTGTTTGACTCCAGCATTTGTCATCAGAAAAAGATCTATAATACTCTGGCATGAAAAGGGGTGGGAGATATACATTCCTTCAAGAAATTCTAGGGTTCTAATTAACTAATTTATTACTTGGGTTATGTGCACCACATGTGAGCTATCTCTGTTCAAATATAGTGTTCCAGATGTGTAAAAGTAGCTCAGTAGTGGTGCTACAGTACATTAGCAGTTAAATGCACTTTAATGAGTTTTATTAATGAACCAATTTACTGAACAACAAATTCTTCTTTTGCTCACTAGATGGAAGCATATGCTGGAGCAGGTGAGGTCTGTTTAAGTCAACGAGTTAACATTTTCTAAGTTTCTGACAGGAAGATGGTGACAAAATTAAGGTTGTAAGTCACAATCAGGCATTCACACGACAACTTTATAATCATCTATGTGTAAACGTGGCCTGCTTTTTGTTTAAAATGTCATTCATCCTAAATATTCAAGGTTTGTGGAAAAGCATTTTTTAAGATACTGAAGGTCAGTCTGTCTGTGTGGCTTTGAAAAGCCTTGCTTCTAGCATTTATAGGTCCCCTGAGGCATGAGCATATTTGTGAGGGGAGGTGATGGGAGGGCACCCAGTAATGAAGGTGAACGTGGGAGAGAACTTCAAAGATGAGTTACATAGTCACCCATTACAAAGATAAGCTACACTTTCCATGCCTCTGCTGGTCAGGGTCTGCAGTTATATACAAAAGAGCCACAGGAAGTAGACAAAAGAAGAAACATCTAATGGAATAGATTTGGTGGCTGAATTAAATTCGGAGGTAGCGCCACTAAAAGTCCACTGTTTGAGTATGAATAGATAAGGTGGCATTAGTCATCTATAAAATGAGTCTGTAAGTCAGCGCTTTGTTGTGGGAGTTTTTAAAGCAACACGAGAACGAAGCCCAGAACCGGCTGTGCATTAATTGAGATGGATCCATTAACATCAGAATTCATGTAAGGGTGACAAAATGTGCAAATCAAATTGAGCATACCAAGCAGGAAGTATTTTGATATAGGGGGAAATACCAAAAGAGACATTTTAAACCACTTTTTATGCAGGGGTTTTGACAAATGCAACCTGTCTTTGGGTTTAAGGTGTATTATATGCTCTTAAGAAAACTCATAATGGGTTTGGAAGAAATGGAACCACTACTTAAGACATTAATCAAAGCATATTCATCAGATCAGGTCTGGTGAGGGGAAAGAAGCGCACTGGGCTAGTTCCTGCTAATTAGCATGGCAATTATTGTAAGCTGTCACAGTTCTTAAGCAACAGGGTGGACTGCGTGTGCTCCGGAGCATAATCCCTCACAAATGACAAGATAATGGAGGCAAAGAGAGGCCACAGCTTCAAAAGGAACCAGAAGATAGAATCCCCAGCAGGGCCCTCTTAGGGACAGACGCAGAAAGACAGCGAGCAGGCAAAAGGTGGGAGGAAAAAGAAGACTGTGTCTTCCTTTCACATCAACCGAGTCTGCATTGGAGAGGTTTTTTTCGCTCCTTCTCAATCGAAGGATTTGCTCCAAAGAAAACATTTCTGTAAAGCTGTTCTTTAAATTATTATTAATGCTTCTATTATGTCGCCTTTAAAAGCATTTTGAACACGAGGCTCTGATGATTTGAGGTCAGTGAATTTTCCAGCTTAATACAAGACCAGCTGGTCTTCATTTTCAGAGTCAAATACAAAATTACAAGCTTATTTTTTTTTGGCAAGTACATCCTAAACATTATCAAAGGCTAACCTGCCATTGCGGCAACCGTCCACCCACTTTTGCTCCTCCCATTAACAGGTGGTCGCCATTTCAATATGAATAAGGAGAAACACTTGTTAATAAATGATGGTCAAGCACACAGAATATTTTGTGATCAGAGAGCAAATGAATCAGCCGCACCACATTAGATCTCTTGGTTGCAAACACAAGCAGTATCAGAGTAATGACTGTGGGGAGGCTTTATTAAATGCTTTTGAAAACTGCAATCTCTGCTGACAAAATGGTTGTGACAACAATTAATGGACATTCAGGCAGGATGTTTTGTATATTATTCCCATTCACTCAATCAAAGCATCAAAATGACATAAAAACATGAAACATTAGATCTTGAGGATACTTCACAGCACTCTACTTTGTGCTGTTGATACTAATAGTTTAGAATACTGTTAAATAAGAAGGGTAAGTTATATATTTTTTGTGAAATGTTAAACTTGCAGAAGTTTGGCTATAATGAAGAAAAACCGGAATAGGTTCACATCTGTTCTAGTGTCAGTCAGCTTAGGACTGTAAACTTTACTCTGCTCACCAAGTAAAGTAAATATATATATATATTTACTTTACTTGGTGAGCAGAGTATATGTATATATACTCATACTATGTAAGATATGTGATTATAATTTTTTTACAATCATGAAAATCATTTATGTTTCCAAGAAAAGAAAGTGCCTAGTTAGAAATGTACGCCTTTGCCTTTTGTAAATAAGCAAATGAACCAGAAAAGGTGAACACGAGTAATTAATGCATTAAACAGTGACCCTTCAGCTGCAGATTACATTACAAACATAACATGCACACATCCAACTGTGACATCCAATTTGTTTGATTTCCAACACAGACTTGGGCATTTTAGCTCCTGCTGTCTTGTTTAAATAAAACCGAACAAACACACGGTGCTCTTTAGTTGTGGCTGTGATTGAGAATTGGGAAAATACAACCACTGGGAAGCAGCTTGTCAATTACATATACCAAAACAAGTAAAGGATAAGGATTTTACTCTAAATAAGACTAAAAGCACAAATGCAATATGTAAAATAAACTTGTATTCCTTGAAGAACTGCATATCACCTGTCGCATTGCATGCCAAAGTTTTAAACAAAGGTTAAGTGTGATCTGTTTGTGTGTTACAAATGACTCTCTGCTACTACCACAACAAATTTGATCTCAGTATCTGTAAAACTGTTTGCTGAGGTTGATTAGGTGCTGCAACCATCTTAAATCAGAATGACTACAAAAGTTTATCACTTCTAGATGAACATTCAGGGGTTAGGTCCTGAGAGTTTCATCATAATTTATGCAGTGGTTCATTGCATATTGTGCTAACAATACAGACACACATATATCCGAGGGTGGTGAAATTAATCATGTGAGATCTGCATCTGCACATTTTATTGCAGATATTTCTACTCATTCTTCACTTCAGCTGTAGATTGTAGAACAATGCATATTTCAAGACGTTTCCATATTGGCTTTAGTTTCAGATAGGGAGTTGTACATTTGTCTTTATCTGCAATCACTGTTTTCACCAAGGTGCTTCAAGCTCTGATAACAGCCCATTGTTAGGACATATATAACACACACACACACTTGCAGCTGTCTCAGGAAGAGGTCTTAGGACAAAGAGGAAACAGGTGATTGCTGAGAGCGAAGGCTGCTGTTTTGACATTTTGACATTTCCGCCACATTTCTGGATTTCTGTATATGTCAACTTGATATTTAAAACAAGCCTCAAACCCACTGTGACACAGATGTCAAGTTTAAAATGCTCAGTTAACCATTTTTCACTTTAAATGTGACTCATAGCAGACACAGCATTGTTTCTTTAGAAACGCTCTCCTGTTTGAATGAATCCTCGCTGGAACTCAGGCTCAGTTGTGTGGAGAAAGAATGAATACATGTCAAGAAATTTAAATACGCATATTTAGGTGAGGTGTATTATTCCAAAATAAATGGTGTAATTATGCAAAGTAAGCACAAGGTTGTTTTGGGATGGGGACTTTTCTAATAACTTTGAACAAACAACCTCATTGTGAAGGAACATATTTAATTCACATTATGATAAAGATGATCAAAGAAGCATCTTGGTGGAAATTAAAAAAATAGGTACTGTTTCCATTGTGATGGAGTGGAGCATGTTTGTAAATTATTCACACAGCTCAAAATGTTTTGAGCATAATTATTTTATTCTTGTTTGAACTAAAGCCGCCCTGGTAAATACCTGCTTGTTTGCAGTGACGAGCTTCTCAGAAGGTTTGGACACGGAGGCGAGGTGAAGAGATAGCATTATTAACCAGGCCTGAGCTTTTGAAAACGAGATGAAAAATTTAACAAGTGAAAAAATACTGTCACGATGAGGCACACCCATAGCATTTCAATGAGCTTCTGTGGATCTCGAGCATAAGGTAAATGCCAGCACCCTTCCTCTTCCAAGCAGCCCTGCCAAACAGGCGTTGAGGCTGCAGAGCCGTCCAACCGCCATCAACTCTCTCATTAATGATCAGCATCTATTATGTAAACCGTGACAGCTCTGATGTGATGAGAACACTTTGAATACCAGAGGATATTTTGATTGTGTTCGAACGGCAATTAGCTCAGGCCCGGCATATTGACAAAGTCTTTTTTTTTCCCTTCTTCTTCTTTTTGCAGCAAATGGATTTTTTATTTCCTACATAAACAGTTGGCTTTCTCCCAGGTATTTGGACTGTTCAAACTGAGACAGGATTATTTGCAATGATTATCTGGATAAAAGAAGATGCGCAGCCTAGTGCACAATTTGTTTTAGAGTTGTGACTCGTGGCCAAAATGCTTGAGACCTTTTACCTGAATTCACAACCCAGTGTGGCTTATCTCATGTTGTGTGTAGAAAAAAGTGCATTTCGTACTGTACAGAACTGAGGCAGTTTGAAACACTGAATACTTTTGGACCCATTGCAGTGTTTGTGATCTTCTATCAGATCCTGTAGTTGCTGTTTTAAACAAATTACCTGAAGACAGGACAGTGTGATGACAGTCGATGACAAAATGACTTTAATATTCTTGATACCAATTGTCCTCAATAAAACAGCATCAATAAATGTCATCTTTATCGCCTGCTGCTAAAAGCCAAAGGCGGACGATAATGTTTTTGCCTGTCTCTCTGTGTGTGTGCATACAGCTGTCTCCTAACAAATCATCTCATGAACCACTGGACTGGAGTTTAATGAAACTTTCAGGAATTAATTGTTGGGTGTATATTTACAACTGCGTAAAATTTGGAGCTTCAATTGTAGATGGCCACCACAGCCAGCTGCACTTAG
The DNA here is from genome assembly GCF_001649575.2 of Kryptolebias marmoratus. Taxonomy (NCBI): domain Eukaryota; kingdom Metazoa; phylum Chordata; class Actinopteri; order Cyprinodontiformes; family Rivulidae; genus Kryptolebias; species Kryptolebias marmoratus. The sequence continues at coordinate 10,781,781 of NC_051449.1, read as the reverse complement.
AAAACACAAATAATGGCTATAATTCAGTCAATTTCACAGATGTAGGTCGGTGTGGTTGTAGCTGAGAGTCATTCACAGTGTGTAGTCTATGTGCTACTCATTACGTGACATTTTTGCCTAAAACTGTTGCATTAACTGCTGGATTCAATCCTGCTTGTCTGTTACCAAGTTATCTCATGCACCACTGGACAGATTTTAATGAAACTATCCAACCCCTTGGCTCTCGTTTTAAAGTCATAAGGAGTAGTGGTTAAAATACTCCACTACAAAATAGGACACCCCTTAAGCCAGTGGTGTCCAGTCCTGGTCCTGGAGGGCCACTAACCTGCATTTTTTTTAGCATGTTTCTCTGCTGTGACACACCTGATTTGAATAACTGAGTGACTGACAGGCTTCTGCAGGGCGTGAAGACCTGCTGAAGAGCAGGGAAACAGTGGGTCCTCCAGGACCAGGACTGGACATTTACATAAAAAGGTGCCAAGTCAGCACGCCCACACACGGCATGTAACATCTTGTGTCTACAGTGTAACTGGTTAGATATCTACCTCACAGCAGACTTGGCATACACAGCAGGCATACAACATTGCTTTTTATGTTTGTCAAAAAAAAGAAATCAACAATATTTTCAAACATGCAAAACAGTAAAATGCACCAAACTAGACATTACAATAGTTGTTGTGACAGTAGCACAATTTTTAACATGGAATTGACTTTTTTTGCAAGTGTTGTTTTGTTTTTTGTTTTTTTTACTTTAATGAAACAAAAAACTCAACAAGTGACAGCTGGGATTTTTTTTTTGACAATCATAAATTACAGTTTCTTTCTTCTTAAGTAGGATCACAGTCCTTGGAACTCTCTAGTTACTTTCTTATTTTAAAGCTTGGGACACAAAATTACATAACTAACAGACATTATCTTCACAGATGAACATGTTATCCTAACAATAGCAGTTCTAAGTAGTTTTCTCTGGCGGATGATACCTCAGTTACATTTGGCATTTTCAGCTACAACACAACACGTACCCCCTTGTTTAAAATGCACCCCTGAAAAATGTCAGTTTTAGAGTCCGGATTTGATTGATTGTGACTCACTGATCACAAAAATAATTACAATACTCCTCATTCCCACTGCGAACACAACACAGGGATACAACTAAATGGTAGATGGTATTCATGAGGCATACTGATGGGATCAGCACATTTTCTAATCAAGTCTTCTGGTTTTAAAGACGTGTTGATACCTTAAATATGCAACTGACCAACGATTGCTTAAGATCATCGACGGCAGATTTTTATTCAGTTTGAATGTCTTCTGAAAGACTAACCCGAGACAAGTAAACTGTTCAGCTCTTACATTTTGCTTTTTGGTCATTTTATAGACCGCTGGATGGACCAAATCAGTTCAGTCAAATCAGGACTCAACACTGCAGTAATCCTAGAAAATATCAGTTTATTATTTTGTGAAATGTTTCAATATTTCTTGTTAATTCAGCAAAAAATGGCAAAGATTAGAAAAACGCTGCTGCTGTTTCCACAGATTTTTAATCAATCTGAGCGACAGTTTTAGTTTTCAAACTGTCAGTGCTTATCAATTAAAGTTTGACTGATATACAGACACTAAAAGACAACAAGACATGCTCTCTAATGTATTTATCTGTAAAGACAGTCTTGGTAGAAAAAGTTTGAAACATCGTTTGTTCTAAAAGCATCACCTTTTTATGTTTAAATGTTAATTTTCATCCTGAATTAAATATTTTATGCAGTAATCTTGCATAAATCATAACTGAGCTGATTAATTAAAGTCTGTATTTTTTGATCCCAAAACTCTCCTATCAAGTTTTGGTAAATAAAACAAAATCAAACAATTTTGTAAACAAAGATCAAATCTTTTCCTGAAAGTGTTCTTTTTTTATGACCTAATTTTCATTCAGGTAAACAAGCAGGGAATTGTGTGATCATGAGCGATCTCAGAAGAATCTCTTCAAAGTCTTTGTGAACCGGCAGCCTAAAGTCGCGCACTGTAAGGTTTTAGGGGCGATGTTTAACTGTGATTATTGGAGACAGGCAGGCGCACTCACAGTATGATAGCGTCTGTACGCCAAGCCGGCATCCAAACACAAACACTTGAGTGGCAGAGTGGTAGAGAGCCACAGCAGGGCTCAGGATAATTGGCAACCCTAGAGCCTTTGTGTATCCTCCATGACACTGCTTTGTTTCTGAGTGCCCTCCATATTTAAATAATTCTCTGCTTTTGGATTTCCACATCCAGAGACTGCACCTGCTGAACTGAGTGCTTCCCTGACAAATCATTCTTGATTGTGTTTAACATGCGCGCATTATTTGGTCATATTTCACGCAAGTGGAGAAATATATATAATATTAAATAAACACAATTTGCTCTTTGGGTGTGAAATAACCTAGAATTCATGTTTTGTTCAAGTAGATTAGCCACAGTTCAGGGCATGGTTTTTAAAATGAAAGTTGGCTGAGAGAGGTACAATTTAATTTATGACATTTGAAATTTATTGAGGACTTTTGTAAATTTTTCAGTTGGTGTTTTTTTCACTTGGTGTATATATATATATATATATATATATATATATATATATATATATATATATATATATATTTTTATAACATTTTATTTATTCATATGTATGGTATGAATAATTAACATATTTAATTATTAATGTATATGATGTTAATAATTAAATGTCAGATAATTAAAATGGCCTAGTAATTCTTTATCTACATTTGTTTCCAGTGCGGCTCAGCCACTTTCCATAACATCTCCACATCTTTGTTAAATATATTAAGACTGCTCTAACACATATTTCATAATAAAGAACGATTTTTTAAAGTAACCAGTCAGAAATGACTGTATGATTGAATTTGCGGTTTGTGCTAAAAGGGACAGTTTGATGCACATTAGCACTTATAGTTTACTAACACACACACAAAAAAACAGTAACATTCAATCACTGTTTGTCTAAATTAAATGAGGATTGCTGTTTATAAAATGAATAATATCCATCCATCCGTCCTGGTGCATATCTCCAACCATCACTGGGCAAACGAGACAAACAACTATTCACACTCTCACTCACACCTAGGGACAATTTTAGAGTTTCTGCATGATGTGTTACTGTAATATCAATTTGTGTACTTTTTGTAAATCAAAATCCCAGATTAGATTCTCAGATACCCTTCAATATTCATTGATGCAGTAGCTAATGTTGGACCAATAAACATAATTTGACTTTTTTAATAGCAATAATCATATTTAAGTGTGAAAAAAAAACTTAATCAGTCATTTTCCCTTAAGATGTCACGAGTAAAAATGCTGAACACATCTGAGAGACTTTCTTGACGCTGGTCCCTGCATTACAGCTGTGCAGCGAGGAACTCTGGGAGAATCTGGTGGGTCATTTGTGAGAAAATAACTGTAATTTAAAGTGTGCTCCCATAGTCACTCCCGCTGTTTTCTTTGACCCCTGCCAGTGGACTTGCAGGCCGATCTGCGAGTTCAAGGTCTGCAGGTAATTTCTCGGGGAGGTGTATTACAAAAATATATGTGATGTTGGGATGATTTTCTGAGGTGAAAAGCTGAGTTGCGAAGATGTCAACTTTGAAGAAACTTTGAAGATGAAGTCTGATTTCTTTTGAAGTAAAAAAGAGAAAAAAATAAAATATCTTTCTTTCCACGATATGAAAGAAGCATGTGACAACAGAGAAGGGCATTTGATCAAAGACTGAAGGAGTGGCGTGATTTCATCATTTTAACTTCACTTTTACTTTTTAACAGCTGTAATGTAAAGATTTAGAAGTGAAAGATGTAAAGTAACCTTAAAAACATTGTAGAAGAGATGCAGATTTGGACATAAAAATGTAGATGATGAATCAAAAACTTGGTTTATGGTCATTTTTAATGTTAAAATAACACATTAGTGAATTTTAGGCTGTGAAATGTGTATTTTTTCCATCCTAAATTTTGGGCACTCTGGGAACTTGGGTTCTTGGTTGGAGAAAGTAATAGTCTGTGAGCCAAAAGGGGATAAAAAAAAAATATGTTTAAAATATGATTTTTCGAACGTTTTATCAATCAAACAAACATTTAGGAATTCAGTCAACAGAGTTGCAGTCTGAAAAATAGATTTCTGTTCTTAAAATATTGCAGAATATAATATTTTATTGACTTCATGGCACGTTTAGTTATTACACCACACTTTCTTACCTTTTCTTCCCTTAAAATAAAATACCTCTGCAGAGTTATAATGTTACAAGAACATGCCTACATCTTCAGCTCCAAAGGTTCAGCTTTCCTCTCAATGATTGTGCATCAGATTCATTTCAGTTTAGCATTTACATTTTGGGTCACTTTCCTGCTGAATGATGGGAACAGGAAGCCATTATCACCTGCGCGTTGTTAAATGAAGAAATGTGTGTCTGTGGCTCAAACACGCCGATTTCAGGAGGGAAATATGACTGACGCTGGTTAAACAAAGTGAATCATCTCGCTGTGTTGATTCACATCATGAGGGTGACATTTGAATGAAGCAGACAAAAAGTCTTTGGAGCCCTCAGTGCGCACGCTCCAGTCTCAGCTGAAACCGACAGTAAAAGTCAAGTTTCCTTTGATTTCATTTAATGTTCTTTTACATGTTAATTCCACGTCTAGATTGGAGGGAAAGTGACGCCGCGATTCTCTTGGCGCTGGATCATTTCTCTTTCAACGCCTTAACTTTGTTGAAAGAGAAATCAAATTGGGTTATGCTGCAGAGCACATTGAATATAAGCTATAGTTTCAAATGCGTGAGGAAAAACAAACAAACACACCATTCTGATTCAGTCTCATCCCCACAGACGCATCCAGGCACCGCTGGCAGCCCTGCGTAAACTCCATCAGGTGTCCAGGCATGCGTTCTGAGCAGCGTCGTGCGCTCTCTCGTGGATGTTCCTGCGCACTGAGCTCAGTTTCGTCGGGAGCCAGGAGCTTTCGGAACAACATATGGGGCTGCCAAGTGCAGTTTCCGTCCGTCTGGCACCTGTTGCTGCTTTATTATTTTTTAACACCTGCCGGTCGAGGATTTAACAGCTTCGAGGAGGTCCCCACTTCAGCATCACCAACATGTCGGAGGAGCAATCTGATTCCAACTCCACCGGCTACTATTTTGACAACCCTTCAACAAGAGTCCAGCATAGCTTCGTGTTCTCAGGACCCATGTTTGTCATTCTGATGGTGATGATGGTGACTTTGGTGGTGGTGATAGTGTTGGGCAACGCGCTGGTCATTTTGGCTTTCAAAGTGGATAAGAGTTTGAGAAGACAGTGCAATTATTACTTCTTGAATTTGGCAATCTCAGATTTCCTTGTAGGTGAGTCCCGTTTTTATTTATGGAATAACAGAATATGAATAAAGTTTAAAGCCACCAAACGCATATCTTTCAACCTAAAGACAATATCGTACAATAACATGTTTGTTTTTTCCTTATCCAGTTCTATTACAAAAGAAGTTCTGAATTCTTTATTCTTTTACAGATTATATTTCATGTTAGACATTTTCTTGCATGTCAGTTTTCATCTGCAGTCACAAAAGCTTCAGAATAGTTAGACAATTTATTCATGTTTTTAGCACTGACAGTGCTTTTGCAGCCATGCATTTGTTCTTCCCCCTCTATATAGTGATAATTACCATATTTGTTGCATTAATGATTAAGAGAAGTACGATTAGCGACGAATATTTTCAACTGCTGTCACATCCCGTCCTCAAAAAGTCATCCTTTCCAAACTGAAGTATTCTTGTGTCTCTAACTATCTGTGTGCATCGACTAAGGATGACTGGAAATGGACAGTGTTTTTGTGTTTAGTGGCCTTGGTGTCTGATTCCGGTGGCTCCTGTCTGTGCAGGGGCGTTCTGCATCCCCGTCTACATCCCCTACATCCTGACAGGCAGGTGGACTCTGGGTCGGGGGCTGTGTAAGCTGTGGCTGGTCATTGACTACCTGCTCTGCTCCGCGTCTGTCTTCAGCATCGTGCTCATCAGCTACGACCGTTTCCTCTCAGTCACCAGAGCAGTGAGTGGAACACACTGTCCCCTAATCATTACAGGCAGCCAAATGAAATTCAGCATCGGACAAGCCGCATGAGAAATGCCATATATGTGATAGAAAATGACCGGTTAAATAAAGTTGAATCACAGCGGGGTAGTATTTGTTCTCACTTTGCTTGACTTGACCATACTCTTCTTCTTTTTTTTTCTTTTCGTGTCTGCTCAGTTGACCTGTTTGGACCATGCTTTTAAGGTTTACTGTCAAACCACTCGGTTCTGCTTGCCTTGTGAATATTTAATAGTTCTTGTCTTGTGGTCTGAAGCTTTATTTCTGCCGAGACCCATAGGCCATTGGTTGGGGCACAGCCACCTCATTCTCCCAAATGTGCCCATCTGTGGAGGTTAATCACTCCTGACCCATTCAGGCTCAGTGCCACCCCTAATTATAGTTGTTTTTCCATAACAAAAATGCTAAAAAAAAAGTCTCTTTATGACTCAGAAATAAACTGAACTTTAGGTAAATACACAGAAAACAACAAATCTTTGTCAGTTGCTTGTTCAGAAACGCAACTGCATCAGCATTAATGTTGCCGTTCCTTTTTGCTAACTTGGATTTATTTTCAAACCTCCACATCCGTCCACCTCATTTGGCCTTTTGTTTGAGTTTCTCCAGGCGTCACCTGGCTGCTAGTATCCTATATAAATCCACGATAGCTCAAAGGTGGGATGATGCTTGGCAAAGAAGACAAAGAGAGGGCTCTGTTTCCTTTCAGAGCCAAACACTTAACATCAGAGCCATGAATACAAATAACACCAGAGAGAGAGTGAACCTCTTCTTTAATTAGACAGCTTTGATCATAGAGGTCCTCCTCCTTGCCACGGTCCTTCCAACCTGGAGAGATCAAGGCGCAGGCTGTCAGCAGCCGAGCAACATTTTCCTAAAAGCATTTCTCTCTGAACATCGGAAGACAAAGGGCTGTCAGCAGTCAGAGACACAGTTTGTCTTTGAAAAGAAAAGGTGGAGTCAGATGACACACAGCTGGCATGACAGAGCATTGCCAAAACTGTGCATTTTTTGAGAGAAAACAGATTTTCTGTTTGTTTAAACAAAAAAGAACAAGCTGAAAGTCAAGCAACAGGATCCTAAGGAGTGTTTTATTAAAAAATAAAAAGGTGAAGTAAAACTCCTGGTTTTGAACAGAGGATTGACATGCAGCAGGTTCCAGAGTCAGGTACAAACTAATTCATACAAACACAAGTGGAACTGAATTCAATCTTCTCTGAAACAGCTAATTAGAACCGACCAGAGCAGCATATATGCAGAGCAGCTGAAGAGGTTTCTAAGTGCGCTGTCCACTGAGCAGGCATGTGGACAGGGACACAGGAAGTGACAATGATTGAGACAAGTGGTCATGAGAGGTACTTCATGGACTTAATACTCATTTACACACTTTTGCTCTTTGCATAGTGTTGGAGAGCTGGACAGGAATTGTGTTTTTGCCAAATGGTCAGTAGTTATTGAAAGAGACATTGCAGCATTAATATATTTATGTAACATTTAGTTATTCATTCTGTTATAAAATCACAACATTAACCTATTAAAACCCAATGCAACAGTTGCATAAAATTGAAGTGTATGTTTTAATTGCTTGATATTTATTTGGGGATTGTAATATACATATTCAAGTACTGAATCTTTCTCAGAAAGTTTACATTTGTAAATCATGTAGACATTTGAAACAAATTTGAAACTGATTTCACTCCATATTAAGTCACCTCAGGTGTTCATGGGTGAAAATATTTAACACTTCGGTGACTTATGCACAGTTTGACATTTATTGCATTGTTCCTTAGTTTAAAGAAAGCTGTGGAATGAAACAAGATATTAGTATATCAAGTAATTTAGGACTAAATTTAATGTGCAGTACTTTTACTCTTGCTGAGCAAGTCTCCTTTATTTATTCTTTTAGTACATATCTTGGGAACATTTCCTTTGACTTCACTGCATTTATTTGACACTTAAAAACAATATGGTTATCTTACAAAGCATAAAATATGAACAATGTGAAATGCTGAAAATTAGGTACATCCTCTTCAAAATACAAAATAAAAACCACTAATAACCAAGTTTCTTACTAAAAAGAATGATAAAATACAAATACAAGTACTTTAGATTTTAATGTATATATATATATATATATATTTTCTAAATGGAAATTTTAGTAAAAGGATTTTTGTTAAAAAAGTTTGAGTTTAAGATTATGATGTCTATAATGTAAACAATCTGACTAAAAGCATGTGCAAATATTTCTCCGATATAAGAAAAAAGTAGTATCAGTGGGTAGGGTTAGGGTCCATATTCTGAGATATTTTTCTAACGCATTCTTCTGGTTCCTGCAGGTAAGCTACCGTGCCAGGCAGAGCATGACTCACCAAGCCATAATCAAGATGATTGCAGTCTGGGTGTTGGCTTTTGTCCTGTATGGGCCAGCTATCATATTCTGGGAGCTGGTGGTGGGTAGAAGCCGCGTGCCGAAGGATGAGTGCTTTGCAGAGTTCTATTACTCTTGGTACTTCCTGCTGAGTGCATCTATGCTGGAGTTTTTCTCCCCTTTCATCTCAGTGGCTTTCTTCAACCTCAGCATTTACCTCAGTATACGCAGGAGGAGGCTCCACCACAGGGAGGCGCAGCTTCAGCTTCAGGCAAGTGAACCTGCCTCTGCCCAGGGAGAAGGCATCCCCCTGTCCCACAACTGGGGGTTTGGCATAAAATTGCCCCTGAGAGGCTCCTTCCACTCCCAGACGTCCTCTCCTTGTTTGGGTAAACTGGAATCCTCAGCTGGCAGGTCTGCTCAGCCCAGCCGTCTGTCCAGGGATAAAAAAATTGCTAAGTCCCTGGCCATCATAGTGTGTGTGTTTGCCATCTGCTGGGCCCCATACACCCTACTGATGATCATCCGTGCTGCCTGCAGAGGGCGATGCATCCAGCATCACTGGTATGAGGTCACCTTCTGGCTCCTGTGGCTCAACTCTGCCATTAACCCGTTCCTGTACCCTCTGTGCCACAGTAGTTTCCGCAGGGCTTTTAGCAAGATTCTCTGCCCAAAGCGGTACACAGCTTCCCCTTCATCCGTCCTTCGTGCCGGTCAGTGACAAACAAATCCCTGTGGTTGGATGGGGATAAACACTGTGCCAAAACTATTGATGGAAGCACCCAAAACATAATCTGAAAGCAGATTAAACTAATCACGGAGCTCATTTTGTCATCCAGACTGTAATTTTTAGTCCTCAAGTGTGTTTTTTCAGTATTTGGATGATGGAACAAAGGTATTTATATTTCACAGCATTGTGTACTTTGTTGTCAATTATTGGATTTTAACCCATAATTATACACCCAAAGGTATTAATATCATTTATATATATTAAGAGGAAGTGGATAAGTGTAGGAGTTGTGTGTCTTGTGCTAAAAACAGCCAAAATTGGTATTATAATGATACGATAAGAACATTTGTGAGTTTATTCCCAGTTTCAATCATGTTACTGTCTGTAGTGTATGATCCATGTGCTTCACAATTATATTATGTGTTAAAAGTATGACCCTTCCTGTGGCGTTCTTGCTTCAGCTGAATTCTAACAGATCGATATCACCCTCTGCTGTTGGAAGCTTTCCTTCTTCCAGAATAACAGAAGCACTGTGACGGAAACACAAAGTGCCGTTCTGTTTAAAGAGAAACAGTATAAAATAAGATATCTTTTCAAAACTAAACATTTTTCTGTTTCACTTTCCAGTCACACAACTTCAATAAAAATATTTTTCTGCATGCTCTCAGAAGACTTTGCTTACGGTCTTTACCCTTCAACACTTATTCATTTATTATAATATTTAAAGAAAGTGTTCAGCCTAGAATATTTTAGTCATCTGGAGAAGGATATTAGGTTGTAAAAATAAAATTAGTTCCTTTAAGAAAACACCAAAAACTATTTTAATGTAATGGATTGGTGTAAGTGTCCTCTTGTGCCACTAGATGTCATCATAAACCTTTACTGTACATGGGTTCAGTGAAAAGAAATAAGTAGAAAAAATGTTAGTGCTTTTTATCAGATTCATCAGTTCTGGTTGTTGTTGTGTGAATTTGTTAGTATGTCCTGCTTTTATTTTCCTTGAGTTGTTATTTAATCTATACCTTCACAATCAGGCGTGTAGAACAGGACACTTGTCCTTCTACACTCATCTATGAGTCGTAGAATTTCACGTCACTTTATTTATTGCCACTTGAACAGTAACAGCAGCACAGCCAGTGCTTCAGGAAATGTTTAAAATGACCATGATTTTTCTGTAAGGCAACTGAATGCTTTAAATAAGTCCAATGTTAATATTATCAGCATTTGCTCAAATGTTTCCCACTTGATAAAATGGTCTTGTATATTTTAAAACAAATAAATACGATTTTCTTTTAGGAATCTGAAAATGCGGCATTTCAAAGATAAACGAGCTCATCTTTTGACAGTGGATGATGATCTTTACGTACACTACAAAATAAATAAAATGGGTTTCTTTTGCCTCTCTGTAAATGCCCGTGTTGTGTTGTTGCTGGACAAGAACCAAACAATGAGTTGCTTTCGTTTAATGTGCTTATAAAAAGCTGAGGTATGTTTTTTTTTGTTGTTTTGTTTTGTCCCTCCTCCGTCTGTTGGTTTGATTTGTTAAGATGAAATTCTTCTTTCCAGATGTGGACTTGTTAGCTCTGTAATTACGCCATTGTGTCACATAGTGAGGATGCATTTGCAGGTGCTCGGGTCCCACCGGGGACTTACATTGCTCAAATTGTTGCTGTTGCCTGTGTGCACATCTGGGCCCCTGGTCAGGTGCTGGGAATAAGGGCACAGCTGCAGGGAACAGGCCTCTGCCCCCCCCCTCTCGCTCCCTCTCTGCCCACTGTGTTGTGTTTTGTGTTGTGTGTGTGGGTGTGTGTGTGCGTGGTGGGGGACAGCAGCGCACTTTTGACCAGAGGGATGCAGGCACATTTCCCTGGGGTTGACAGAACTGCATTTATCAGCAGAATGGCAAGGCCGGGTTTACTCTCAAATGCGACAGCAAGAGCAGTTTCACTGTGGAGCGCTTGCACTGTGTGCAGTTTTATTAGGTGGGATACCGCTATTGATTTTGTTGATAGATTGAAATGTCACGGCATGTGTGCCAATCCTATTGGCCACTGACTGAGGCCGTGTCGGGGATCGTGCCAGCTTAAATTGGTCTAGGAAACGAAGCACCATGGGAAATAGTGATGAGAGATAATAATTAGGGAGTGTGAAGGAGTGAGTGTTTGTGTGTTTCTTACTCCCACTTTTTTTTTTTAGGTGGATCCTTGTGACCAAAAGCAGCAAGCAGAGATTCAGTGGAGGTAAAGAGCTCTAATAACCTCCCCACGAGGTTCTTTGAAAACATTTTTTTGAGGTTCTCTTCTTGCCTTTTTCTTGGAATGATTTCGTAATGACATCTCACATATAAACAAGCTGCTGGGTTAAAAACAGCTCAATTTGGAAACAAATCTGGAACGAGCCAACCCTCGGCTGGGTTGGTTTGTCCGTTTAACCCAGCATACCAGGTTTAGTTTTCTACCTAAGAATGTGGTTATAAATACTTTTTTTATTTTAAAAAATTAAAGCTCCTTAAAGGTTGATTTAGAATAACAACCCAAAATCTCAGGTATCAGTTAATTACAAGCATCAGCAAGCACCAGCTAATGTTATTTTATTAACCCAAACTCACTGTTTAGTGCAAACTAAAGCCATTAACAAAGCCAACCATGTTAAATCTCTTCTTACAAGTTATTTTACTGTCTTCGTCTACTTATTATATCTTAAAACAGAGGTCCAGGTTTGATTTGGTCAACTTCTGGTGTAAGGTAGTGGACACTGAAGAATCATATCTGTAACCCGACCACTGGGTTAAACTTTCTGCCTCCAATATTTGATCAAACCAATCCAACCAATGAGCCAACAGCTTTAACCCAGCAATTGAGTTATCAAAACAATCCAGAAGGTTTTAGTATACATGTTTAATGACTTACAATGTCACTAATATCTGGCAAAATGTAGAGACATTTTCCACTAAGCAGAGGTCAGTTCCAGTCATGGTTTGTGGGAATAAACTGGAACATAGAAAAGAACCTGCAGACAGGATCTAACTCTTTCAGTGTGCAGAATGAGGTCAGAACTATGACCCCCTTTAGAAGTTGTAGCTTCACTTAGTGTTCATTTTGGCCCAGCGTGGGCTGTTCACTTTCGCAGCAAACCAAATGTAAACCCCAGTTAATATTTCATTAGGGACATACTTAAAAAGAAAAAAGACTTTTTCTGCCGGCCTCGTCTCTTCTTCCGTTTTTTTTTTTTTCCTTCCTTTTTCCTGCAGTGTACCTCCTGACTAGAGCTTAAATAATTCCATTGGAATCCTCTTAGGATGGGTTCCCAGCACTTGGCAATTAAACAATTACATTTAATCAGCATGGGGCGACGCTTCAAGTCACCCTCATTTCAGACGTTGATTAAAAGCAATTCTGCAGTGGTTATTGCTGTCGACTTTCGAAACTGTGGTTCACTTAGGTTTACTGCATCTGTGGTGTCGGGATGGATAGCAATATGGGAGGTTCAGTGGTGGTCGAGAGCCATATCTGCCTCTGGTGTGTGAAAGTGTAATGACAGCACTCACGGCAGACCTTATATTGTCCCTGAAGTCAGAGCCACTTAGATTAGTTAAAGACTTTTTGACCCTACAGCAAAGAAGACTAGATGAACAATGGAGAGAAGAGCGGCATTAAGCTGTGCATGTGGGAGTTTGAATCCTGTGTGTGGGGCTGTGTGTGCATATATCATGCATTCACTTGTCTCTGTTTGCATTATGCATTTAATGGGAGAATTCAGATCTTCCGAAGGGCGGTTTTGTGGAAAACGTATGGACAATTATTATTTTTCCTGTTGTAGATAGCTCTTTGAATGACCTCAGTTTGGAGAAATGGAAATAAATTTTGACTGGATTGATGAGCTAACAATAGATTTAAATAAAGACATCTGGGCTTGCAAATACCCATAGAATTGTTAGTATGGAAAGGTTTATAAAATAGCACGAACATGACCTGCTATAATAATTTGGAGAGTAGAATTTTAAAATGGCAGTAATCCACTTTGTTGTGTTTGAATCAAATAAAAAAGCATGTTAACCTGCACGTGTTCATCTTGCCACGCGATGACATCTTCCTCTGTGATCGCACAAGAGGACACAGGAAGAGCTGGGTGGGGGTCTCATGTGAGCTGTATTTGAAAATGCAGGAGTGAAAGAGTGCTACATGGCATAACACTGAGCTGACTGCAGTCTTCTCTGTGCAACACAGATAAGTTGTGATGGACACCCAGCCCCCCTCATGTGAAACCCAGGTGCCCCTGTTTTGTAAGCCCCCCCGCCGCCTCTTCAGCCCTCTTAATTAGCAGCTTCCATCAGCTGGCACACATGCAGGCCTTCGAGCGCACGCAGGCGTTGGCTTTCTGCTCCAGAAGAAATCTAGTTCACTCCAGATCTTCAGCTTCTCTAATAGACGGAAACACAGGTGGGCTGCGAAGAAAGCATCAAGATTTTTTTTTTTTTGGCAAACCAGTAAATCATCAGTAAATCTCCTGGTATCTAGATCAAATGCTTGTTGGGAGGAGGACAAAACACTGTTATGTGCTTTACTCAGTGTGTTTCCTGGTTTTAATAAAGATGGGCACCGGCAGAGAATGTGGGCCTAGGTTTTTGTTTCTCCCAGCTGCAGATACACTGCAACGAGACAGTGATGATTTTTATATGATGAAGTCAAATATAGATAAAACATTTCACCAGGATAGAAATGTAGCTTTTTCTTCCTTGTGCAGCATCACAGCAGCACTGTAACAATAGTCTCCTCTAATGACATTCCCCCAGTAACTTCTTGCCTCCATGAATCTCAAGGGGGAAGAGCTACAAAAAGTGATAATTACATGAAATATACATAGCGAATAAAGGGAGCATGTTTACATAACCAGGCCCATAAATATCTGACTGAGGAGACATTGTTCTCCAACTTCCTTTTAAGCTGATCTCCCAGGGATGCCATTTTAATGACATGATGGTTTAAAGAGATGCTGCTCCATCTCGTTCCATATTTAATTAACTTTTGCTTTTCTGACGCAGAGGAAAACCAGAATAAAGAACATGTGATGGAGACAAACACACACACACACACAAACACGCACACACACACACACAATAGCGAGGAGACAATAACAAATAGCTGGGAGAACAGAGAGGGAGGCAGGGGGAACATTTGCTGAGACCTTGTCATGCTTTTGTGAGCTGTTTACAATACAAAAGATGCAACGGGAGAGGAGGAGCAGTGGAGGAACATCAGCGAGGAAGACTGGCGTGGGTGAAAAAGGGGTGAAGGGTGAAAAAGATGTGAAAACGTTGAATGGGAAGCCCTAAATGAGGAATTAAATTAGGTGAAAGAATAAAGGAAGATACAGGAACAAATATTAGAGGTAAAAGTGCTGCACTTGTTCATGTGTAATGATATGAAAATGAAGCTGAAAGTAGAAATGTCCTAAAGTCCACGTCTTTATTGCTACCAAAAAATAAGCACTTAATGCAAAAACCTCTGCTGAGCGGAAAATACGGTTAAAAACTTCACAATAGTACAACCCAGAAGTGAGTGAGCCTTCCTCTCTCTCAGTGTATTATACCTTCAGCTGTATACTGTGTACTCTGCATTATTAATAGTCTCTTTCCCCCTTTTCTCTCCCCTTGTTAGACTCTTCCCTTGTCCTCTTCTTCTCTCCTCACACCAGCCATACTGGCTACATCGAGCCAGGAGAGTTGCCGTGAGTTTGACCCCTTCTGGTTTATATTTTATTGCTTGGAGTTTAATACATTTTTGAAAATCCTCTCCCCCCCCATCCAGTCACACACACACACACACATAAAAAAAAAAAAAAAGTCAGTGGCTTGTCTATTTCAGGTGTCTGTCTTAGTGAGGTGGAGGGAGATGACTGGAGGCAGATACTCACCTTCAGTTCTCCCAGTACCAGAGACAGGAGGATCATTAGAAAGGGGCGCAGCAGAGGAGAGCGGGATTGTATTTGTTTGTCCGTGCTCTGGATTGAACAGAAACGGATTACATGCAACTGGGATTAGGTGATGAGATTACAGAACAATCAGTACAGGCAATTTAAAAACAAAACTAAAAACTACATTGTCAGCACTTAATTGCCTGATAAACAGACTCTTAAATTACATGATGCGTTTTTATCCTGAGTAGTTGTAGGATTGGAGTGAGACACCAACTCAGTGTTGCTCAATTCATATCAAATTACTGGACATCATCCAAAAGCAAAGTTAATTATTAATACATAGTGTAATATGTTTAGGGATTTTTTTTTCTAAAATAAACTTAATGAATTCTATTTTGGTTCATGTTCTACATACTTAGCATTCAGTGGAAAACAAGCATTTTTTGTCCACTGAATTTACCTAAAATGCCAGTAATGTTGTTGTTGTTGTTTTTAGTTTTTAGTATTCACTCACTATTTTATTATTTCTATTTTGTATCGTTTGATGACCAAGTAACCCAAAGCCAACTGCTTGTCTAGAATTGTCTCAGGCTTGGTTGAGGTTAGGGGGGAAAAAAGTCTTACAAAAATCATCTGAAACACATTTTAGAGGATCGCATTAAAAATGATTCTTAAATTAGCGGGAAATTTTGCGTTTAGTCACAAAAAACAGATCAAGTGTTAATGCATAGGAGAGAAAGAGAAATACCCTTTGCTGAAATAAAAGTTACAATACATAACTCATGATGCAAATTCTATTTTTTTTCATGCATTTTTTTTTAAAATATATGTTTTGCCTTAAAAATATATTGTCAGTACATGCTAATAAAAAAAACACACCATGTCTAACTGGAAGTATAAAAGATAGGTTTTCTTATTTTTTTTCTTACATAAGATTATGTAATTTTATTTTTTGACATTTATTCTGAAGTTATTGATCTCTACTTTGACTTCTCTATTTTCAGTGCTGCCTGTAATATAACTTCTAAACAAGACAATAAAAACGTAGCTGATTTTATTTTACTTTTAGGGACTTGCTAAGCGTACTACTGCTATAACTTGATGTTTACCAAAAAGTTAGAAAACACATTGTTTTGACAACTAAACAGAAAAGCCAAACTTGAAATACATTTCTCTGACAGCTGCATGATGTGCTATGAAGACATGCTTGAAAGCACTGATGCATTTAGTTTTCTGATTATTTGAGCCCTGAGATGGAGAAATTATAGACTGTAAGCCAGTTCATAACTAATCCGATCTGGAAGAAAGTTGCACATCCAGCCACTCAAAATGTACGTACCATTGTACACGTTGTCAGTTTCACATTTTAAACTCACAAAGCCTAAAATTACACATGGAGTGCCCATAAACTGACAGCAAACGCCTTTGTGTCCATCCATGACATCCTGGCAGGACTTACAAGCTGAGGTTGAGGCGTCCATTTTGCTGACATAGTTCTGAAGTGAAAAGATGGCTCTGTGGATGTGAAGTGCCGGTGTGAGAGATTAGGTTACCTCAGACAGTCCCAGTGGATCTCCCAGCCAAATGGAGCTGGATCTCACGCTTGGGCGCACATATTGAATGCCATAAGAGATCTCTGAGGTCTCCTTCAGTGAGAGGAATGTGCAGCCTAACAATGTGGAGTTTGCACCAAACTAAATTTTGCACCAAAGAAGAGCAATAGCAAGGACACGGGAACTCCAGGGACAGGCACTGAATGTATATTTGCGCACGTGATTCAAACAGGATGAAATAGCACATCTTTTACCTTCCAGGACAGCAACTTTACTGCACAGCTTCAGATCTCATATTTCTTTAATAAAGTCTTAACACAGGCTGCTCTTCTCCCTCCTGAGGATTGTGGATATGTGGTGGTGAAAAGCAAAATGCCATTCCACTCACATCCCAGATAAAAACAATGCCATTTCAGCTACTCTCAAACATCTGGACCCACTGCCCAGTTTCACTAAGGATTGCCCAGGCTCTCTGCAACATTAAGAGCCACTTGCATTAAGGTTATGTTCAGTTCGACAGCACCGTAGAGGATCAGCCAGCCTAAGTTAGCTCTGAACAAGCCATCCATTCTGCTGCTTTCTGATGGAAGAATACTTGGGAGCTGTGTAATTATATTGCTTTAAATGAGCCCCAGAGAACCTCCCTCCAAAGCGCCCACAAAGTCTCACACTTGGGCGAGTGTCAGAATCACAGTGCTTGTGTACGCACTAATGTATGTCTCCGCGTGTGCGTGTTGTGCTGCTTAGGCTGGCGTTAAAAGCGGGGCCGCAGTGGTTCTGATACGCCTCACAAGTGAATTTAATTAAATCATAAATATGAGCTGGAGGCCACCACCCAATTTAATGTAATGGATGATGTGGGCCAGTCCATCTCTGGCAAAGCAAAGTTCTGGATCTGTTCAAAATGCCCTTGAAGCTTATTAAAAGTGTCTGGCACAGAGAGAGGCTTGCAAAGTTGCTTAATGGATGCCCAGCTTGCATTTGGTGTGACAGTTAATGTTGGGCTGTACCATCTCTGAATGGGATCAGGGGCTGTGTCTTTATTAGGCAAGTATTTTACTCTCCAGTACGCATCCAGTCCTCATTATAGGAATTAATGGCTATTAATAGCAGACAGTGTACACATTTTACACACAGTTTGATGGTAAATCTGGATGGTAAAATTCAATTAGACAAGTTCTCAACTGTCAAAATTATTTATAAAATTAAAGACCTGGCATTACTTGAAGAATTGCATATCGCCCACTTTCATGCTAGAGATTAGGACTAAGATCATCTTACGCTGAGAAGGGAGTTACTGTATAGTTATTTTGGTCAAACCTTGAAAGTACCTTTATGTGCAATCTAGTAAAATATTGCAATGTTTTGCACGTCAGCACTTAGAGTATGTGTGAATGCCTGTCAGCTACTACTGCACCAAATATTAGCTCAATATCTGCAAATTTCACAGAGGTATAGCCCTTTTCTATGCAGACTAAAGTCAATTAGTTGTTGTGGCCATCTTGAA
Source organism: Kryptolebias marmoratus (assembly GCF_001649575.2). Lineage (NCBI taxonomy): Eukaryota > Metazoa > Chordata > Actinopteri > Cyprinodontiformes > Rivulidae > Kryptolebias > Kryptolebias marmoratus. The sequence goes on along the minus strand of NC_051449.1, from coordinate 10,763,595 downwards.
TTGGGCTGACTCCAAAAGTTAATCAGTTGCAGATTTCAATCCAGTGATTATTTTCTGAAAATTACATTAAAATCCATTCAGTGATTCATGAGAAATTTTGCTGACACAACAGACAAATGCACACAGTAATTCAGACATAGACAAAAACATTTTTTTCTTTGGGGACCGGCAATAACATTGAAAGCAACCATTTATATATATGTAACTGCGCATGATGGCAACACATACACAATAAAAAAGAAAGCAAAAAAAAAACAAACTTGCAAAATGTGTCGAAATTCAAGATTAAAAAAGAAGTATGAAAAAGTTTTTAAAAACATTTTTACCAAACTCGACTTGTTAGAAATTTCACCAATCAATTCAAACACACATTCACATAAACACACACATTCAAGCATGAAAACAAAAATAAACGGAAAAACATTTTAGAAGCTACAATAAAACTAAGAACAAGACATTTTGTGAAAAACAATGTTGGAATAAATAAAATAAAAAAATCACACAGGAAAACAAAACATTTTTAAAGAACAAATCAATAAAAGTTGTTTCCTGTGCAACGTGTTTTCTGAAATGTTTTGCTAATGTTGTGATTGCTCAAAATCTCTATCATGTTTTTTTCAAAAATATTGTTGTGTGAAGCATTGTAGCATCAAATATATTATTGTTCTCTGAGGTTTTGTTGTATTTTTGTTTTTATTCTGTCTAACGCTGTTGCACTTCAGTGTGATATAGTCCGTGACGATATCACAAGCGAAATTTTGCATCTAAAGGGACCATCTCTGATATTAACATACTCAAAAGAATGTTTTCCTCTTATTGTTGGGTCAGCAGTGGTATTTTCTACAATTTTCTACAGTTAAAAAGGGAGATGCAGAACCTGCTGTGTACTTAGGATGAAGCATTATTGTTGTGTCTTGTTAGTTAGAGTAGTTACAGAGCTACGAGCTGCACAGCAGAGCTTTTGGAAAAACACAACCGAAAGCTTCAACAAATGTTAGGCTGCTTGTGTGTCACCACTGATGAATCATTTGCAGAGACAGACAGATGCTAATGTCCCATTCGGCAAAGGCAGAGGAATCTTTTCCCCGGTCCCCCGGAGTGCTGGAGGCTCCCTAAATAGGCCTGGCGCATGGGTGTGTAGAATGGGACCGCACAGGGTGATGGGTAATGGAGTCATTAATAACAAAGACCTCCCTTAAGATGCTCAGATGTTTGTTAGCGAGTGCCACGAGGGAGTGAGGACAAATAGGATCCAATTTGATACAATAAAAAAAAAGCACTGTAAGTTTTTATGATAATCTTGTTGTAGGCTCTTGTCTGATGGGTTAATTGTGTTTTCACACACAGACACACACACACACAGGCCTTTTCCTCATACAGTTTTTAATATTTCCATCACATGTGCAACACAAAAAAATGAGGTCTGCCAAATACAGAGCTCTATATTTGTACAATACATTTTAATAAGATTGGAGATAACTTTCGTTTTGCTGCAGGAGATGGTGATTTTTCCTGTAAACTGTGTACGAACAATTCTCAGTCAAAATGTTAAAACATTAAAGTTTCATACAAAAGTGCATCTCAGGTTCAATGAATGCAAAACATTTATACATAACAGAATGGTTTAAAGTTTTGTATGATGCCACAGTGGCTTCCAGCTTGAGCGGTGGGCAATATGAAAACAAAACAAAACAAAAAAAATCAAAACAGAGGAGTAACATGATGGGCACTCTCCAGGAGAGCCAGGGACGGAGTTTTGTAACTAAATGTATCCCCGAGACAGACTGAAACTGCGTTCAGTCTTCATGCCCCAAATTCAACTATATTTACTGCCTCATTTTGGAGGAAAAAAAAAATACAGATATAACAGAACTAAAAAAAAGAGAAAATTCCAGTAATCTTCTGGCTTCAACAAGCAGTAAACATTAATAACAGAAATGTACAGGTTGAATCAGTGGGCTGGAGAGCTCCCCATGCTCTGAGAGCCACATGGGAGCTTCACGCCTCTGTTCACAAGCCAACCAGATGAACTAGCCTTTCCCAAATCTATGTCACTGCATTTGCATATATCAGCATCCTGTCCTATGTCCTGTTTATTTTTTCCTTTTTTCTCTGGGTTGTTGTTGTGTTTTTTTTTTTTTTACTTTTCAACATTCATATGAACTCCAGCACAGGCAGTGCAGATTTGTTACGCCGTCGTTCACAGCCGGACCTCTGGCAGCCGAATCACTGTACGACACACACACAGACAAGATTTCTGCCTATGCTGGTGAATCAAGCTTCTCTAAACCATAATGATTGACCACGTCTGGATACAGAGTGACTTACTGCGCAGCAGGAGTGCCACTGATAAAAAGAGTCCTCTGACAACACTTGCCAGTTCCCACGGATTCCTCTGCTGTCAGTGGCACCCCGTTTCTCCTTTACACACCGGGTTAGGACCCATTTTGTTTGACAATTTCATTGATACTTTTTTCTTTTATTCTTCTTTTTTGGACATTTTAAACTGTACATTGGCAAATACTGTATAAGATTGCAATATACCTGTGGTTAAGCAACACATGATGAAGTCTATGTACAAACAAATGTTCTTTAACTTTGACATAATGGTTGGTAAAGAACAAAGAGATTTCTTTTAGGTTTGTTCTTCCCTTCTTTCATTCTTTCTTTTTTTTTTATTTCTTTTTGTAGAATGGTTTCTTGTGGTGTCACTGAATCAAAAGTTCAGTACATGACAGTCAGTGGGAAAAACGCGCTGACAATAATTGGCGGTCAGGCATTATTCTGTGCGTTGCCATCCTTGTTTTCGGCCACGGCGCTGAGCTCTGCCACGTTAGCTGCTGTGCTGAGTCAACGTGTGGTTCTGCAGAAACACACACACAAAAGGAAGAAACAGGGTAAGATGATTACACAGAAGAAGGCTTTCATTTTCTTTCTTTAAACATATTTACTTTCCAGTCAAAACCCCAATACTTTTCTCAGTCTGTTCACTCATTTAAAATGTTATGATTGACAAGGGCTATCTTTGGATTATGCTGACATTTGGACATCATCATCATTAGGCTTTCATTATCCAGATTCAATTACCCCACACAGGAGTCAAATCAGTGTGTATGTGTGTGTCGATCAATAGCGTTTGGCTTTGGGATTGAACATATTTAAGTCCTGGTCTAACACAAAGACTCAAGACCACTGACGGATAACATCCCATTCCTCAGAAATCCTGCCTCCCAATCAAAGGCTGTATCCATGGCAACAAATCCATAACAAGGCACCAAAACACCTGATGGAATATCATCACTGGAGACCTGTTTGTCTGGTGCTCATTTATTAAATGTGCTGCATGAGAAACACCTCGGGTGCGGGTGAGGCCACTGATGATCTGATCCTCTACACCTCTATAAGTATGTAACGGTGCACAATTCACCATGACGGGATAACAAGGTGACAATGTAACTCGGTTGTGCCGTTTCTCCCAGATATATGTGGGCACACACACAGAGTGTTAAGTGTAAGGGTTGTAGCGGGGGCAGCTGTGCCAGGTTCTTTAAAGGGAGTGTGGACCAGGGGGTGTGTAACTGGTGTCCCTGGTGGGCTGAATCCAGGTCATCTTTTGAAGTGACTGCTAATCCCTTTAATGCAAACTACATGCACCACTTGCTGCGCTCTGCTTAAAACACGGGCTTGGACTCTCCAAACTGGCATGGACTAGACACACCTGCCACAGAGTCATCACCACGCATGCATGCACAAATACAAACACTTACTGTTTTGTTTTGTGCAGAGAAAAACACATGATTTGAGGCATGTAGAATTACATTTAGTTTAGTTACTGTTAAACATGCCCATCCTAAATAGCCATTGAAAATGATTACTGCCACCTCAGTGAGGTTTACCAAAGCAGTCACCTTCAGTCTTGTTGGTGCAGAATTCCTCAGGCAGTACTGAGACACCCATTAGCCTCCCCTCCCTCCTCCTACACTCATTCCTTCTCTCTTTACCCTTTCAGCTGCCTCCATACAAAGCATTTAAACACCTCGACAGCTTTCCTTTCAGCTAGGGCGATTACTTCCCGACAGGTGGGGTAATAAGCTGTTTGACGGGGAGCAGGATTGTGACCCCTGCGTGGGTTAGTGGGGCTTGCCTTGGCCTCGCTCTCCCTTTTTTTATTTTTTATTTTAGAAAGAGGCGGCTCCGGACAGCTCCTCTGCTTCCCTCTCCCTTCTCCTGCTGAAATAAAGCTCCTTTAAGTGAGTCTGGGAGGAGACTCCCCACGGGATACTCTCTCTCCTCACCTCACTTCGTCCCCCTCCTCACACTCCACCAACCCCACC
>NC_051449.1:10729940-10759232 GCF_001649575.2 Kryptolebias marmoratus | reverse complement strand
CCCTCCGGTGAAGACATCCTTGGCGTTGCAGAGAAGGGACAGGAGCACGGCAACCTTATTAATGAATGCGGCCCATTACCCGTCAGCCTGGCTCCTCAGCGACTCCCAGAAGCCCCTGCAGTACGTGACTTCAAATGGCAGGATATTGACACGGGGGGGGAGAGCAAAGCGGCTAGAACTGAGTGTGTGTGTGTGTGTAAAAGAGAGAAACGCAGAGAGAAAATTTGTGCTCAACTGAGTGTGCATGCCTTTGTGTGAGTGTGACAGTGCATCTAGGTGTGTGTGTGTGCGTATGTCTGGACCCCAAAGGAATGTAGCTCCTTGGATATAATGTAGGGCTCGTAACAGCTATTAGAGGGGAAAATAACCCCTCTGGGGAATAGCTCCCCCCCCCCCCTCTGAATGTCCCAGCTCTGCCTGACACACACTGCATTCTACCTTTTTTCCTTAAACATGCCAGGAGTTTTTACACTAAGGGCTTTTTCAAGGACGGTGTTAAACGACTTCAGTGGCTGTGGCAGCCATGCAGACTAAAGGGAAATAGAGGGAAAAAGGGAGGGGAAAAAAAACCTTAAAAGAAAATGAAACTGATACCTTTATCTCTGTGGATACTGAACTCTGCAGAGTAGCTATAAACTGTTCTGTGTATGAGTACAGACAGTGGAAAGAAGGGAGGGACAGGGGAGGGAGGAAATTCATTTTCCAATCTTCATCCTTGTCAGGTTCTTCAAGTTACCTCTGCACAAGTGTTTGATGCTTAAAATACCTACAGTGTGTGCAACTGCAAATTAGATATAAAACAACACAATTTGCTCTCCCCTTTTGCAGGAAAATGACCAAAAATGTCCAGAGCACCAGCGAGGAGGATGCCACTAATGGTGTCACCATAGAATCACTGCAATTTAGGATTAGATGCCCTCCATTAAGCCTTTTAGCTCTCATCCTAACTCCAGTTTTATTCCCCCCGAAACTCTACCATTCCCCTCATCATCCATTTCCCTCCCTTATATCCAACCCTTAATCTCCTGCTCGATCCTTTCAACCACCTGCTGGTCACACCGGCCTGCTGCAGGGCCTGGTTACCAGCAGTGTTCAGGTAAAGCATAGCACTCGATTCCACACTAAATTAAATTTTCTGCTGATCAATAGTGCGCACCCACTACTCTCCTATAAAGGCTGGCTGCAGAGGCTCGAAGCGGGCGCCCCTTCCTCCTCTCCTCTTCTCTGTCTGGTTCTGTGCCACTGTTAAACCACCACTTTCATCTGATTACATCACCCTACTGCAGCGCCCTCAGGGGTAGTGGAAGAGGAGGGAGATCACCCGGCAGGGGTCTAGTGTACCCATGCAAACAGGTGCAACATGTCTTAGGAATTTAATGCTGCAGCAGAGAGGCGGAGGGGGTGGAGAAAAAATAGGGAAAGCTTGAGAACGAGCAGAAGCCAGGGAAGAGCAAGTCAGCTAGGGAGCTGATTTATTAACTAATCATTCTTCATGTCGTTCCCAATTGCTTTGGTCTCCATCGATAGCACCCGGTCTCCAGTGAGGCAACAGAGGTGCATCTCTTGCATCAGCTCTGCAAAGCAGTGGACTCTCAGACACAGCCTCTCTTTCATCATATTAAGGAACATCTTCAAATTGTCCAACATCAGAGAGAACATGTAAAGCCTAATTGCAACGCTAACTAAGTTTGATTAGCAGAAAGGTAATACCTGCTGAGCACATGTTAAGTGCATCGTGTCTGCACCTTCTATACCCGGTGTTATCCAGCATGTAACATTAAAGCCAGGCTTTATTGAGTGGTTGTAGACCTGACGGAGCAATAATGACTTTTTAAGCCATGGCCTTTTCAAGGTCTCTTGAACAAATAAAGCCATTTACACAAGAGAAGGACCGGCCAGTGGATTGATTCGAATGTGTCCCATTATGAAGCCCTTATATTGTAAGGAATCTATTTTTAAAACGTCTCCCATCTAATTTTAATTATTTTCTGCACACACTTTGCAAGTATGCTCATACAGTTTCTTTTAGGGGTTGACTGGGACAAAACAAAAATATGATAACCTATATTCCTGCTTAGTTTGATAAATAAATGCAAACAGTGCTTGAAAAAATTATCTTCACATTAAAAGTGCAGCTGATTAAAAAACAAAACAAAAATAATAATAAAAATCCTGACATTTTTCATTAGTTACCAAATTTATTTATATTGCTGCAACTAAGCAAAAGTTAAATGTTATCTACAATAAAGATTCCTTGCTAAGGAATGCTTTTCATTAGAGTTCACTTATTTCACACTCAAAATGATGTCCTCTTGCTTATCTCTGATTAAAAATGTGAAGATCAGTCAAAAGTGTAAACATTCCCCTTTAGGCTCTGATTAAAAGCCGTGCATGGCTGACATGAACTTAGCATACGTAGCAGCCGCTGGAGCATGGGGAGTGTGCACAAAACCGCTGAGACCCGTGCACATCTTTAGTCATCGCTCCAGATTTTAATTAAAGCATGAGAGAATGTTGCTAAATGACACTAAAACAAAGTACCTGGGTTCTTTTTTTTAATCCTTGGCTGTACACAGGAGGTTGGTTTTAAGCAAGGGCAATTGTTGAAATTTAGGCTTATTTATGTTTCTGCAATGATTGAAAGGTTAAAAACAAACAAACAAACAAACAAAAAAAACCTCGGTGCAAAGACAGGAGCACTGCGTTCTGTCTTGATCTTTAATGGTGTGTTGAACTTGGTCCAGTATTGACCCGGTGTTCCCTTTGTGTTTTCCCCACTGCTGACCAGTCCACTGAGGGAGTAATCCTTCCCTGCTTTGACCTCAGGCCAGGCTTACCGCTGCCTGGTTTGGCCAATGAATAACACCATCAAATAAATAAATAAATAATGCAGCAGTTGGCATTCTCCACAGTCATCACTTATCAGGCCGTGGGGAGGGCTGACCCAAAACACTGTTGTACCACAATCAGCCCGGTCTCCTTGGTAACAGACAGTCTTGTTTGAAGTGAGGTGCCCAGGGAGTCATGGTCAAACTGTAGCAGCACAAAGCGAGGAAGGAGACGACAACAGCAATGGATTTCACTGTATTCCACGTATTCACACTGGCATCGCGAATCGGTGATGTTTGCAACACTTTGATTAGACATCTAACCAACCCAAGCAAATGCTTTTTAAGGTGTAACCAGAGATGACAGACCACCGTTTTTTGTGGGCCGGCGCTTTGTACCTCCAAATGATACTCATTACCCTGTCTAAGTAGACAAGTGAATGGTACTAGAAACACACGATGCAGTGATCCCGCTGTTTGACTGAGGTAGCAAAACAACTGCACAACTGCTGTGTTATTATGGGGCCTCATTAAGTGAGGAGAGAGTGGGAGAAGGGGAGAGGGAAAGAAGAGCAGAGATGGAGAGAAGGCCAGCAAGGGGGGAGGAAAAAAAAAAGGGAGAGAAAAAAAAAAAACACAAGAGAGCAATACAAACTGTATTCTGAGGTGATAGCAACACACAGACGCCTTTCCAGCCAAAATGAAGACTATGACTAAAGAACCCAATTAAGGGCTTTCTTAGGGGAACCATCTTGGGAGGGGGATGGGTCTTCCTGGGACACGAGCCCTGGGCTACATCCTCTAATTAGACAGAGCGAGGGGGGAGGATCTCTGCCTGTCACTGGGAGGGAGATGGGGTCCGTGGGGTTCCGCGTGTCAGTCCCAGAAACAAAACACAATTACTTTCACATTTAACCACTTCAGTCAGGGACAGACTTTGAATAGGGATATTACAGAGTGCGCCCCTGCCTTTCAACTGCCGCTACAGGAGACACGCCACAATACGAAATGCAGAGATTTGTTTGTGGGCTAAAATGTGCATTTCCACGCCTCTGTGAGCAAGCAAGAGCTGATCTGGACCGTTTTACCTCTAACAAAGAAGCAAAATTGGTGCAATTCAACATGATTTTCCTAATTTGACGAGTTGATGTCATATTTGAACACAGACTTCCAGGAGGAATAATTGTCCTAATGTTTATTCTGTCCTCTGCTATGTTTGTTAACGTCGGCCAGACGACTCACTCTAAAAAACCCAACTCACTACAGATGGAAAATTAAAGCTGCAGCGAGTTTCCTGCGATGCGCCAAAAAATTGGGCTTATCAAAGTTGTTGAAAAAGTCAACTAAGAAAAGTAAAAGCGACGTGTTTGAGGAAGATGGATTTGAGCGCTGTACACCAAGCATCTCCTCTTTGTTTGGATTTAACTTTCCCCAATGGTACAACAGAGGAAAAAAGAAGAAGAAGAAGAAAAAAAAAGAGCTCAAAGGCTTCTGGGAGTTTTTGTCATGTCTCCCTCCAGACATTGTGTTTGCATGCACATATCAGACCCTGAGAGAGATGGAGACAAAGACAAGTACATAGAGCACGCACACAGACGTAAACCCACAAACATAGACTGATATACGCACACACTTAGAAAGAGAAAATCCTCCCAGGATCATTAGGTCTGTCATGCTGTCTAATTCTGATCCACCTACAAAACTAGAACACAACTATTGTGATACATCACTTGGGATCTAAGAGTGTATTTGTGCCCATTTACAGTATGGGAACAGAGTTGATCGTAATTATAAATAAGCTTAAATATTAATGATAGCGCCTCTCAAGCCCGCGCTATTGTTTTTTTTTCTTTCTTTCTTTCTTGTAATCCACCGTTGTTTTATTTTGTCGTGCAGCTTTTTGAAACGGTGCCAGAATTCTAAGAACCCGAGGTGATGAAGAAGAAAACAAGTTGTCATATAAAAGGAAGTATAAATATATATTTGCCACTTTCAAATGTGTGAAGAGCTGTCACACTTGGCAGATCAAGACATTCAGAGAAAATTTGGTGTTTGAGAGCCACTTGGGGACAAATGCATGAAGCTTTGCTTTTGTGTGACACGTTTGGGACTCGGGGCAGTTAGGGCATTTTCGGGGGGCATACTTTAAATTTAATAAAAAAATAAATAAGACAGACAAAAGGTTCTGGGGAATTGGGTCTCCTGTGTTACGCTGAAGAATGCCTTTGAAAAAAGGGGGGGGGGGGAATGTCTAAAATGTCATTTCTTGAAGTCATCATTTGACGAATCAGCAAAAGTAATTTGATGCATTACAATGGATAAAGGATCCACTTCTCTACTCCCTGCTTTCTCTCAGAGTATCCATCTTACTTCTTCCCCAGTTTTCTGCCCGGGACAGACATTATGACAAACATAGCTGTTTACGCTGACCTGGTGACCGCGAAGCCTATAAATATGCTTAATTAAAACAGTGGAATTGGTCACAGCTTGGCAATAATGGCTATCACACGGGGAGAGGAGAATCTCATTTGTGAGGGGAAGTAGAACATGATGCAGATGTGCTCTTGTCACTTTCAGCACTCATTAAGGCCAGAAAGCTTTGGATTGTCTTTAAAGGAATCTTTAAAAAAAAAAAAGACACTCCAATTAAGGTATGTGTCCTGCGGGTGTCTGAGGAGAGGGAGAAGTCATACGACACCCCAGTCCTTCCCCTCCTGTGTCGATCACAGCAAGACTCGACACATGACTTACAATCTCGTGTCACTTCCAAGATATGCAATGAAATTTGAAGATGGGAGGAAATTTAAAAAATATTAAAAAAAAGCACAAGCTTAAAGGGAACAAAGGAATTTTGGTGCATAAACTGTCGTCTTCACTGTTGTATAACTTTCGTCTCATTGTCTCGTCTTTGGAGGAATCATTGGGAGAGAATCCTCTGATTGCAACTCTTCAGTAGTTACTGCAACACTGGAGCTGAACCTGTGTGTATTAGCGCCGTCAAACACACACATAAATGAGCTGCACTCGGAGAAATGTCAGATTAAAGCTGTGGCTAATACTGTGCATCCATCAGTTAATGAATCTGGCTAATTAATCCAGCCAAGCACCATTGTCTTAGGCTCAGTTCCTTGCGCAGTGAGAAACATTACTCCATCTGAAGCTGACACAGAGAGAGAGAGAAGCAAGTTTCTGCTTTTCAAAAAAAAAGTTGCCAGAAATCTTTGGGACATTTTTGTGAGGGGACAGCTGCAATGAAAGAATGGGGTTTATAGTTTTATTTAGGGGAGAGTATGCAGTGAAACTAGAGCTGCTAGTTGCTCCTGGGGTGGGCCATAATCAAGGGTCAGAGAGAGACTGCACAACCAGCCCTGTCGCCCTCCTATCAGCACCTCATGAAATATCTACACTTTGCTCCATATTTTAATGGGGTGGAGGGAAGGTAAAGGCCGGCTGTGTGACTGTAGAGGGGAGTCCTCTGGAGAGTTTCGATGGGAACGGTGTTCTGTGCATTTCACTCCCAATTTTTTTTTGTCTGAGTAAAAAAAAAAAAAAGTGGAAAGAGAAATGGATGAAAAGGGGAAGGAGAGCAAGAGAGATTATTCTCCTCTGGAATCTGGATTCTGGGGCACGCAGGCCCAGGAGTCAGTCAATCTGGACAGTCTGAGGGGGGCGGCTGGGCGGGGGGTCCTGAGAGGGCTGATTAGACAGATGCTCTCCCATCATCCATCTCGACAGGCTGGCGAAAATTGGCTAGCCCCTCGCAGGGTAGAGTTCACGGGGGTGGAGGCGGTGGAGGAGGATGTGGTGGATACCTGTCACAGCCTTTGGTCTGTTTCAGGATCTCAGCAGCAAATTAATAAAATATCTTTCCTGCTTCCCTTTACCTGCCGTGGCAGCTCTCCCTCTTGCTGCTCCCCTCTCCCGGCTTGCTCTGGCCCTTTGACCTCTCCGACTACTGTGAGAGATGAGGAGCCCAGGTAGGCGGCGAGTGGACCAGAGAGTCAGAAAGAAATGAGGGGAGAAACTCCAAACTCAAGACCAAGCAGAGAGACAAGGAGCTCTCGCTGCTGGAAGACAGTTCCTGTTCAGACAGACTGACAAACGAGTGCCCTGTGTCAGGCAGACATTTTGAAGAGTGAAGTTTGGGAAATGGCAGCCACAAACAAACAACAACCACTAAAGTTTTCACCATAGGTGGAAATCATGCCAAGTAAGTTCATTAGTCAAACTCAAAACTGATGCGCAAAAACAAATAAAACACCCTAACTTCCATTACAACCAAACAGCACATGTATCTATATGTCTGTCATACGTGCTTGAGAGTACGTCATCATGTACTCACATGGGACTGCCTTTAGAGCACGGAACAGGTTGACGATAATGATTGTCTTATCCCCCAAGCTCATTCTTGCGCTCCTTTCATAACACCCTGTTTCACAACAGAGTGCCATAGGTCTTTCATGTTCTGCGCTCGTCTCTTCACACACACTAAAACAATATAATCATGCATGAAACATCACCTCCGGGAGGTGGAGATCACTTCATTCCAGAAAATGTCAAACATAAAGAAAAAAAAAAAAAAGAAGAAGTAGACAAACATCCCCAGGTTATTTGAGATTGTTTACAGGTACCTCCTGCAACCCTTGGTATATAGAAAACACTTGTACCAATGAGAAATGAAAACATGACACAATAAAAGGGGGGAGGCTAATACAAATGAAAAGTATCTGCATCGGTAGTTTGTATAAGGAGGTTGTTGCTGAGGCTTTTTATATAATCTTCTTTGCAGTGGAGCTGCATGTCGGTGGATTAGGACTTGTTTTATTCATGTTAGTGGTGCTCGAATGACCAGCAGATAACGATCACATTCACCTTCCTCCTGGCAGACACACACACGCATCTGTGTTTACAACCTGAATTTCAATATGAAAATCATTGCTGATCAATGGATGCTTCCTCTGGCGACCTGCTAATACACACAACTGCACATCTAAGATTTTAGGCAGATGTGAGTGGAGGATTAGCCTGTTTGCTCATTTCAGTAAACTAAAGGAGTAGTTCGGTTCTTTTGAACAGGGGTGCTGTGGAAAGGGCATGAACAATTACTATCTCATCTGATGTAGATAAATCTTTAACTTGCCTCAGTTTGAGAAAAATATAGTCTAATTTCGACTAGATTGACAAGCTAATGGTGAGTCTGTGCATTGCTAATCTAAATTCATAGTGGTTTATGTGAACTTCATTTTCTAAACCTTTAGATTGCTGTCAGTTTACATGGTTATTCCAAGAAAAATAATGATCTATTCCTCCCAGAGGCACCTGGAAGTGCAAACAAACAAATATAATTCAATGTAAATAACTATATTTTGTGAAATTGTCAATGGTGCAAAGGTTTATAAAGTAACATTTACATCAACCGCTTTGCAATCTTTGAGTCTAGAATTGTTCTCTGACAGAAACAGTCCACTTTGGTCTTAGTCAATCTAGCCAATAGCTCATCAGTTCGATTAAAATTAAACTCCATTTCTCTACACTGACGCCAATCAAAGAGGTAAGTACAATAGGTAAGCTACTAATTGTTTATAACCTTTCTACAGAACCTCACTTCAGGAGATCTAAATGATCCTTTTAAGGCAAATTAAAGGTAATTTTAATGATAAGGTTCAACACTGCGACTGTAGAGAACTCATATTTTGGTAATTCAGTTTTGAAAAGTAATAGAAAAGGATCTAGATATGAGAAGTGTGCCATGTGTATGATAGTGAATCCCCCAAACAAAACAGAGCTGCTTGAAAACACCACCACAGTGAAATAATATAATAAGGTCTGTTTCATTTTTTCCAGCTTCTCCAAGGACCAGAGCAAAAAGATTGCTAGAAAATGGATTATCTCTCTAACGTTGCAAGTTCATAAGTCCAACTGCTAACTTTGTTGAAGGGCAGATATGGTCTCCCAGAGGACGGAGCTCATATTTAGCCACGAGGCCTCCTTTGCGATTAGGAGAGGAGATGCAGGCATATTGACTCAACTGTGTTTTTGCCTCTGCACTGCATGTAATTACCTCTTCAAAAATGAGCATTCCGCTAATCCGATAATTCCAGATATTTTAGTGCTCTGCTGGTCTAATAAGCAAATCAAATCAGATCTGCACATCACAAATGAGTTTTGGAAACGGACTGAAATAATTCCTTCTGAGTCGCTCATCCCAGCCAGGATGGAGGGGAATAGCCAGAGTGCGGCGAGCAGCGGTTGGTGTATGTTGGATTGTCATGTGCGATTAGTGGCCGTGCACTCACTGAGCGCTGCTTTCGCTGCTCCATCCCAAAGGCTCACCTGTAACTCTGTCTGGAAGAAGAACTTTTGCGGGCACTGCGAGCAGTCGTAGATCTTATCCTCCTGTCCGTGGGCGGAGAAAATGTGCTGCTGGAGCTTGTTGGCCTGGACAAACACTGATCACATGCAAGAAAAAGGGAAAAGAAGACGTGTGCAAATGTTAATAGGGGTTTTTAATCTTCGTCTTCACGCCGCTGCTAAATCAAAGTGGAATATAAGGTGCATAAAGCAGACTATAAATTCTGTCAAATGGCAAGAAAAATTACTCAGTTACAAACAAATGATGGCACTGTCAATACACAAAAAAGGGATTGTTATGAGATAAATATATACAAAACCAGAACAATTTAGATATTAACAACAAGTAGAACGACTGCACTATAGAGTTAGTGAATGCATAATGTTTTGGGAATAATCATGCTCTTTATTTAGTGCTGCAGTGGGGACAACAAGCCAGGAAATAAACAACCACAAAAACTGGCAAGGCTTCAAGTGCAAAACATGGCCTCCATTAGTCTACATCGCTAATTATATTGACAATATAAATATTCATGGTGCTACACTACTTATTCATGCAGGCTCCACTCGCCATCATATAAACACACAACACGCTGGCGCTAAAAACATATAGCACTCGTTTGTGCTTTAATTAAGCCATAGTCCACACTGAAAAGCTAAGTGGGATGCAACTGTGTGCATCGGGAGTGTCGTGCATGCGGGCCTGTGTTGGTGCGCTCTCCAAGGAGCACTTCAAACATGCCGTTTGTTATCCCAGACCCTTGTGCTTTAAGGATGGCTGTCTAATCTCAAAGGTCTGGATGCTCTGGAAAAGTTAGCATGTTGGGGGTGGAGGGTGGGGGGGTTCATTTGAATTTCTTACAGCTCAAAATAACTTTTCTTCTGATGCAAGCGCTGAGGGCCGCAAGGCGGTGGGAGAAGAAAAGCACAGCCACAAAAAAGGTGAAGGGGGGATGTTTTTTAAAGGCTTCGGGGTCGCCGCAGTTCCGTTTGGCGAGGCGCTACAACTTTAACGTGTTCCAATTTGAGCTCACCTGGGAGAGCGATTATTAATTATTGAGCTGTGTAGAGTCAAGAAACATTCAGCTTCACTGAATGTCACACTGCTGACCTGGGAAATAAAAGTTTAGATCCATGGCAGACACACTGTGGGGACACTGTCAGACTGCTAATGCCTGGGTGACAGCTGTCTCTGGAACATGGCAGCAATGTTAACCAGAAATGAACAAACCTACACTAATGAACAAACAACAACTCTATGGTCCATTTCTGAGACTAATGACCACAGCCGTACAAGGATAAACGTTATTGCAGAGACATGGCTATTTTTACTGGTGGTGATAAAACATTCCTCCAGGTTAAGACCTCAGTCATCATACATGTTTGCTCCAAAAATGACCACTATTTTCTTTGTGGGGAATGCGCGCTCTGGAAGCCAAAATGTACTGATAAACAATAGTCTTTTCCTTCAGCTGTGTTTTGTCTGCATATACTGTACAGAAGCAGGTCACAGCAGCTGCAGGAAGCCTTCATTATGTCTTTGGCTGGAAGCTGAAAAAGTCAATACAGCAAAAATAAAAATGGATTTGAGACTTGGGGGGCCTTCAAATACTGTACAACAGGGCCAAACATAACTGAGATGTCAAGTTAGCTGTTACTTGCTGTTAGCATGTGGTTCTGGTCTAATTATGGGTACATTTAATCAGTTATGCATTTATCAGTTATAGCTCAATGTTTATTGCGATGCAAGAATAAAGTGAGAGTGGATTTAAAACCTAGCAGCTAGATGTAGCACTCCCAGTACAACCTGAGGCTTTTACTACAGGAATATCATAATATTCCTGCCAGAATAAAGTTGATGGCAATGTTAAGGTTTATGAACCATTATCTGCATGAATTGCAATGGCATTTTTGAGACTAAGGTTATGTTTTTATGGTTGTGGATTTTTCTGTTTTGTGAATTTACTTTTCCTGTTTTTTTGTTTCCACATTCAAAATGCTCTCTGTCTTTTTTTTAATGTCATCTCTTCTTTGTTGTTGTTACTTGACCCTGAGAGTTATGGTTAATATTGAATTTTCCTTGTTCCTTAGATTTATTTAGTTTCACAGATTTCTACCATTGCTTCCCTCAGTGATCCTTGTTTTCAGCTCCATTGTCTCCTGTCTGCCATATGAAACCAACCCACCCGTTCTGCATTCAGCAATCACCTTCCCAGTTCTTAAACTTTGTGGTCTTCTCAGTTCATTGTAAGATCCACTGCTATGTCTTGCCCCCATTACGTTCGTTTAGTTGTGGTATCTCAGCAACCAACGGATTTTAAGATGGTAGCAAACCACTCAGGTCTTGGCCCCAGTGAGACCAGCCATTAGCACGTCAATACAGTCAGAATTAAAATATTTCTCTAAACTGATACTGCACAAAGAGCTATCAATAACAGATGAGACATTAATTGCTCACAACTTTTCCTCAGGACTTCACTTTAAAAGATCTGAACTATCCTGCGAAGGGTTATGTTAAATAAATGTTTGTAAAAGGTGATGGAAAGTATTTAGATTTTGTGCGGCACGGACTTAATTAATTCCAGAGCTGCTACTTTTTCATTGTCTTCGTGGTTGTTTTTCAAATTAGCATGAAACGTGTAATAAAGGGATAAGCAGGAATGGACTATGGAGGGACATTGTATTGGCATTTGGCAGCATGAGTCACATATAAAATATGCAACTGCATTGCCTATTCAGAAGAGGAACAGAGGCATGTCTTCCTGGAGGGTTAAAATGAGGACATAGAGAAACGGGAAAGAAATAATCCAAAACCACATCCAAACAGGATCAGTGGCTGGCCATTGTGTCTCTCCCTGCTGAGAACGCAAGGGGGGGAAGAGAGAGAGAACTTTGTGGAGTTTGTTGGCCATGGAGTCGGAGCAGAGTCGAGCTGAACGGAGAGCTGAGCCCGGCTGGGCATCAGGGGTGTCAGGGCTGAGGGGGCTGAGGGGCCAAGGTCTCCTCGCTGTGGGGGATATTAAGCCCTCTGATGAGATCTCAGGGGCCGCCCGTGGCAGACGTCTCCTTTACTACAGGCCCCAGCTCATCTTTATTTTGGCAGGGTGGTGCTCTCTGCAGGCTGCACTGCACCAATACTAAGCTGTTTGTGCAGGGAGGAAAAATAAGTTTATCCTTTTTTTCCACTTCCTCCCTTTTCATTTATTTATTCTTCGAGCCTACATGTGTTCGCTTCTGCCTAATCTGAGGGTTCACAGCCTCAGTGTTCTGAGGCAAAACAAACAAATTGGCTGTGTGAGTTGATATGAGGCTGTAAGTTGATAGCTACTCATGTGAAGTTAAAGCTTAGCCTGCCTTGTCTTCATTTTAATTATCATGTATAAGTTGTCATAATGATATCATTGCGTACCAGCAGAATGTGTGCAGAAACTAAGCAATAAACTAATTAAACTACTGTATTTGTCAAAGTCGTGTGGATTCGAAAGCAGTGCATCCTGTAGTTTTTTAAGTTTGTTCCTCATGCAGTGACATGAGTTTTTTTTTTTTTAAGTGCACACACACATACACACACAGAGGCACACGCAGGACTTTCATCAGACACACTTTCTTCTGTTTTGTTTGTCTTAAGCACATATTCCCAATCACAATTTCCACACCAGCCCTCCCTACAGCTCCTAAGGGTGCAGGCAGACACTTCTAGCTGCAGGCTCCCCCACTTCTGAAACCTGTCAAATCTGTCCTGGGAGAGTCAGCCTTTCTCTCATCATCCAGGGGCTTATGGACCTCTCTCCATTTACCCTCCCTCCCCTACACAGCTCTCTTTTCCTCCTCCACTTCCCTCCTTTCATCTCACATCCAAACTTGCCAGTTGCAACCTTCTCGGCTTCCTTTAAGTTTTGTCTCCTTTTCTCCTCTATTTCGTCTGTCCTCGTCTACCGCCTGTAACTTACTTTTTCCTTCCACACTTTTCTCCAGTCAGTTTTTTTTTTTTTGCAGAATAATCTGTCCTCTCAACCATTCCCCTGAGCGTAGATTGAGGATAATCAGGTGTGTAAATGAATGACAATCACTCTCGGCCTCCCACTGTGTTTTGGGTCACAAGGGGACAGATCAAACTAAAACATGTGCATTGAGGGGGAATGGTTTTTTTTTTAAAACAAAGAGTAACCTTGTTAAATGAGCATACTCTACCACCCTGGCACCACCTAGTTTGATCAAAGTCCTGCTTTTATGTTCAGACTCATTACATCGATAAAAGGCATCCTTCAAATCAGTAAAAATCATGTCTTTTTAAACATAGTGCATGCACGGTTCTGTCACAGCTCAAATGCTGGCAGTGAATTTAGAGAATTATTTTTTTGAAATACCTTTATTTCTACCACAGACACAAATTTCATTGAAAAATATTGTCCTTTTCTCAGCTCTCCACACTTTGCATATTTACATTTAGATTATGCAAAATTCTTGCAGAAATATGGTCTAAATTGGGTTAAACCTTGTCTTCATAGTCCTGGTTCATATCAGATTTAAAGGATTAACACTGTAAGGAAATAATGTCATCAGTTGTTTTTTCTGTGGAAGTAAGGGACTGTGGGAACTTACACAATAAAAAGTTTTAGATATACACTAACATTTTACCTTCAGGGAATAAGCTTTTGTTACATTTTGTGACTTCTGTGCACAACCTCACATTTTATGTGTACACATTATTTAAATTGTGTGATAAGATATACATTTCTTATATTCTTGCTTTGCCAAAATAGCATAGCAGCAAATTTTGGATATGTACACATTAAAACCATGGTCACACTGTTATAGATAGATAGATAGATAGATAGATAGATAGATAGATAGATAGATAGATAGATAGATAGATAGATAGATAGATAGATAGATAGATAGATAGATAGATCTGATTCAAGATGGCTGCCACAGATAATCAAATTTACAGACTACAATGAAAGTAGCATTCCTTGAAGGACTGCAAATTGCCATCCATGTCAAAGTTTTAAAGGCAAATTTTGCACAATCTCGGCTAGTACAAGTCAACATTATAGCTCAGTATTTGTAAAATTGACTGAGTTAGAGCCACTTCCGTGTTTGCTAAGGTTGATTAGCTGTGCTGACCATCTTGCATCAGGTTGACTCGAAAAGTTCATCAGTTGCACATATGGATCATGCACAATGACAATGGGAGGGCCTTGCTGATCCGATGCATCTGCAACATCTCTCATAAAAGTTTGAACGCTAAACAACGGATAAAGGCAAATCAAAGAACAGCCAAACTTACAAACAAAAAAGAAAACACTTCTAGTCATATAACTGCATTTCAGAGACATTCACACACAGAGACAGGCAGTTACATGATCGCCCACCTTTCATGGGCAGAGAACAATAACTTTTTTACATGTTTTCTTGGTTGCCAACAAAACCTAAATTAGTATTAAATTAGCTATATTGGGGGTAAATGTCTTCTCGCTTCTGTATTTCAGAGTCAGCCCAAATAAATATATTCAAGGACAGCTGTCAGCCAGTCTCTCAATTGCTCTGTTTCCTTCAAGCGCGCTGACTTCAGATTAGACTGCGTGTCCCCTGCATCCCCAACAGAGGGAGGCCTTTCAGTTTGTCCTATCCTCTCCACCACCACAGGCCTTCACCCAGCTGTCTGTCTGCCTCTGCGACCGCTGTCCTGAGGGTGCACTCTGTCTCTCCCTCCTCTCCCGTCTCCCTCCCAGCATCCCCTCCCCTCTCCCTCTCTCTCATGCGCCGTGATCGATATGGACGCAGAGGGAGTGCGTGTGTGTGTGTGTGGGGGGGGACCTGTCTGTCAAAGACAGCGGTGGAAAATGAAGGCTCAGATGAAGGAGGCATGCTCTGTATATTAAATGCCCGCACCCCTGTGAGGGGTGGAGGGAGAGGAGGTTCGGGGTGGGGGGAAAATATCAATAGGCTTCTTCTAAAAGAGAGATAAGGCCAAACCAGACATGTAGAGTAGAGGGAGGGGAGTGGAGAGAAAGAAGAATAAATAAAGAGCTGTAAATGAAGGTGGATGAAGAGAAGAAAAATGAACACAATGCAAAACGTGAACTAATGATGTCAACTGATGTAACAAGGAGAGAAAAGGCAAATTAGTTGTTTTTTTTGTAAAGCAATGGGTGGATGGAGTTGGAGTTGGAGGGGGGCTGTGTGTGCAGGAAGTTCGAGGGGGGAAAACTGGACCCAAAAAGTGTTAGAAAGAGTAAAGAGCTGAGAAGGGAGAAAGAGTGAAGAGCTGAAGTTAACGACTTTGCAGATTTCATTATAGAGATAGTTAACCCTGTTGACACTGAAGGAGGGCGCTATTCTCTCAGGAGGAGTCCGGTCCTTCCACCTCCACGCACAGAGACAGATGAGATCATTACAGCTATCAGCACCACTGCCATCCACAATTAGCACATCTCCCTTTCTTTCCACAATCCTCCATCCCCCATCTCCCCTCAGCTCACACTGTCTTCCACCCCCCCTGTTCTCTTTCTTTCTTCCCCCTCTCACCTCATGACACTTCTTTGGCCTTGATTTGGAGGCAATTTGACGAAACAAAAAAGCCACATGCAGCACACCGCTATCAGCTTTTTTTTCTTGACCTTTCCAAACTCATTTAGAAGCCATCTGCCTGGTCTATAACTCAAAGTTTCGAGGCGCTCTGGTGAAATTGTAAATGTCTATAAAAATGTTTTTTATCATTTCACTGGATTGCAAATTCACAGTGGAGTCAAGTACAAACCTGTAAAGCAGACCGGACACTTGAAGGTTCCCCCCATGCCCTCAAAGCTGTGCTCAATCAGATGGCATTGAAGCTTCGCTGGTGAGTCGAACGACTGACTACAGAGCTTGCATTCATGGTTCAGTCCTTCCTCTGTGGAGGAGAAACAACACAAACACACAGAAAACCATGAGAGGGAAAAATAAACAGAGCATGAATGTCCGAGGAGCAGCAAAAGTCTAACTCTGCTTCACCCCCTTTTTTCACTCCCCCCCTCACATGAAATTTAAATTCCCCAAATTCACGGCAACAACTCCTATCTGTGATTTTCATGAATCAAACAGGAAATAATACAATGTGTGATCTGCTCTCATCAGGCATAAATTGGATGACCAGCCCGGGTCATAATTGCTCCAATGAGGAACATTTTGAATTTCATTTTTATAATTAACACGCACAAAAAAAAAAAAAGTTTGAATTTGCAAATTAAATAACTCTTATCAAAGTCTTCAAGATGGAGGAAAGAGTAGTTTTGTACTTTGCAGAAATATATGAAAAACCAACAAATATTTTTCATATAAAATATTTTTTAAAATGTGCATTACTTTAACTTCATGGATTTTAAGACCATTTCCTTCAGAATGTATACTTCAATACATCAAGAAAAAGTATGGTTTATTAACACTCACACATCTTTTATACATTTAGAGACATAACGGTGGCCATTGATAACTTAAAAAAATGTCACAACTGTAGACCTGCACTGCCATTTGCAGCACAGCAAACCTGCTGACTCAGACTTTTAGAAAAGTGTTCATCTCCAGCGTGTCAATAAAAGCCCTTTACTCTCTGCCACAGGGCCAGACTGCGAGCTATCAAACTCCTGGCAAGCCTGACATCAAGTGTGGGGGCAGGGTGGATATACCTCAGGGACTCATCCAGGGTTTATCCCCAGGTCTCCACAGCCCAGTGCCCACCACACAGGCCCTGGGTACCAGAAGCATGTCTACACAATCTAGCTAAACAGCTGTGCACGGCCGAGTCCAAGCAGAAGGTTTATTGCAGGTGCTTTAGGGCAAATCTGGCAAACAAATCAGCAGAAAACAAGAAAACAGTAGAACTGAATGTAAGAGGTTTGTCATTTTTCTCTTTTATATCTGCTGGCCTGAACATACATTTAATGTTATATACACAACATTTTATTTGTCTGTTCATGGTTAAATGTACATTTCCTATTTTTATCAGTACTGATGGCTTATTTGACGTAGAACTGCTGCAGGTTTTTTTTTCCAAACTGAATCTGATTGTATTTAAAAAAACAAAACAAAACAAAACAAAAAAACCCAGGTAGTACTAGCTTCTGTACCTACAAACTGATGTTGAGTATTAGTGACAACTGCAACCCAATGACTCCTAATACTTCAGGAAAAGGAGGGAATGGAAACGTGTCCTGCAGTGCCAAAAGAAACAGTAGGAGAGCATACATACTGAACATCTTACTTTAACACGTTTGACAGATTTTTTTCCCTTTAAATCTTGAAACCTATAGCTTAAAAGTGACTATCATACAAGAGTGTTTGCTACATAAAAACAGGGCATAAGCAGTTTATCATCACAAGCTCCCAGCCAATGTTTCTGCATGACTGTTTTGCAAAAGGTAAAAGCCGATCAAAGCCGCTCAGAGTGAAGGGAGCGGGCTGTTGTGCATTTGACAGATGAGCTACTCTTTACCCTACATGTGCATCTGAGTGTAGCACTGCCAGGTATCGGAAAGAGAGAGGGGCGAGGGCAGCGTGGCTGCATCCATGCAGCCGTACAAGAGGATCACTGTCCTCTTTGATCGCTGTTTGGTTTGCTTATCTGTGTGAGGGTGTGCACTAAGCTCAAGCTAGCTGCAGCCGTCACAGATCTGTTCCTCCACCATATGTGCGGCCCTCATTTGACCCCAGTGCACCATGTTGTCCCTTTGGAGACCTGGCCTGCTTCATTATGCAGATAACTCTGCACCTGCCTGACTGACCTTGCGTGAGTGGATGTGTGTTAATGTTGGTAAGCAGGTGCAATGGCGAAAATGGAGCTGTAAAGTCAGAACATTTCACATTAGGATAAGGCTGGTGTTTTGTAACCATATTTGAACATGTTCAGACCACCGTATGATACAATTATTATAGTCATTATCACATGTTAGCCTAAAAAGGTATTTTCTTCTGCAACTGATAGTTGCCATTAGTCATGTCATATAATGTTGTGGTATTATTCCTGTGAGATTAGAATATATTTAGTTCTAGATGCTAAATAAAAAATCAAGATGGAGAAAACAGACAATATTTGACTGCAGCCTTTATTTCAGTAAAGGGGCATCAAGCTTGCAGCCTGGTTCTTAGTGAGAGCCTGGGGAGGAAGTCAGCTTTCTCACCCCTATAGCTGCCTCATTGGGCTGAGGTCACTTCCTGTTGCTCCCCCAGCCCTTCTCCAGGGCCGCCCAATCAGCATGGCCCTGCGTGGGCCCCCACCCCTCTCCAAGCACAGAGCAGACTCTGGATATAGTTACAGGGCCACGGGGGACTGTCAGCTCACTCTCTATCCTCATCGCTCCCTCCTCCCACTCAGTTTTTCCGAGTCTCCCGAGTGTTTCTCCGCCGCCACCACCCCGTCCCTCTGCACTCCTAAGAAAATCCTTTAGATGAGAACTGCTCCTGCGTCTGCTCCCTCTAAGCATCCCTGACACCAGCAAAGTAAGCCCATCTGCATATCCACAGGGCCTCGCGTTCCTGTGGCTCATGGTTTATGTATTTCACAGCTCCTTAAAACACAAACGCCTAATATCTCTCCCATGTGGAGGACAGGAGAGGGAGAGAGGAAAACTACTTTCTCAAAGAATGGTCTTTATTTCTCAGTGCTGTTTACTTTTTTTTTTAATCCAGGCTCAAGTTCATGTGCGGTTGAAGGTTGTTTGGGATGCAGCGGGTAGCAGGTCTGTCTTGTATAGTTTAGTAAACCCCACCTGCATTTTACTGAATTCTGTCAGAGTAGCAACTGAGTTTAGGAGATGTTTTGGAAATGTTGAGCCATCACATGACAGTGAGTAACAGAGTGAAACTAAAGTAACTAAAGTCAAGTTTAAATTGAGATAATAGTGTGTAATTAAGTATGACGCAGGGCATTTCTTAATTAAAAAAATCTCCCTCAGCCTATTCTGTTCCAACGCCACCATTGCCCCTCACTCTATTTAAACAATTCTTCTGAGGAGCAGTTTGAATTGGAGCACTTAGTTTTGCGCAAGAAAAATCTGATACTTAGATTTCCACTCCTCTCTGAGGCATGGTGAATGGTTCTCTGAAGCTCACTATTAGAGGGACCCCGGTCGCTTGTGTCGATGATATTAAGGACATCAATCTGAACACTTCTTTGTCCGAGAGTAATGAGCAAACAAGTTGGAGAACAAATTGAGAATATTTAGTAGACTGGAAATGGGCTGTTTTTTGAGAAGTGGCGACAGAGCAGAAACAGTAATCGAAGCTTGTCTTCCTAAACTAACAGGCCACCACAATGCTGAGTATCAAAACTGTCAAATGTTGCCATAAAAAAAAGAATACCTGCATGGATCGAGCATGTTTATGAGCAAATCCACCTCTGGACTAACATCTGACTCAGACTTTTCGGTCTGATGTTGAAGTTATGTGTTAATAAACCGGGGAGATTCAGTGTTCGCTGCCGTGTATACATGACCGACTACCGGATGCTGGATGGCAGCAGAAGAGACAGCTTCAGGCCTGTAAACAGTAGGTGGGTTTACTTCGTCTTCTCTCCACGGGAACTATCCATTAACAGATAATGGGGGAAAAATCTGAGTGATTAAGGCCCAGGGAATTATGGGTGAATACAAATTGACTCCACCTCCGTGTGGTGCGCTCTCTTGAGGTAGAAGCACTGCTCATAAGGCACAAGCTCATTTCAGAAGTACTATGAGGCCCATTAAGGACCGGAGAATACAGCGCATGGGGGTAGGAAGGTGATAGTTGGGAGCACAGGGGGATGGACTCCCCCTGGACCTAAGCTGATTGGAGAACTGGCGCCTGGGGGGAACATTACTAATATGTATTTCCTGCCTCCACAGTTTAAGAAGGACAGAGTGAATCAAATGCAAAATGTTGAAATTGAAGTATAGGACTTAATCGTGGCACTGCAAAAACTCCATCAGAAGGTTAATGTATTATACAAACAGTCAGGAGAATGTGGTTGTGTGCGAGATAATAAAATCAAAGATATTGGAGAACTACCACAGCAGGAAACAAAAAAAATCTTTGCTCATGATAGGAAATAGCCATGCAAAAGAAATTTGATACGTCTGAAAGAGAAAAGTGAGAATAAGATAGTTACGAATCCCTCGTGCTAGTGTTTGAAACTTTGGAGTATTTTCAAGGAAGAATAGTTAAGCTGTGACATGTCAGTGGAGGTGACGCCCTCGCACAGCAAGAGCAAAGGATTCTGGGAGAACATGACTCGGAGACAATGTCAGCTCTGATGCTCGGCAGCTCGTCGGAGGTGCTAATCAGAGCAGGACCGGGCTCCTGCTTGGATCAGACACTCGGTGCCTACATTAACCGCTTCACAGCTCCCCTGGCTACTGGGCCAGAGGTAGAGGCACCGAGGTGACAGGTTTTTGTGCTGAGATAAACATGCGTAACGCTTGAATAAATGTTACAAAGGGTTTAGCCAACTAGAACACCTTTTGGAGCCCACAAAACATGGGGGAGAAAATCATGAAGACACTTTGCCTGCTCTGTAAACAAACAAAGCAATTTTTCTTCTTTTTTTTTGGTCAAAGGTAGAATAAAAAGTTACTTTAAACATCTTTTATTACAGAACATATAAGGAAATAATCAAATTTTAAGTAAATGAAAAAGACCACATGAGTAATAAAAAAAGAGTGCAGCGGCCCTGTTTTGTGACAGAATGTTTATTTTGCCACACTGAGTTAAACCACAAACTACAATTTATTTCCTAATGTTTTTATTGTTCTTCTTTTCAACACATGATGCTAATTTAGATTTAATTTTCTTTTCTGAATGTTGCTGTTACTGTTGTTTAAAGTCATTACCCTTTCCCAACTTTTCTTCCACTTGTTTTAAAGCTTGAGCTTTAATTCTTTAGCATTACAAGCAACAAGACCTGCTCAAATAAAAGCCACGGTAATGTTGCTCTCTTTTAGATTTCCAGGCATTATTAAACCATGAGCTGTGAACCACTAAAGCTGTGACAAATTTTAACCCAAGACTAATAAGCATTAACCAAACAGGTCCATCTCTGCTTGTGATTTCTTAGTTTATACTTCTTCAGTTCATTTCCTCATCTCCTCTTAGATCTTCTGACTTGAGATGAGATGCGGATAAAAGCCAGAGGAAGACGTAAAGAGAAAAGAGTTGAGATATTGTGCGTTAAATTAAATACAAAAAAAGAAAAAAACAATGCTTTTTGCCTTGGAGCTGTCATTATAAACCAAAGCCTTATAAAAACTGGTTTTCTTACAATCCACCCTATGTGCTGATCACTGTGAGATGAATATTTGTGTTTTCTTTTGAACTTATTCTACAAAAGAAAAAGTGCAACACCCTCTTTTGTGTCATTGGAACCAAAAAGACTTTCATGAAAGATAGCCCTGTAATTGCTTTCTAATAGTCTGTTGTAGAAATAGAAACATTTTTTAAGAGGACATGCTGGGATTAATTTTCAGGTCACAAGCAGGAGGAAGGAGGAAAAAGGAAATGGCATGGCACAAAACAGAGTATGCATGTATGTATGTGTGAGAACCATTCTGTATGAACAGTGCTTCGCTAACACTAAACATAGATAAGCCTCCATGACTCACATTTCTGATGATAACGTCAAAAAGCAGTTTAATATTGAAGAAAATACTACTGCAGCTTTACTACTGCCGGAGCTTCCCACATTTTGCAGTATTTCTGGAGATCTTTGGTTGCCATTTCAGATTTTATACATGCAGTTATGGATTTGAGAGAGCCCTGAAGTTTTTGTGTAACCCTGCAGTTGGTCAAAGATGGAGTAGCTGCTAACACCAGATAAATCTGGTGTTTCGTGATGAGTTACAGTGCTACAGTTACTGCATCGTCTTCTATTCTTACTGCTAAACCCTCTCAGTGGCTAAAACTCGGTCAAATGAACAGTGTATTGGTCACAGAGGGAGAAGAGTGATAAAAAAAAAGAAAAGGGAGAAATCCACAACAAAGGTGAGAGGCAAATACGTGCTAACGAATGATGTGTAGGCGCAGCAGCTGCAGGCAGGTACGGAGGTCCATTGGGGACAAACTGTGCAGGCTGCTGAGATGGATTGCATGGAATCCTGGACCCCCTGCAGCCACAAAACCACAACTCTACACTGAAATGCTCTAATTTACTCCATACATGTCTGTTCTAAACTGTTGGGCCTATTCTAGGAAATAAAGGTCAAATGACCATGCCCCGACTTTTCAAAACCAGATGAGTGTTGGTGAACAAAAAGAAAACAAGCAAAAAAAAAAAAAGAAAAGGAAACCGTACAGCATAACTTTCTGGTGAACACAGAGAGAGGAAAAAAAGAAATGAGGTGTGAATATAGACCAGACTTTCTTTCAGGCCTCTAAAGAATGAGTGGACTGAATGTAAAAAGTTAATTATGGGCACATGCCTGGTCTTTTCTTTACTTTTTTTGCTAGCCTCGCTGTGGCACTGTCAGACTGAGGTATGAAGCTTGGAGGGGTTTGTGGTCCACACAAAAGAGCAAGGAAGGAGAGAGTTGAGGAGAGGCCCCTTGGCTGGGCTCGCGGCATGGAACACTGTACAATTAGCCAGCCCTTGCGTTCTGCCGGCTTATAATTATCAGTGCTCGCCTTAATTGACTCCCTTAGCCTGCTGCAAAGGGACCCCCCACCCCTTCCTCATCCCCTCTCTCCCCCTGCTAGATGCAGGCCGCCAAGCGCCACACCAGGCTCTCCAAAGTCATTTAGAAAAGCGCTCATATTTTCGACACAAAAAGGGGGAACATTTGGTGAGAGAGAATTCATCATCAGGTGTCTAGAGGTTTTCCTTAATAGAAAAGCTGAGTCCCACTGAGTGCGCTCCGTGTAGCGGCCAGCCACGCATGCTCAGGACCAGCAAGCCGCCATTCGCAGCGGGCCACAAGACATTAACATAATTTTATATAACACAGGCACCCGCACTGGAAATTTAATACATCTCAGCAAATACGAGACAGCCGTTTTGCATAATTTTTTTCTTCTTCTCCCATTGCTTTCGCTCTGCCTTCTAGCTTTATCTGTCCTCCTTTCACGTCTCTGTGCTGTCTTGTCTTCGACCTGCTTCCATCTTTTTCTTGCTGCCACTCCAGTTTGCCCCCCCTCCATCCTCCCTTACACAACCACCCCTCTTTCCTCACCCCATGGCGCTGCTCTCACTAGGAGAGGGGAAGTTCATTACCTCAGCTAAATCAGAATTAGTCCCTTCATTTTGACGGGGCGAACTTCATTAGAAAGGCCCTTCCTTAATCCAGCAGGGAGAACTGATGAATCTACATGGGGGCAATAATTTGCTTCACACAGCACATTCAGCCACTTCCTCCACACAGTCTCCCCCTTTCCCTTTTTTCTTTTCGACGCCTTTCTGGCTTTATGTTCTTACGGCTACATTTTATTAGATCTACAACAAAAAAAATTACTGAGAAAGGAAAACACCTGCATATAATTAACTAATGGCAGCAGAGATGGTGTAAAGAATGAGTTATGCTGTTGGAATGTCCCATCTCCCAACAGACTTTAGGGTCTCTGGAGCAGCCTTAGCTGTCTTGGCTGACGCTCAAACACAAACAGAGTGAGCACAGATGAGAGCAAGCTAGGTCTGCGAGCCTTTAGGAACTATTAGTACAAGAGTTACATGATTACAGTGGAATTAAAGAGAAAACTGCAATAATGGGATAGTAAGACATGTGCTTCCTTTGTCTTTGGTTTACTTTTTCTGTAACCTTCATGGAGAAAGACACCATTTTGCAAGGATCTCTTCAGAGACAGAGCTCCAGCAGTTGTCCAGATTCTTGCAACAAACAAGAGAGCGAAGAGACGTGAATCAGGACAGACAGCCCCAGACTGCCGTACCACAGCGCCTGGTGTCAAACAGATGTGAAACTTGGCAGCAGTGCTCCCCAGAAAACAGAGAACCCACAGATTTCAGGGAGGTTTTCAGTTGTGCTGCCCTCTCTTCTTCCACCACTCCCCTTGTCCCCCAAACAGTCTCAACTCCCCCACACTGTGCCCCTGCAGCCACCCTCCCTCATCACCTCCACACAGGGGTCCCTTGACAGGTAATCTCGTCCCCTGAATGTGAAATCTCCGACAGCGATGCCCCGCGCTTTTACCCCCCACCTCTGTGGCTGATGGGTAAATTGGAATGGCGCACCCTGCTGGCGCAGAGAGCTCTGAACAGACAGCAGCACACACACGCTGCGGCGCCCCTCGCATGCTCTGTCTAATATAGTGGACATGCACACTCGTTCCAAGCTGCGATATCTATGCACAGGCACACGTCCACACATGGATGTGCACCGGGGTACAAACACACTCACACACATGAAAGCTTCAGGTAAATCACATAAACACAAACACGCACACACCACACAAGTGAGATGTTATCCCTCTCATCTGCATAAAGATTGAATATATGACAAAAAAGAAACAGATACTGAGCTGAGTCAATATATGTTGAAATTTAAATAAGCATCATCTGAAATGGCTCAGCTTGCTTCCTTTTTTCCAGAAAATGCACCTGACTTCTGTTGCCATGGTTTCAATTATGTGTATACTGTTGGACAGAATACACTAAACAGATAAATAGTAAAAATCCTGGAGTAAATGTGAATATTTCTGTGCCCCAGTGAGTGTGTGATAAGCAGTGCCAACTCCGTTTCACCATAAGCGTATTGTAAAACATTAATAAATACTAACAGTGCAGAGGTTATTTTTTCTTTAAAATATGCCTGGGCATCAGGGTAAGGTTTCCCAGTGGATTGGTTTAGCTGTCCAAAGCTTCAGCTCCATCTAACTGTCTATTTGGCCCCTCAGTCAATGCTCTGAAGCATGTGTATATGGTTGAGTCCACCCACAAATCGCAGGGACGTCCTAAATAGTCAGTGGGACCTGAAGGGGCTAAAGATCACTGCAGCAGAAGCCACAGAGGCCTTCCTGTCAAAGGCAGCACATTCAGGGGGCCAGGGGTGAGGGGGAGCCGGAGGGAGTGAGCCAGAGACATGACATACATTTCATTACACTTAAACCAACTGTGGGTTCAACTCAGAGCCTTGGATTTCCAATGCCGTCTCTGAGGATGGAGTAAGTAGAGGTGTAAAAGAATGGTTTTATACAAAGAACACAATAGGTAGGTGGACAAAGGCAGGCAGCTGGACTAATTGCTTGGGGGCTTGTAAGAATATTTTTGTAACTACCTCTGTTTAAAGCTCAATTTAGTGGCACATGTCACTCTGGCAAAGCTTGCAACTCCAACTGCAATTAAAAAGGATACTTAAAATTTATACCTAACAAGCCTGATGTATTTCTAACTTCTATTATCTATATTTTCTCTAATTAATTATATAGACAATCACAGAATTTCTGACATGCATTGCATGTCCTTTTATTTGTACATAAACATAACTTTTATTGGGTGCTCAAAGAGAAGACAGTGCTCAGTCTAGACATGTTAAAAGCGATATTTTTTAAACAAGAGCTCTCTTAGATTTATAAAAAGGCTACTTGTCCAATAAAAGGCTGCTCTTCAACTATAGGTCTGTATTTCTGAAAAGAACTAAAGGAAGCATGCTCAGATGGGTTCTGAGGTTAAAAAAGACTAAGCTGTACAGGTGAAGTTCAATGACCAACCCAGCGCTGGGTTAAGAGAGACTACAGCCTGACTTTACCTTCCCTTTGGTTTTGAGGATGTATGTTCTCTCGGAGCAGCGCAGCGGAAAGACACGCTGTCATTGCTGCTACATAATGGAAAAAAATTATCTGCAGTCTAACCTACTTTTATATAAAAAGAAACGCCTATTGTTAATTCCTCTGTGTGTTATGAAAATGGCTATAACATTACAAAACACTATTATTATTGCTCGCTTGGGGGGAGCCCCCCGCTCATTAGGCTTCAAAC
The DNA here is from genome assembly GCF_001649575.2 of Kryptolebias marmoratus. NCBI lineage: Eukaryota > Metazoa > Chordata > Actinopteri > Cyprinodontiformes > Rivulidae > Kryptolebias > Kryptolebias marmoratus. The sequence continues at coordinate 10,733,123 of NC_051449.1, read as the reverse complement.
ACATCATAAGTTTTGATTATTCTATCGGCTTCATTCTCTCATTATAGTGACAAACTCCCGCTATTTTGTTGTATATCTCCTTCCAGCTGTCACATCCTTTGAAATATCACAAAACCTTTCAAACACATTTTTGATATGTCTTCAGATTCACCAGACATTGCTTGATTCCCCCATTGAATTTGCAGGATTAACTCGAGGAAGAAACGTCTTATATTTCTTAACTGGTTGCTATGTCTGACATCAGAGTGTATGAAATTCTAGCGTACTGGTATTGTCCAGGGGAGGGAACCCTCACTCTAACCGTCAGCGCTTCACCAAGTGGGACAGAGATGATTAAAACACACCGTGGCTGTGACTGACAGACTCCCCACTGCTTCCAGAAGATGACATGTCTCCAAGTCACTCAGAAAAGCAACTCCTCTAATTTTAACTCTGACTACAACACCGACCCCCACTGTCAAAACCAACAAAAAACAGCCATGCTGAGATTCTTAACCACAATAAAAGTGATAACAACTAAACAGAGGAATAAGTTTAAAAAAACAACAATAGGGAGGGAGGAGACAAAAGGGCTGAGAAGGTGCCATTTCCCTCCGGTGCACACAAACAGCAGGAACCTGTGAGCTTGTGACAACACCTTCAAACATTTCTGTTACTTTCACAGAAATATCTGATGCTGATGCTCCAATGTGATGCTTCTGCAGCAGTCTTGTCCCAGCACACATTCGACTTGGCAAGATCTCAGTTGCCAAAAAAAAAAAAAACACAACAAAAAAAAAAAACCTGGGGAAAGAAAAAACACTCTCCTAACTGACTGTGTTTGACATTTGTCATGACAGGAATACAGTGAGAGGAGGAAAGAAAAAGAGGTGGGACTGGAAGAGGAAAATGGAGGAGTGGCAGAGGGTGATCGATGTGTGAAATTGTTTGTGTGGAAAAAAAAATGGCCATTTTCTGGATGTGTTGTTAGTCCTGTTTTTTTGTGTGTGTGTAAGGAGGAGGACAGAAAGAGTGGTGGTGGGATTCCTTGAGATTGTCATGTTGTGCAGTAAAGCTCAGGGTCGTGTACTAAATGATTCACAGAAAACTGAATCTTTTACATTGGCGTCAGCAATTCAGCCAGGCGCCCTTGTGGGGGAATTCTTTTTGTGTGTTTTTATTGAAGTCTGCATTGAGCGCGCCCAAAAGCTCTGACAGGGGGCCCCCGAGGGCGCTTGTCTTCACCTCCAAATCATAAGATGGAGAGACGAAGCTCCCTCTGTGCTCTAAATTATACCCCTCAACACCCCCTCTTCCACACAGACTTGCAACCCTGCCCTCCCCACCCTAAAAAATAAAACAGAGGCAGAGAAGAAAAGCCTTCAGTAATACAGTCCCAGTGGAGGGCTCCGCGATCACTCTGCGCTGCAGGAACAGCTGACAGGCTCGATGCGGCGGGTCCGTTCCCTGTGGTGTATCAGACTTGGTGCTACAGCATGATGGTTAGTACTTCTTTTCTGTGGATCTGGCTTCTTTACATGATTCTACGTGGCCCACACATGACAGGCCCCTTCACTGACCCATGGCAGCTCTACAGATTTGCCTCAGTTACTTCTATGGGTGGGTAAAGCTCTAGGTTATCTGCCCCTTTATACCTCTTCAAACTGCTTGATGAGTAGAAACCTGTATGAAGCTCCTGGCAATTTCAGAGGAAGTTGAGGGGACCAAAAAAGGGGTGGAAGGGGGTTGGTGTAATTTGAGTGACGGGCACAGCTGCATAAACAGGGGTATCGTGGAATTTCTGCCTGCTTGATGGAATTGACTTTGCCTAAATAGCCCCTCTTCTACCCCCAAAATGGCCCATTTTCCACATGTCTCAATGAATATGACAACTAATCCAGCAACAAGAGTGCAACACTGGAACTGCCAAACCAGTTCAATGTAGCCTGGGTCTTTTCTCGAGCTGTGAAATTCTCCCTCTCTGGCCTTCTTTGCTAAAGACCTCATCCAAGTCCTGCTGCCTGACCTGTCAAAAACCAGCCCCATTCGCTCTCAAATACCCAAACAAAATAAACCAACAACCGCTGGCAGGGTCAGAGGGCAGCTGCTCTGGGTGCTTGGACTCTGATGTGCCCTCTGATTGGTGGAAAGGGCAGCGAGTAAAAGGGAATCTTTTCAAAGTGAAATCTCCAGCTGATGGCTTAGAGCTCAACACCCCACAGTTTGTTTCTCTCGCTTCTGTCAGGAGTTTTGCCTGAGCCATTTGGAAGGATTAGAAAAAGTGGGGGAAGAGAAAAATTCAGCTGGGCAGAGCGTGTGTACTGTAGGATCTGAGTGATGGCTCCAAGACCCCTCGGAGAGTGATAAACCTTTGACCTTGACAGCCTCCTGTGGTGACCCCTGACCTCTGGCTCTGTGCCACAGACACAGTAAGACAGGTGCAGGCAGGAGAGTGACCACACCCCCATCATCTTGGCCAAAATCTCTCTCATCCGACCTACAGTACCTGTCCTGATGCGCTGCACTGTCAAATGTATCTGAGTACAAATAAAAGAATGGATGTGACTCCTTAGTGTCAGAGGTATTAGTGAGAAACATCGAAACATTTGTTAATTTTTACAGACAGCTACAAATTTATAAAACAGTTTAAACAATTGGAAAACACAGAAAGAAAAAAACTGAGAGGATTAGTTGATTCATGTATAAAAGTGCTTTAAAAGACCCATTCTGAGACATATAAGGGTGAATATTACTAAAGTAGAGGTGTGAGGAGAGTGGAAGCGAGATGGAACATCATGACTTTTTCTTAGCTAAAATGAGCTTGAGCTCCAAGGTTGTGCCAGTCCGCGCCAGTCTTTCTACAGATCCATTTCCTCTCCCTAGGCACTTCTCTCATGTTGTTGGCCCAGTGATTCAGTGCCTTGCATTAAGAGCAATTCACCTGCCTCCAGCATCCCAGCGGCACAAGTCCCCTGGGGAAACCAGGTGGAGCATAAAAAAGTTCCACATATGGTAAAGTCAAGCTGCTCGGAGGCTGCCGAGTGTCTGCTGTGGGGATAGAGGCTCCTAAAAGGCCCAGCTGGTACTTGGAAAAGAGCTTCTGCATTACTACACCTCAGTGTCTGTTTGGGCTCCCCTTTGGAAAGTGTTGGCCGGCGCACATGACCAGCCATTTTAGATTTTCTCCCTCTACCCCCCACCCCC
>NC_051449.1:10682062-10729856 GCF_001649575.2 Kryptolebias marmoratus | reverse complement strand
CCCACCCCCAAACACACACACACACCGCCTCATCTTTTGCTCCCTCCCGTTTTCCAACTGGTTCTGTATCCAATTGAACATTTGGTCCTCCACTGCTGGTTAATCAAATTCCTCCATCTGGCCCCCTATCCCTGTGGAACACGAAAGGTGCAGCCTGAGCCTGGGTCCAAGTGCATATTGGAAGGGAGGAGGGGAATGGAGACAGGCACTGCCTACCTAACTTACGCAGCCCAGTCAACTAGATCAGGTAGGGAGCATGAGGCCAGGCCTGATCGTTCTGGGCAAACAGAAACAGCTTGGGACTGAGTATCAGAGCCCTGCTGTTCGTAGAACCCAGGGACAGCAGTCGGTTCATATGACAGTAGGAGGGTTTTATGTGCTAATACCTCCACATACACTGTAGAATACAGAATAGAGTGCAGTCTAAGTACTGGTGGTTACAGCAGAAGGCAAGCACAACCCAAGCATGGTGATGTTATTCAGTCTCCATGGCACTAGAGGGTGCTGTTCTTCAAAAGCTCTAAGAACAAAGAAAAAAGGAAGAAAGGAGAAAAACATAGATTTGTATGAAAGCTGCACATTTGCCTGTTGCCTTCTTACACTGCTTCTTTGAGTTCAAAGTAGCCATGTGTCGGTAACTAAGCAGTGCTTAAGCCTTTGCTCTGATCAAAAAGAGCTATCTTAAGATATCACACAAAGCCAGCAGTGATCTTTTAATCCCCTGGAGAGACTGTGCAGCCTCCACAAAATATTGCTTTAACCACATACTTATTAGAGAAGACCTTTAAAAAAACGCAGTCTTGGCTCATAAAGTTAAACAGGTTTCAAAGTCCAGTCACTTTCACGAGACTCTTCTTTTACAACGGTGGCATCTGCAACTGATCAGCTGATATTTGCGCAGAGAATCTAAGGTGAAGTAAAAGCAAAAACATCAGTTGAGTCACGGATATAAAAACACATGCCATCTGAAGTGCTGCTTCCACTCTTCCATATTGCGTGATTTCTATTCATGTCCGACAATCCTTTCCCCTTTCCATGTGGCAAAACATGTGTCAATAATTAAACTGCTTTTACATAACAGGATACAGGAACACAATGTAATTTGCTCCCCATATTTCATTGGGCCTTTATGAAAGCACATGAGAGAGTGTAATTAATCAAACCACTGGAATATGTGAACGCCAATTTCCACTTAATGGCACTTACAGGGATTGGGTCCCTTAAGCACCACGTTCTGTCTACCAAACGAGCAAGCTTCAATTTCATCTTCATAGTTTTGACAATAAAACCTGGTGTTGATGTTAAACAGCACTCGTTTGACATCATGAAGTCTGCAAATAATATAAAAAATGAGGTCATGTCACCTGGTGCCACGCTTGTGACACACCACACGATGCTTAACTGGAGATGAAATGATACAGCTTCATGTACGTGACGGTCATGCTTGGATTTCAGAAATGAATATTCTTTTAATGATCTTGCTTTGACCTCAGATCCGAGTGTAAGCTCTGTATTCACTTAACCACAGGAGGCTAACCATCTCCCAGTCAGGGACAGGAAGAGGATCATTCACTGCTTTTAGTGGCTTTCTGTGAGAAGATGGTCCTCGTCTAAATGGCACCCATGTCCCTAAAAGTGTTTCTCTCTCCCTCACCACTCTTTCTTTGCCTGAGTCTCTCCAAAGACTCCTCTAAGTGCAGCATCTTGTTTCAGTAATTCAGCCAGGGCAGAGACAGTGGAGAGAGGAAAGTAATCGATTTCTCTCTCATTTGGTTCCTCCAAGACTTGCTGTAAGGCCTCTTAGGGGAGTTCTGGACTATTGGACAGGACAATGTTATGGGAAAGAGTGTCATTGCGTTTAAGGTCATCGTTACACCAAGGTTTCATTTTGAGTATATTTTTATTGAAGCATGTACCGAGCAGAGAAACAAACAACACTGCCGTCATTTCCAGGACGGCAGATATCAAGAAGTGTCCTTACAGTTCATAAGAGCATTGGCATTTGAACGATGGAGGAAGACATCAGTTGCTGTTGCAATATGATACACTGTGGATAAACTCAGAAAACTTCAGTTAAGTAGGAAGCTTTTAGTAAGGTCCATAGGTAAACCTTGAGTCTATAAAAAGACTCCAGTGCTAAATTATTTATAGGAAAATGCCTTTACAGTATGTTTACTATTTCTGCTTCATGCTTCACATCATCTTTCCAAAAGAGGAAAGAATAAATGGAAATAGAAAGTTAAATGATGTGCAAGACAGGGACTAGGATTATGTTGCTTATATGCTATAGATCTGAAGAACATGAGTACATTATCATACATTAATAATTATTTAGGAGAGTCTAGATCTTTCATCTTGCTTTGGCATAAATAATCAGCAAATTACATTTATAAATATAACTATACTTGTTTAAAAAAACTTATCTATTTATATTTTTAAGTGTATTTCAATAAATATCATACAGATATCCCCCAAACAAGTATTTTTACTATAATGTCATGTTCACATTCAATATGAATAATACTCAAAGTAGGCTATTTTTTTTGTTGCAGTCTCACTGAATTCTGAGTGTTTGTGACTAAGTAATGTCTTGAACATTACAGCCATTTTTTGTACACACAGCTTGGAAAACTACACGTTGCCTACCTCCGCTCACATCGTACCTGCCTCAGTCCTTTCGGTGCCCACCTTGGCAGCTGCCCTGAAGTTTATGATTTTATCTACACTACACGTTAAAAATGATTTGAACCAGTTTTTTTGTTTTTTTAAATACTATTTATCATTGGTGAGATTTTTAGACCTGGACCTGTTCTCTGTCAGAAGAAAGCTTTCACGCAGGTGTACAAAATAAACCAACTTTATATGTTTACAGTATTTAGAGTAAAAATTTAAGTGTAATGACAAAGCATACTTTCCCATCATGTAAGCATTTGGTAAAAGCCTTTTTGTTTTTTAAACTGACTTCATCAACAGGTTTGTGTCCAGTTCAGCTACTTTTGCGTCTCTTTTCAGCTGTGGCTCTGTATGGTTTCTGATTATTCATTCTGTGTTTCAAGCCTTTTGCCAGCCTGCTAAATTCTTAATACCAGTCAGCAAATCTCAGGTTGAGGTTCAATTCATTTACATCTGATTGTTACATTCCTGCACAAAACCAATTAAAAATGCAATCTAACTACCTGCAGATCTTGGCATGAATTATTTGCAAAATAGAGACCAATCTCGCGTGTCATTAGGAGTGCAGCTGCAACGCAAACAAGACAAATCTATCTATTGTTTATTACCTCCTCAGGCTTTTTACCCAGAGGGCAGAAGAAGAGAGGGAGGGGCAGAGGTCAGCGCAATTACCATCCGCTCCATCCTTGGAGTCAGACTGTGCTAAGACATGCATTGGCAAATTCCATGGCAGCATCGTATATCACATTACCATAAAGTCCCAAAGAGAGCTAACCTTTGTTCAATTCCATTTGATTCTAAGAGAGGAAAACACTGACGATCTCATTCAGCCTTGGTGTTTCAAGAGTTCACTTGTTTGTCTTTCAGTCTTGTGACTGCTCTCGCTTAAGCTTTGCCATTCCAAAAATAAAACGTCAAGGGAGATGAAGGATCACTGAATCATCCTGGGTAGGATATCATATCATCTGGAGAGCTTCAAGGTTCAGTCTTCAACTACGCCTGAGAAATAAAAGCTGTTTTAAAAGTAATACAAAGAGTTTAGTGAGTCAAACTTTATACACAGTCTAATTTAATAATTATCTGTTTGTGATGTTTCGCACATTATGATTCTTTTTTCCAGTAACACCTAAAATTCTGTCCTAAATGATTAGAAATTTATCTGAAAAGAGTCTTACTGTTGGCTTCTGTTAGCAATATTTCACTAGTGTTTGCAGCATCAGTATGGGCTAAAATGCCTGTTGACTGAATATGCAAATGACCAGTGGTGGCAGAATGTAAAATACTGTTACTGAGCAAAGAAGCTTTCTGGCAATGTCTTTGGCTTTATGTACAAATCTTTGGGTGGTGAAAACAAGACAAATGTTCCTGTGATGGATCAAAAAAAAAGCAAAGGTGAGAAACAAATAGTAAGTCAATGTAGAGAAGAAAGAAAGAAAGAACGAAAAAAAGCAAGAAAGGAAGAAAGAAAGAAAGAAAGAATGAAAGATCTGTGAATTTTCCTCCCCTCCCCTGAGACCTCCCTTGATGCCAAGCATTCATCATCCAGCCTCTAATATCAGTTATTCTGTGGCTCCTCTGCTTACAGCAGAATTAATTTCTGCTTTAATTACTCTCATCGGCGGAATGCTGATGAAGGAGAGGGACGAGGCATTCTGGGACTCGGGCCTCATTCCACCGCTTTAATTTGAATGAATTCCACACGGAGACGCTGGCAAACAACTGGCAGTCGAGCCCCGGGAGCCACTGTGGGACTGCGCAGAAGAGCTGCAGCCACGGCCCCCACCAACCAAGCTAGCTACCTTGTGTGTACGTGCCTGTGTGTGCTTCCTTGCCTGTGTGTATTATGTACAGCATGGTGATTGTGTTCTAGGACGAGTGCAGAAGTGAAATGGGAGAAGGAACACACAAGACGGGAAAACAAGATTGATGGATTAAGTGATGAGTGTCTATAAGCATGTTTACAGAGTTTGTGCATGCACATAAATAAGCTGAAGGATATAGGAAGGGAAAAACTGTATGTATAAATAAAAACTGTAAATAATTTTATACAAACCGAGACAGTGAGAGTAGGTCCATATGGATACAAAACATATAAAATATGAACAACATCCCTGACTGCGGCCCACTGTGTAACAAGAGTGTTAGTTTGAGAGTAAAAATCATTAATACTTAATTTGATTATTCCAGATATGGCACATTGCACTCTTCAAACAAAAAACAGACTGAATCATCCAGGAACTAGCAGTAAAATATAAAAAAGCATACAGAAAAAAGGTTGTATGTGTGAAATGCACACAACACGTATTAGCATAATGAAAATATCTGCAGAAACTGTAAAGGATTACAGCAACCCCGGCAGAGGAGCAGAGACAGGGGCCATAATTGACTTTTCTCCAAGCCAGCTTGGTAGTTACAGAATGCAGCATATTGGACAAGGATTGTGATTGATTATGTTGGTCTGCCACACCGATTCGTTTGATTAAATGTAACTATGGGTTTCTTTTCCAAGCCCTAATGAAGCAGCAATTTGAAACTAAGAGACTGCAGGAATTTCAGGCTGCCTCTCTTCAGTTTTACACCATCTATCTCTGTATGAGCGGCTTCAAAACAGAAATAATTGCACCTCTGATTTACCACCAAAAATCTAAAACAAAGAAGAGAAAAAAAATCTTATTTGATTAACACAATTAGGAAAAAATGAACAACTTATTCATAAAACTCTAATTTAATGCAAACATATGGAGGATTACAGTTGTGCACTTTTGCTGGAAAGGCCTGAAATAATAGGAAGATTTCAGTCCAATGAATAATTATGTGGCACGAATCTCTGCAGGGAAAACATGCATTTCCCCACACAACAGAGTAACATAACTATAATTAACACGAGTGCTGAAATTGTAGAAGAGGAAGATGCCTACATTTACTTCAGTTGCATGGTTAAACACAAGCCCACATTACACAATTTATCTGCAGCAATTTGAAGTTGCAAGCCATCGCTCTGCTTTTCATCAGAGGGCGGGGGGAGGCAGGTAACTGTGACCTCTGCTAACCCTGAAACCTCTGGACAGGTGGGCGGTGGCCTGCATGCACTGTCCATTTTGGCAGCGGCTCTGCTCCCTGTGGTAGCTCAGGCCATGATGAGCAGCTGGGTCGCAAACACCAAGCACATTAATATCTTCTTAATGATAATAATCATTATGGCATAAGCACCTTCCCCAAAGTGGGAAGGCTCATGGATCGTGCCAGACTAGCATTGTCATTAAGGTAAAAAAAATGAAATTAAATAAAAAAATATTGAGATGGAATGACTTTTTTAATGGGCAGCAACTCACAGTCACCAGGATAATGCAGACGCTAATGTACTGATGAGATAATGAGATGCACCAACAACATTAGGCAAAGCAAAAGCTCAATAAAACCACTATAAATTAATCTAATAATAAAATTTTTACTTGAAATTAACTTTACCACCACTATGAATGCAGAAGTAGCCTACATTAAGCAATATATGTATTGCATCACATGTAAATATTTACTTAAATTAGTAGAAACCTTTTTTTTGTCATTCTTTACAACCTCTTGTTGTTATCAATATAGCTCCTCACATTGTCTTCCTGTGAATCCATAAAGTGCAAGTTGCACTCAGCATTTCAAACATACTCGCCTTACTGGATGTAACTGTCAGTTTTCACCCATCACGGGCCATTATCTGTCTCATCCGTGTTCATTATTGAAGCTAATGATCTGTTGTCCTCTCTGCTCCCCATTGAAAGAGGACTACATTAAAAGTCTCTTATTAACTTAATTAGTAATTATAAATGTTAAAAGATTAATCAGAGAGAGAGTGGCTTAAGGTCTGCGTCTCTAGGCAAACGATGGGACAAATGGAGAAACAAAGAGGCCACGTCATTTTAGTGTTCACGCTCTTGTCACTGTGCTCGAAATAGAACAAGACAAATGGAAGAAGTGCAAATGAGACCAATTTACCTCCAATGACTGTTACTTTTTAAATTTACATATTTGCATATAAAGAAATATAGACATTCCAGGAAAAAATGACTGAAAGTATGAAAATGTTTTTAAAACGTGCTTTTCAATATGTTTATGGTATAATTACTCTATGCTAAAAAAACACTTTGTTTATATTTTATAATCTACATGCCCAAAGGTAGTTAATATTATGCTGTTTACAGGAAGCAGCATTTAATATGGTAACCCATAATGCATGCAGTACTCACATTATCTCTTTCTAACAAGATGGAAATAGATCCCCTTAATTAAATCCTGTGTGTACACTAATTCCTCACTAAATCTGCATCTCTCTGACAATTCCACATCAGCAACACTGCACACTCCAGTCAACATATAAGCACCAATCTCAACATTAAACCTTAATAACTAATAGAGCTTTCATCCGGGGAGTTCCTGTGTGATTTCCATTAATGTGAGGGGAATCGCCCAGGACCATCTCCCGGTTTTCCGGAGTATGTTGATGCTCAAGCCAGGGGGGCGATTGGTACTATTGGTGCAGGAAGAAAACAAGCAGAAACTTAAGCTGCGCTAAGTAGTGGGACGTTAAATGCAGAAGGTAGTTTTGCTTGATTTGCAGCCAGATTTGTGGAAGAAACTGCTTTTATTTTAGTAAGTAAACATTTAATATATATACTTCTGGTTAAGGATAATAGTTAGGTTTCAAAAACAAGACAAATTATGTTTTTTGGTGCTTTGTCTGTTGGACATTGTGTTGACAAAGGAGGGTGGAAAGTCGGGGGGAGGGCTGGCTAGTGGCCCATAGCACCTGAAACCTATTACAGACCTTTGGAACATTCCACAGGGTTCTTCCACATTGGCCAGAAGGCATCGTAAAAGTCCTCACAGAGAGGGCTCATGTAACTCAATTGCTGACAAACGATCAGAAAGGTGAAACATTAAATATAGAATCTGATACGGAGGAGTATAAAATCTAAAAATAACGCAAATGGAGTCCGCTGTCTCTCCAACTTAATAATTCCTGCCGTCATATTCACAGTGTCTTCATAAAGGAAAACTATGATTACACACATTTAGTGTTGGCAAGAAACAAGCAAAACTTTTGTCAACTTTTTATCAAATGGTTTGCCATCTGGATCTAAAACTGTGGGAGCCCAACAGTGTGCTGAAGCTAAAAAAAAATAACGCAGACACAACTTGCTGCCAAATTTCTTGGAGATAGCCTTATCTTCTCTATGTGTGTACATAGATATGTGTTTTAGTGGTATCAAGGCCCGTTTTTGGCCAGCCCAGAGTTATGCTCTCTGGGTTTAGCTCTATGGGTGTCTGTGGCCTCTCCTCTGGCCGCCCGTGTCCATTTGCTCTGCGGGTATGGCAGGCCTGAGCTGACAGATGGCCGCCCCTCTCCATTCCGCTCCAGAGTAACACAGTAACTGGTTTTTCCTCCGCCGTTGACCTTGCCACAGCCAGCCAGCAATCCGGGCTGGCACTCGGCCTGTCGAACAGGAGGGTAATGAAGTCCAGCGCTGCTCACATGATTATTAAGGCTTTGACGCTGGGGGGCCTTTCAGAACCCTATTCCCCCCCACTCTCTCCTCCCCTGCCCGCCATTCACACAGCCAAACTTTGATGAGGATGGTCATTCGTCACATGGCACTTTGGAAAAACCACCATTGTGCTCCATAAAGAGAGTTAAACTACTTTTTTTGCCAAAGTCTTTTGGAGTCTGCTTGTATTTAAAACATATCTCTTCACACCTATGAAACATACTTAACAACAGCTTTGAGAACAATACTGAAACCCTTTCCTGTTCGGCAGCCCATGATTGCTACTTGTGTCACAGTGTGCATGTCATTTCACAAAACACACCAAGTAAAAGCTACTACACAAAGTTAGAACAGATTTGTCACACTGTTAGTGCTGACAACCTCTAAAAGCAATGCAGTTCAGTGGCAGGGCACCGCTTCACTCTTTGTATGTCTCCCTCACCACAAGCCTCTCTAGGCATGTTCGGAACCCTGGTCCCATCAGGGCCAGCCTGGGATTTGAGAGGTGTAGGTTGCAGCTTTGACCTTTACTAAGGCAGGACTGTCTGTTTGCACTTCTCCCATAAGCCCCCCTCTGGTCAGACTGCTAAGCAACCCCATCAGAACAGGGGTGCACATGCACCTCCACCCTTGGTGACATCTCAGAGACCATGGGGAAGAGGAGTAATGCAGAGGTTAATTCTGATCATCCAGTATTTATGGGTTTCACTTTGGAACAAGGGTTGGCATTAACACTCTAAAAGAGACATCTCTACTGTATATCAATAAAACATAGCAGGAGGACGGCCTGGAAGTGCCTACCTTTATTCAGGTCACCTAAGTCTTAAACTAGACTTGCAAAGAAAAGCTTTCTGCTAAATGTTTCCCTTGTAAATTGTTGCAATGAGATTATAATTTCAGTTGTGTAGAGATTACCCGACAAGTAAACCCATTTCAGCCAATCGATGGAAGGAATTTGCCCCAAGTCGGCACTGCAACATCAGCCTACCAATTGCGATGCAGCGAGGGGCAGCAAGTGCTCGCTTGGAGTTTGTACAAGCAGGCTGTATGAACTGAGAGCACCAGATATTTTCTCACATGTTGGCCTAGTCTGTGAGGTGTGGGGAAATGTCAGGAAAATCAATAGATAAGGACCACATCAGACTGAGCTTGTCTGGCCTAGCAACAGAGCATCCCCATGGTGATGTCAATTACCTCTGCTTTACAACAAAAACACCAGGAAGAGCAAAACAGTCTCTGCAAAGCTGTAAAACTTTTAATGCAGTCTCCCGGTTACATCGAGGAATTTGTAAGAAACTTCTTTTGTTTTTGTTCTCCGCCCAGACAGGCAAGTAACACAAAGAGTGTGAGAATCTTATTGATGGCTGTGGGTTTTTTTGCAGCTCGTGCTGATTTCTATTCTCCTCATGGACCCCACATTAGTCAGGGAGAGGTATAATGTAACGAGCAGTAAGGTGCACATAATTGCATATTAGCAGCAGCACACTTGGCTGCACGGGAGGTGACTATGCTAACGAACAGAAAGGCGTTATTAATCGCCAATTAATAAAAGCAGGCAGATATCACACTCAGTGTATGGCACGGATGGATTCTTTTGTTTCCAGTGGCTGGTCCAAACCTGTTCCCTTATTTATTTCATAAGATTGATCCCGCTCCTTTGCTGTGTTGTTTATTGAGTTCTGACTGTGATCCGGCCCCCTAGGAGTCAAATGAGGAGTGTTTGGTTATGTTTGTTAACAGATTACATGTGTTTACGCATTATGAATGAGTTTTAGAAACTATGGGAACACCGTCAGACATACCTAATCAAAGATGGTTAAAGAAAAGAAACAAAGTATGTAAATCTTGTGTTCTTTTAATGCATCAAGAAAGAAAAAAAGTGTTAAAGAAATAATAAATGTGTATTCACCAGGGAAAAGACACTGATGGAGACCATATAATCAAAGTACAACAGCCAAGTTGCTCTTGAGGCCCAAAACAAGAGGATATGTGTCAAGGATAATTTGAAACCCTTAGCAAGAAACAAAACAAGGCTTTCAGCTTCAAAAACTGTTACAGTGTGCCTCCTGTCGGTTTCTGTGCTAACAGCCAACACAATATGTTTTGCCATGTTGGAGCTCACTTAATATAAAAATGTGAGCGCTAGATACTGAGATAGAGTAAAATGGGGAGATAGTGGACAGGAGGAACAGAGAGGAGGAGGAGAAGCTAGAGGAGAGCTAAAGGCCTCTCACTCGCTCTCCTCTCCAGGTCTGTAACAGCCCACAGTGCCTGCTTCACACAGAGCGGCCAGCTGTACAGCAAATGTGCCTTTCCCTCTCCGCCCCCGAACCTTTCCACCCCTCCAGTGCCCCCCTTTGCCTGGGCCGACCAGGCCACTGGCTCCTCTCTGTGAGAGAAGGCTCCTCCCTGACTTGGCTTTGAGCTCAGCGTTGTCACCAACCCAAAAAAAAAATCTGTAGAGGTGACCCCAAACCCACTTTTCTAGGATGTAGTTTGGTTTGTTTGTTTACAATTGTCCTTCTGAGCACTGCCACCTTGGCAGCTGCTGCTTGGAGTGAGCAGGATGAGACTGAAAACAGATTATGACAAAAAGAAAAAAAAATGCCCTCTCACCTTCAAAACTCTTTAAGACGGAGCCCATGCTACAAAACATGTTGGGGCTCTGAAAATCCACAGAGGGACATTTGAAACAGAGCGATAAATGGGCCAAACGTGCCCCCCGTGAGGCTCCAAATGTCATAGTTTACACTAGGGTCAAAGTGAAGCAATGGGGTGTCATGATGGCATGCTGATAAAACCAAACAGGCTTTTGTGCCAATGAAAGACCTTCAAAGGTCTTCTTAAAACGAGAAAATAAAAAAAGATGACTTTGAGAAACTGCAACAATTTAAAATATTTTCCAGTGTGGAAATATATATATTTTAATTTGAAGATATAATAGAAAATGAATGGATTGATAGTGACTGCAACAGCTGAAAGCTGTAAAAATCTGTGTGTCTCTGGAGAAAAATCGGATACCCTCAATTCTGTAAGTGTGCCATGCCAAAAAAACTCTAAACTAAAGAGTGGCCAGCTGTCTTCTGGCCTGCTATTAAATTGCTCCTTGGATGGTGGCGATATCATTTTTTTTCTCCATAGGAGTATCACACCAGGTCCCCAAACAGAGCGACCAGCTGTACAGCAAATGTGTACTGATCCATCTGGGCCTTAGTAGGCTACAGCCTCCATCTTAAGACACGTGGGGCCGTTCACAGGCTTGGCTGGGGCTGGTCTGCAGCACACCCCTCTGCAACCGTGGCCTCTTCCTTCCCTTTCATTTACCTCCATTATCATAGTAAATGTGGAGTAGCTAAGCTCCAGAACTGCCCTTTATGTGAGAACCAGGGCCGCCATCATCTGACTGTAATATTCATGCATCAAAATGTGCTGGCATTCTTACAGAAGAGGCAGCTACGGCCACTTTGTCCGGAGGAGAGGAGGTGAAGGTGGAGGCTTTTTGCATTTGGTTCACCAAGACTATTGTGTTACAAAGGCAGCTAATAAGAACCCGTCTGAGTGAGACAGGCTCAGGTTTTGTTGTTTCATACACTTAGCACTATAGTTATGTCACGACACATCACTATATATAGAGTTATCAGTGTGAACTGACACCATGGAGCGGGGCATGGATGAAAACAACACCCCTATGAATCCAGCGTCTGCTCCATTACCTACGCTAATAACGCTGACAGCTGAGCGGAGATGACCCCAGCCCCCTGTTTCTCCTCTCCTGTGCAGATGGCCATTAAAAGGAGAAAGTGTCCCTTTTTTCTGTGGAAAAGGTATTTAGAGGTTTTCCAAATGGGTATGGGTTTTTTTCTGTTTTTTGTCCCAAATTAGCTGCAAAGTGCTAACGGATTGGGTTGACTTTATCCATATTCTACATTACAAGAGAAAAATTCGTAAGAATCTATATTAAGCCATGAAATCAGTTTTTGAAACTTTTCTAACATTATATGACAGTTAAACACATTTTCTTTGTTCTGTTCGGTTTTCCTTTTGTTTCACATTACAATAAGCTTTGTTTTCCTCATTTTTTAGAGATCATAAAACAAATGCATAACAGAAACCTTTTGAGAAGTCAGATGAAACCTGTTATCATGTTGAATACTAAGCAGTGGCATATCATAGAAGTAAGACATCAGACAATAACCCAATCACCTATCCTCCTGTTATCTTAAGCTGTCTGAATTCCACTATTATGAGGGAACTGTGTGCTTGTGCGGCTGAAAGACATAAAATAACCAGTAGGGGGGTTTGTTTTCTACCCTCCCAGTGTGCTCCGTGCCTGCCTTTGCGAGAGAAAGGACTAATGCTGGCATGGTACTGTATTAGGCACCCCCAGTAGACTAGTGGGTGAGCAGATCGCAAAGATGAATACAAAACACACACCTACACACTCTAGGCTTGTCTCTCTCTTTTGCAAATACACCGCAGAATCAAAATCACAAATCACATGCTTCTGATTGTTTATGCACAAACAGTGGGCCCCTGATAGAATTGCCTACCAGTCCTGATAGAATTGCCCACCGTGTTTAAATTCACCTGCGCCTAGAAGCGTGTCCCAAACAGAGAGGCGGTTTGGTTCCAGATCAATGAGTCTCTCCCCCACTGAAGACAACAGATAATGCAGTGTAATGAAAGAGCCGCCAAACGAGCTGAATAAATGAATGAATAAAGGAACGTGAGACCGGAATTCAGACGCCTACTTACTGCAGGCAAGAAAACCTGTTTTCCAATTGTCTCCTCTCTATAAATTATTCTGCCTGCATACAAATGGCAACCAAAAGTGAAGACATTTTGAAAATGTGGATGTTGGCTTTATACTCTCAGCTTAGGAATCGTGCACAGAAAAGGCAGAATTTGTAGTAAATTTGTAAAATACAGCATTAGGTGAACTTTTTGGTTGATCACATATCAACAAATGAAAAGTATGCTCCAAAATGTATTCAGATTTTAGAGGAAAAAGAGGCAACAAGCCAACAAACTAAAAAAAAAACAAAACAAATGTGGGCATATCATTACGATAGCTTAATCATACCAGTAGTATGCTTGAATTTCATCTGGAAATGAAACATTTAAATAGTCTGCATGTTTTGCACTACTTCAAACTATCTTTAAAAAATGGTTTGAAGTTGAAAGATGATGCTCCACAAGCATGCACAAAACACTATATTATACCATTCACATGCATGGAAAAATGAAACTTGCATGTTTGTGAAAGCACAACACTGAAGATGCATTTGATTCTTAAAAAATATTAAAATAATTCCACCTATTTGGTGATGTGATCCAGATACATGTGAGCCTGAGTGAGACAGGGTCAAATATTTCATTATGATATCACATCAATCTTTAATATGTGATTTATCGTTTTAAAAAGGGCAAAAACTTGAAATTGATTAAAGATAATCAAATGTCTGCTATGAAATTGGAAAAATTGTTTTTAATTTGTATATTGTAATGATGATAGACAGAAAATCATTCCACCTAACATTTAAATGCAGTATCTATGAAAAGGTCGCATTGACTATTTTATTTAGAAACTTAAAAAACCAGGTACATTTTATGAACTCGTCATTTGATTCAGAAATGGTACAGAAACCATATTAAATTTAAAAAAAAGTCTCTTACCCAGCATGTGGTTAGCCACATGTACTTGGATGTCCCATTCGCTGTAGAACACCATCTGACATTTGATGCACTGGTATGTTTTCTTCTATGAACGTGAGAAAAAAAACATTAAGTTATCAATTTAATACAGCAGTAAAAATGAATTAACTTCACTTTTTCATTAATTTTAATCAGAATTGACCATATTCAACAAAGCATTGGTTAGCAATACCTCTTCAGTTTGTGAGGGACTGGCTCTTGGCATGGGGGACACCTGGGGGGTCTTGAGCTGACCGCTGTTGCTATCCCCACCTTGTTCCCTGTGAACTGTCTGGACATGGGTTTGCAACTCTGCCTCAGACTCAAACTTCACATTGCAGCTGGAACAGCGTGTCTTGATTACAGAAGATGAAGATGTGGAGGAAGAAGAGGATGATGAAGAGACACCTTTGCCTTTTCCATCTCCAGGGCTGAGACTCTCCCCTTGTACCCACGCAGCTGTTGATGCTGGAGTGGTTGCTCCGCCCTGCTGCTGCCTTCCTCCATTCACTGTAGGGCTGGAGCTCTTGGAGCCTGCAGCAGTCACGCAAGATGCACAGAGTCCGTAAGGCAGTCCATTGATGTCCAGCTTCACCAGGTCTTGTTTGGATCGGAAATCTTTTAGGCAAGAGGCACACTTGAAAAATTTTTGGGCATGGTGTGGCTGCTGGTTTTGAGACATTATATTGTTGCGGACCAAGGGTTGACTGGAGGACATTGGGCCTGTCTTCTGCATATGGAAAGTACCATGGATCTTGAGCTCCAATGTGGAGGTCACGGTCTGCATGCAAACCACACAACGGAAACCCGTCAGGGAGTTTCTCAGGTCAGGGTGCATCTGGCAGTGTTCCAGGAAGTCCTCCTCACTCTGCAGTGGCATCTTACAAATACGGCAGCTGCCTGTGTCCAGACTCTTGCTATGGGTGACCTTGTGCTCTGTCAGGGTAAGCAAAGATGGGAATCTTTCCCCACAGATGGGACACATGTAGTGTTTGACAGGCCCAAGGTGGGTTTGCATATGTTCCCTCAGCCCAGCCTCAGAGAAGAAGGTACGGGAACAAACATTGCACTTATGGTTGCCCTTGATCATTTCAGCCTTCCTTTTTATCATTGCACTCTCACCAGGGCGGATGTTGTGATCTCTTAACTGGTGGTTAGTGAGGAGTGACTCCATAGTGTAAGATGCCCCACATATTTCACACCCATACATGGGTTCTGCAGTGTCCACTTCTTCCTCACTTCCATCATGGCTGTTCTGGGACTCCACCACAGATCCTCCGCCTGCTCCTGGACCATGGCTGTTAGTTAAAAGACCTTGTAGTTCAGCGTCATCTTTGGGCTGGCCTTCTCCACCACTTACTGTTGACCCATTAGTGCCACAGTTTTGGGACTTTCCCTCAAACACACAGTGTTTTTCCCTTAAATGCTTCTCCAAGAGGACAATGGCATGAAAGGCCTTACTGCAGAAGCGACAGTTGTACTTCTTGCTATGGGTAGTAATGTGGCACTGCAACTCTACCTCTGTGCCAAAGGACTCGCCACAAAAAATACAGCGATGGGCACGGCCTTGATTCTCCAAATGGCTGTGTTTGACGTGCAGCTGTAGGTCGGTTTCGTGTCTGAAGTCCCAGTTGCAGGATGTGCAACGGTACACCTTCTTCTCATTGCTGTGTTTTACAGCCAGGTGGAGTTGTGTAGATACCTTAGAGTCAAACACCTCTTGGCACAGAGTGCAGCGAAAGAACACAAAAGTATGCATGTCAAGAAGGTGCTTTTGCAGATCATCAACTGAAGTGAATTGCTTGTCACAGCTCTCACAGATGTAATAAGTGGAGGTAATAGTGAAGTGTATTGTCACATGCTTCAGAAGGGATTCTTGGTTGGGAAACTCTTTGTTGCACTGCGGACATGTGAGCTGAGGTTGTAGGCCATCCAGATGAGTTTTGAGATGAGTCTGGAAAAGGTCTAAACTCGTATACTTTGCTCCACACTGGTTACATATGAACTCACTGGTAGCACGTGAAGCAGAGCTACCTTGTTTTAGCATGGCAGTTTGTTCCACAGATACTGGTGAAGAGGGGCTGAGAGTGCGCAAGGATTTCTTTCCATTGTTGATGTAGTTTAGAGCCAGAGGAATGTTCTTGTGATTCTCCTTAATGTGCTTGTTGAGCTTCAAAACACTGTTGAATATGGGGGAGTTGGTGCAATATGAGCAGGAGTAAACCTCTACTATGGGTTCCTTGGGAGTTACAGCCAAGGGGGAGTCAAAGCGCAGGCTTCCCCCATCACAATGAGTCTGACGAACATGCTCCTCCAAGGTAGCCTCTGTCAAGAACCCCATAAAGCACTGGGGGCAAAAGAAGGCATTGCTTTCCTTTGCAACAGGACTGGGGAAGCCATGGGAACAGCGGATGTGTTCCTGCAGAGCGTTCAGATCACTCAGCACCTCTGGACAGAAGTTACACTGAAGAAGGGCATCGGGCAGGCTGGCTAACAAGGCAGCATGGTCTTCTGCATTGTGGATCTGTTTGAGATGTTCGTTCAGATTTAGTAAAGAGGGCAAAACCTCTAAGCAAAACTGGCAAGTATGAGCTTGTTCTGGTTTATCTAGATGCATGGTTCGTAGGTGAATCTGAAGTACAGCCAAGCTGGAGAACACTTGCTTGTTGCAGTAGATGCAACTGTAGGAGACTTTGGGCTGTTTTGAGGACCGCCCTCCCATGTCAGATGCATTCTGAGCAGCTCTCTTTCTTCTTCCTCTTGTCTTGGCAACAGGCGGTGCTGTTTCCACCATTGTAGAGCTGTCAACAGAGAGATTTGAGTCAGGAGTAGTGCTAGAAACTGAGGTGTAGCCCACAGTAAGCAATGAAGGACTGTTACTATGGTTACTGGATTCAGGGAGCTGGTGGATATCCATATGAGCATAGAGGTCCTCGACAGATAGAAAGTGCTCAGAGCAGATAGCACAGGTGTGACCCTTCCTATCTCTGCTGTGGGCCTGGTCAATGTGGGTCAGCAGGGTGCCCTCATCACTGAAAGGTTCATGGCAGTAGATGCACTGCAGGGTGGCACCTAGGCCTCCATCTTCTGATGGAGAACACTCAGGATGACACTCTGCGATGTGCCGCTGGAGCTCCTCCGGAACGTCAAAGCCTTCCTCACACCGACTGCATTTCCGGGTTTCTTTCAGCTTCCATTCCTCAGCTCTAGAAAAGCTTGAGCTGCTGCCATCTTTCCCCCTCTCATGTACTTGCATGTGGCCGTGTAGAGAGCTGGAGGAAAGGAAGCCTCGACGGCACACAGGGCACTTATGGGGTTTGTTGGAGGCGTGGGTTTTCATGTGGATTTTGAGGTGATCACTGCGAGAGAAGGCAGAGTCACACTCACCACAGTGGTACTTCTTGTCACCGGTATGTAGCTTCACGTGTCGATCTCGGCTGCGTTTGTGTTTAAACAAACGGCTGCAAAAGGTACAGCTGAAAGGGAGTTTATCTCCGTGGCTCTGTTCGTGACGCTTAAGGAAGCTTAAGCGACTAAAAGACTTGTCACAGAACTGGCATGGGTATGGCAGGCCAGGGCCCCCTTCATCTTCTCCAAATTCATAGTCTTCGCAGTGTCCTGGTGAAGTCTGATCTTTACTAGAGGGAGATGATGCTGGCCAAGAACATGAAGGGTCGTCCTCAAGATCGGCACCGTCTGAAGAAAAGGATAGAAAAAGCAAAGCATTAGGGCAAATCAGAGGACAAAAAAAGGAAAGAAAAAGAAAGTATGCCAGAGAGTCATTTTTAAGACTGCTGTACAAGCTTATTTGGCACACTCATTTGAATAGCAAAGGCGGGCCACCGTGGTGTTATTTGTCATAGTTATTATAAAGTTGTGGTGTATGAATTTAAAATTCTTTATAGTGTACATCATTTTTTCTTCAGCAGCTTTAGTGGAAACAATAGCTCTCCTTAGGTGTTATCTGAAAAGTAAAATTTAAATATGCAATTTAAAGTATAATTAGAGAACAGAATAAGTGGAAATACTTTTACTACAATTAACCTTGTATGTGGTCATGTAATGGCTTAGCCCACTGTGACTCAAAACACAATCTCTCTGACATTTAAAGCCAACACAAGACAATGGGTGTACTTTAGGATGTAAGCCCTGCATGAGGTAAATTAGAACATTTCTATTATTCCTGAACACTCACTAGAATATTTCTGAAAAAAAAACATGAACCCTTCAAAAGACCTTAAGTCAAGAGGAAAAAAACAAGCAAAAGAGCTTTAAAAAAATAAAAAAGAGAAGATTAAATGTGCAACTTAGACCACAGCTATGCATAGCCTTTGGGAACTCGCTGCTGCAGAAGGGATGATTTTTAATGAAATATGTGTGTTTCAGAACATCAGTCAACCGATATCAGATTATAACATATGCAATATTACCATATTTGCCTGTGTAGTGTGTGCTAAATTGTAATGCAGCTGATCCTGGATGGATGGGATTGTCATGAGCTGGTGAGGAAAGGTGAGCTTGGAGAGGACAGGGAAACGGAAACTGCATGGCTAACTCCCTCACTCAAGGCCGAGCAGGTGTGCAGACTGACCACAGAAAGCCAGTCAGCTAATATAACCTCTATTCTTTTAAAAACAATTTTAAAGTGTCCCTATACATAAATTGCCTCTTTGCCAACATTCCAATCCAATGGTTCATTGTCCGCTGTTGTGAATGGAAAACACAGAACACTACTTTCCACAGGTTCAAAGGGTTACAGACCACTTCTTCCCGCTGCTGAGCTGTAAGTGCTGTGAACTTCCTTACCTAAATAACATTGTAATCCCAGCCCCTTCAGAAAAAAAGAAAAATTGGCCAAAAGGCCATAACTTGGAATGGGAAAAACAAGAGGAAACTGCAAAAAGATTTATGAGAGGGACAGAGGAAAAGCATGAGCTCTTTCCAGGATCCAGCCTCTTTACTCTCCTTCAGCTGACAAATCTAAGTCTCTCTCTCTCTCTCTCTCTCTTCCTCTCTCTCCCTGTCTGTTGTTTTTACTGTGAGCTCTGCCCTTTGTCAGGATATCATGCCCTCTCAGAGCACTTACCCCTATCAGGGCCTATCTTCAGGAAACAGATGGGGTCGGAGGCCATTCCCTTGCCCCTCCAAACTGCTGAAAGCGGCACATTGAGAGCCCACCTCCACACCGTGGCCCTCCCGGAAACCTCCCACCCTGGCAAGGCGCCCACTCTGCACGCACATCTCACTCAAGGAGCGAACCTTGCCTTATTTACTTGCTTTATCTCTCATCCATGTCTCAGTATTTTCTTTCGCTGTGGTTTGAGGGAGGATGAGTGACTCAGTGCGTTGCCCTCCTCCACAGAGGGGGCGGATCTGCCCGATCTCATAGTGCCTCCCAGGGTACACGAGAAGAAGACAGTGCAAGAAGAATGACCTCAGCCAATGCCTCACAGTCAAACATATTGGCTCCGAGACAATAGTATAAAACAAACAAATAAATGGGACTGAATACAAGGCTAAATGAAATTCTGCTGTCTTAAATGAGGAAGGCTTTGCCTCGAGATATTACTCAGCTGTCAGGACAACCTCATTTCATTTTTGATCTTTGTTTACATGATGCATATCATTTATTTAGTGCCTTACTCTAATAACACACATAAATAAAATAATGTCTATAGGGGACGTGGGAACCGCAAGAATGACTTCAATTTGCAAAAAGAAGACATTTATAGGTTTTAAACAGTTTTTAGTAAATGTAAGAAATACTGCAAACAAATCAGATTAAATAAGACCACAGCACTGATAATGAATTGTATTTATGTTCTACTTTGGTAATTTAACACTAAAATCAAATGCTTTGTAAAAATTATGCATCAAAATTTCCAAAATGAACAGCTTGATGCTTAAACTGTCCAAAAATGATTCCTGTGATTTTTTATAGATATATTTTTTTGTTAAAAATGAATTTTAAAAATCTGTGAAAAAACAAATAAATAAATTAAAAAGAAACACTGACAATACGGATTCTCAGGTCAGTTTGGACAAAATTCTTTAAGGAAGAAGAAAAAATGGGTGGAGTTCTACAAGAACAAGTGTCCATTCACTCCACCGACTGTCTGCAGCCTTATGCATTGCCCTTCTTTCACATGTACAGATTGAAAAAAAAAAAACAGGTTCAGTTGCTAGCTTGATTATCTGTTGGCTCAAAACTGGCTTTTATTGACACTTTTTATCTAAAGAGCTAAGGTCAGACGATGTTTTGTATGGGTCAGAATTATGCAAGCCTTACTCTGAGCATTACCTATCTTCTGTTGTCATCAGATTGACCATTTAATCATTAGAAACTTGTTAAGGAATGGACTTTTAAAGCAACTAGCCTGTGTGTGAAAGTGATTGTGTGGATTTGTACACCTCCACACTCATGTAGGCTGTGTGGTACGCCTCCTCAGTAACAATAGCCACTGGCCACTTTCAGAGAGAAGAATTAAGTGAGAAAAATGTGAAGTAGTATGTTTTACGACTGTGAATTTGAATCAACATTTCAAGTGGTGATCTTTGAACTTGAACTATTCCATTTTAGTTTGTATGAACTAAACTTTAAAATGTTTCTTGCAAAGTGTGAATTTGCCCAACACTGGACAAGTTTTTAATAATCTTTAAGAAACCATAAGGTTGGGCCTATTTCAAAGCCTCTTAAATATTTATCATATATTGTTGCAGTAATCAGAAAATATTGGTTTGTAATTTTATTAAAAATGGGCAAAAACCAAAACCAAAATAAAATCTTTCCTGATTGCCCCAAACCAGACTCAGTGAACAGGTTGCTAATGTTGCAAAAGAACATTAAAGGAGTAGTATGCCATTATTGTTTGTTACCTTAAGGAAACCAAGAGGAAAAAAATACTTTGATGTATTACATATTATATCTCCCACTTAACCCCATCAAAAGATATATATATATATATATATATATATATATATATATATATATATATATATATATATATATGTATGTGTGTGTGTGTGTGTGTATAAAGACAGAGAGAGAGACAAAGAGAGAGACAAATAGAGTGTATATAAATATATATATTTTTTCACATAACACACACACTGGCTCTTTAAAACACATAAGAGAACACCAGTACACACAATGCACTCTGTCACATACGCACCGAAATACAAAAACTGTGCACACATGGCATGCACATGTATAGTGGAGCAATGGCCGAAACAAGTGTGTGAACAACTGTAGATGAAAGAACATTCCTTCTCGGGAGACCACAAGAGGAAAAAGAAAGACAGAGACTTGTTTTATTTTTTTTCCTTCTTCACCCAGACAAGAAATACCCAGGCCTCGGCAGCAGCCTGAGTAAATAAAAGAACGGGCCTTACTTCCCTGTCTCTCGGGCCGGGGGCCTGTGCACGCCAGCACTCTCTGTGCTGCTGCCAAAGGGGATGCTGGGGCCTGAAAAACTACACCCTGCAGCTGAAGGGCTGTCTTTGTTGGTCTGCCAAGGCCTTCCTGAGCATCCTCCAGCCAACAGCCAGTCACGTCCTGGGAGGAAGACCTCCATCTTAAGGCCTGTCCCTCTCTGGGAGTTCTGTCTCTTCCCGTCCCTATTTCTTTTTTAAAGGTCTCCTATACGGAACAAAACAACTTCATTTGGAGTGCAGCTGTAGGGAATGGTTAAAAAATGTGCCATGGACGTATTTACTTGAGGGGGCAAAAAATAAAAGCTACAGGATATCAGAACTGCCTAAAATATACATAAAAATAAAACTTTGCCTGCAGTGATGCCAAAAATGTGGAGGATATCTGCAGGTATAAACAAATTAGTTATTTTCTAATTCTTGTACAGTAGAAGAAAGCAAAAAATCCCCTTTTTTACACACAGGTCTCAGTTTCCTCTAAACCAGTCTGAAGTACTCTTTGTGCTCCACTTCCTCTGTGTTCATTTATAGCACCTTCTCCCAGAGTAAATACTCCTGCTCAAATAAGATCCTTAACTCTGGGAAAAGGCAAGTTTTATTTTTTGGTACAAGGCAGTGAAGCCTTAAAAAAACCTCCAAGGGAAATTTTTATTCATGCATTTAAATTGTTTAGAAATTTGCCAGATATATAGCAGTTTATTTATTTATTTTTAAGAGAGGAAGCCATTAATTATCCCAATGACATTTCCCCCCAATTAGACTAATACATATGTTGGCACATATTGTCTGAAAGCTTAATGATAAATAAAACCTAAAAAAAACCCCAAAAATGTTGCTGATTTCAATGTAGCCACATACCACTCTGTAATAGCTTTGTTTACAGGAAAAAGAGCCTCGCTCTCCCAGTAACACGAAACAAAGAATAGTCAGAAAAAATATTCGCTGATATTATATGATATTAAATAAAATATTTCATTGTAATTCATATTATTCAAATCCAATAAAATCTGTCTGTGGAGACAAATGCACAATAGAATATTAAGTTTTTCAAAGATGGAATGAAGAAAAATTCTATCTAGAGCTAAAACTGAATAAGCAAAACAAGCAAACAATAACAACAAAAAAACTGAAATGAATTTGTATTGCTGCTAAACATATGGTTAGGTAATAACTTAAAAAAAGATATAGACTTTTTTACAGAACAATAATGAAAAAGAAAAAGTATGTATAAATTGCTTTGCAAGGGCATTATGTTTCTTTAATATTTTTTAACATTCACACCCAGGGCTTTGGTGCATTTTCAAACGCAATGGATTGTTTTTGATATTTTTTTTTTTACAATAAAAGACCACTAAAAAAATATAAAAAATAAAATCTACATTTACAGTAAACAACTAAATACAAGAAAAAAAAGTGTGTGCTTGTTGCAAATATTTTAAAATGTGAGACAAACTGATTAGATTTTTTTAGCAGATAAATTGAAATTAGACCCATCTGTCTCTATAATTTTGATAAAATGTTTTTTGTTTACTCTTATATCTTTCTGACACCTTTAAGGGTCTTTGTGTTGGGAAAACTCATTACTTTTTGTCTGGACCTTCTTCTCTGAGCTGCTGGAAGCAGACCACGACGGCTTATCAATATCTGACTGCAACATCTCTTTTATTCAAAGAGGCAAATTTATCCAAGTCCTGGACCTTATCTTATCAGAAAAGTGTTTTTGCTGCAAGTCATTTGCCACTTTTTTATAGCAAACTAGTTGTTTATGAGCTGTTTGTAAGCTTGGTCATACTTTCAGCCACCGAACCTCGTCTTCCCGTGTGTTGTAGCAGAGATCTGTACACCGCGCTTGTCATAAGAGATGTGTTTGTGTGAGTATGTTTGTGGCACATTGGGGATTGGGGATTCATTGAATAAACAAAAAGCTGACAACTTGTCTGATGTAACACTGTGACCCCCACTTCATATTCAGAGAGGGGATCTTTTTACAGTTACTGGGAAAAGTAGTGAGACCGTCCCAGGAGACAGTGCATGTGTCATCTCGACGCTTTTCCTGTTCTGATGCCCAAATAGGAGCGCGTGTCTGAACAACACGCCATCGTGTACTGCGACGATTGTGACACAATCATTTAAAGTCTAATAGCTAAGGTGGGGGAGAAAAACATTAAGATGTTTTACTCTGTTTGTGAAAGAAAAATGGATGGAGTTGTTTTTGGGGGGCGGGACTAATTCCAGTCAGATGAACAAATCATTCGTTTGATTTAGGACTGAGAGCTCATGAGCTACTGGAAGGGGCCCAGTTCTGAGCTTTACTCACAGTAGCCCTGCAACATCCTAGTTTAAGACATCAAATCCAGTCAAAATGAAACACTGATCATTCCCAGTAGCTGTAAACAAAAGTGCCAGTTGGCTAGATGTGGCTTTTTGCTCCATGCAGCTAACCACCAAGTAAATAACCAAGATGAGCTAGTTAAAGGAGCTACAATTTACCACCAAATTCCCAACCTCTGACATTATATTGTTTGTGTGTGTGTGCGTGAAGGTGTATGGTAGTGGTGTGAGGAGTTGTATACTCATATGTCTGTCTCTTTCTCCTTTTTTAGCAAACACAATATGTTTTTACACATCACTGAGAAATGTCAGGTCCCTCTCCCCCCGTGCTACAGATCAATCAAATCCACCATGCTACAGGATGGGGGGGNGGGGGGGGGGGGGGGGCATCAGGAGGATCGACGAACAAGGATACTGTCTTTTACTGGACACAATAAAACAAAACAAAACAAAACAAAAAACACAGGCTGAAATAAAGACCCGCTTCCCGCAGTTTCATCAGCAAGTTACTCTGACCTAACATCATGTGCATCCACTACACAACACGTTTCCACACAATAACTTCAAGGAGAATCGCTCACAGCTCCCAAACTGCAGTCAGCGGGGATATTTTCACGCAGGGGTCTGACAAAAAAACGAGAGGGCTGGAACATCAAGCGCGGTCCTGACTCTGTGGTGTGGGTGTCCATTTATTCTGGCCCTCGTGGCTCTGTCCCTCAACCGAGGGGAAGCGGCAAACTGTCAACTACTTTGTCCACATTACCCACGTCCCCCAGCTCAGACAGGAGCACTTGGTCATTGTCCCAGAAATCACAGAGCCCCAGTGGCAACCAGGGAAAGCTAGACAAATGGAAGGCCAGAGGAAGAAAAGTAGGGCGGCCAGTCATCCTTTACAGTAGCAGGCCATTTCTTTCTCTGTGATAGCTTGAATCAAATCACATTATCTTACAAACATGCATCCCTGCAATGTTTATCAGGGCTGACATGCTTGAATAAAAACTAAGTGCTATTTCTACTGAAAATCATTAATTTAGTTTCTTAAAATATTGCACTGTCTGAACTTTAAAACATTTTAGAGATGACTTTCGTCTGGAGAACATGTTTGGAGTCAATCTGATTCAGGATGGCCGCCACAGCAAAGCGATCTCAGCAAATACAAATATACCGGTAGCTATAAATCGGACAGTTTTACAGATAATCAGCCAAAAGTGTGGGATGGTAGCAGGTGAAAGCCATTTATAAAACATAGTGCTATATCAGTTCATATCAAATGATTTTGCGAGACTGCGCAAAATGTTATTTTTAAATTTGGACCAAAATGGCTACAACTGTGGCATAAATGATTTTGGGTGATATACATTCCTTCAAGGAATGCTGTGCCTTTAATTTCTACATTTCATATTCATTTGGTTTAAGCATGCAACAGAATGCATATCTTTAATTAATAAGTAAATATATTTTTAGTGGCATTAAAGACTAATTGAGCAATTAGATTATGGTGAGAAACATCTATTCACAGAACATTTAGCATTTTTTTGTGTGTTGTTGTTTGATCATGCATTTGTTCTGTTTTTCATTCAGAAAAACTAACACAGGGCGACTTGGTGCACACAAGGGTTAATGTGCTGTTTTTACATTTATCTAGAGAATAAAAAAATTACCAAGAGGGCAAGAAAATGAGACTTTAGAACACTATTGTTTGTTTAAAAAGGTGTATTTGTTGTCAGTTAGAGGCTATTATTCAGAGTGCTGTGGGTGGGCTTCCAATCAACAAACACTAATTGGAGAAGTTAAGGTAAGTAGCTGGTTTGGCATAAAATACAGTCTTTCAAACTCTTGTTAGTAGTGTTTGTTTCAAACAAAGCATCACTATGTGACACAATGAGAGGTTATTTTGGCTGGAAAAACACTGAAATTTTATGTAATTTTGATGTTTAGAAATGTAAAGTTTTGATTGCTTTGCATTATGCTGTAGCAACTTGGCTGTGAATTTTCTTATAAATGCAGTTCTTCAGCAAAATGATCCGACCAGAATGAAGAATCCAGGTGGAACAGTTTGTTTGCAGGGTGGGGGTAGCAGCAGCCGAGACATCTTCTGTGCATACCGGGTGGCTAGTGTTGTGAAAAGGAAGGGCAGTTGACCACTTCAGGTGGACTTCTGCACAAACAGGAAAGAGGCAGTTCCTCTGGTCTTGGCCAGACCAGCATCCACAGTGAGCCTCCCAGGGGGAAGAGAGGAGGAGGACAATCTGTCCCCCAGCATGCCTCTTCGCCGCCTGCCTCACTGCAATAGCTAGGGAGTGCTGGGCCAGGCAGGACTGGTCTGGGCTGGGCTTCAATAAGCAGGGGTGCCTTAGCATGTGTGTGTGTGTGAGTGTGTGTTGTTCCCTCAACACTGCGGCAGACCAGGCGGAGGACCCAGTGGACAGTCAGCTAGCCAGTCAGCTACTGTGAGGGATGCTGCAGGACTGCACGGTGCTGCTGCTGCTGTGTGTTTTCACATGAGAGTTTACTTAGATGCTCTTTTATGTTTCCCCACACACTTAGTTACCTCAGGAAATGTGATTTATGTGGTCAGCTTAGTAAAAAAAAAATGTGCATACAGAAATGTGCTGAGTTCCTATAGTATAGTTGCTTCATTAAAATAGGGTCTGCTCTGCAAGTTTCAAGAATCTCTATCTATTACTTAAAACCCAACAAAAAGGCTGAGCAAATTTGAAAAATGGGGCCTAATTTTTTTTTTTAAATCAAACTACTCCAGAATGACCCATAATGCTTGGACTAGACTTAGCTCAGATCAGAAAGCCATGACCCTGCTTCTTGACCTGCGACCTTTTCTTTCTCTGATTAATACACTGTGGCTTTATTTGATATCTCCTCAATACCATTTCAGCTTGTCAGTGGTAAAACAACTGGAAACAGCCCAGAAGGGAGAAGAAAACATGCATAGCGGAGAGGGGAGCAGGAGGGGAAGAAAAACAAGCATCAACTCAAGCAAGACGATGTATTTTCATGCATCCCTGTCTTAAATGTCAAGAATTTTTAACCCTCAGTGACTGCAGTGCTGACACCTCTCCAAGGTTCAACAGAAACCGCATTCATTAATAATTAGCTTAGCTGAGAGGACAGAGTGAGAGCGAGACTGAGAGAGCGCACGCTAGACAACCAAAATTTAAACTTCTGTCCTTTTCTGAGGGAATCAAATTTCACTACAAGTTTTTTTTTTTTTTTTTTCCTTTTCATTCTTCTTCGTTTCTTGTTTTCCCGGCATGTTGGCCAGAATCCCGAAGGCGGCCCACGAACGAGCAATGCAGACGTCGCATCAGCCTTACAGCTCCCTCCCGTCCTTAATCATGGCTCTAATACCCTCCAGATGAATAAACATCTTCATCCCTTCTGCGTTTTAAAGCCAGAAGGCTCCTCCACTCTCGAATCCAAGGCAGGGAGACAGAAAGAGAGAAAGAAATGAAGAGCTGAAGAAGGAGCACAGGAAAAGGATGACAGATGGAAGGGTGGATCAATGTCGAAATGAACCAACAGCAAAGTAACAAAGCTATGGCAAGATTTTCTGGTCCTTCCCATAATTCGTCTGATCTATTTCCCCCTTGACACAATTATCACAGTTGTTCTAATTATTTTCCCTCTTAAACAGATTCCTAATGACAGACTGTGTTTTCTTATGATCGTGTTTGCGAAGTGAAGGTTTTGAGAGCTGTTGTGCAACCTTGTCGCCTCAGACTGTGTCCACAGACTTGCACAGGAAGGGGGAAGGGGGCGGAGAGGGAGGAGGCGAGGGGGTTGTCTCTGGAGAATGGGCCAGGCCCCAGACCAGCACTTCTTTGGCCCAGTAACTGTGCCAGAATACTCATGACATGTGTGTACAGTATGTGAGCGCAAATGGCGGACAGATTTAGGGGTTTGCTTTGTTTCCTCTCGCATTGTTTTCCGCTGGTAACCAGGCAGCTCATAATCATCGTATCATATTAGTGAAAGGATAATAAAAGCAAACACTGGTATAAGAAAACAAACAGTCAGAGCCCTCATCAAATAAGAGCACTTTGCTGATCCCCTGATTGTCATCTTCATTTGCAGAACAGGGATTAAATATAAAGCTTGAATACAACTGGACAAATGACTACAGGGCATTTTACTTATTCATCCATCACTTCACAATGATTTATTTCTGTTTATCTATTTATCTGCTGGCAGAAAAAAAGTTTTCTCTAGAACTGTTCTGTTAGACATTTGCATACTGATGAATTTAGTGGCAAACTTTCAGGGTTTCTATAAAAAAAATCCCTTAAAGAGATTATAGAAGTTCATATTTTCTATGAATACCCTCTTTTCATGCCAACACCTCAACACATACTTTTCTCCTGCTTTACATAGGCCCGGCACATCTTGGCTTCAGAACCATTTACTTAGCTACACGCCACCACCTGGGAGGCTATTTATGGCTCTCTCAGGAGAGGACCTTGGTATGACTGCCAAACAAAACCTTCATATGAATTATCAACAATTTAATACAAGAAAAACTTGAGGAAAGAACTCAGATGCTCTGTATGACTTTGTATTTGATTTTGGCATTAAAAACAATATTAAGTGAATAAATCAAAAGTAAGAGCTGAGTTGTAGGTTCTAATAAAACAAAGGAAAAGACTACAGTATATTAAATCTTTAAGGTTTTTTTTCCTTTTTGTGCACGCAAACGTTTTGTTCTCATGCCTTAGAATATTGTATGTGGCGATCTGAATGTACAGCTTACTGTAATGAACTCATTTCAAGGACCATCATTCAGGAGAGTGAATGTAATAGTCCCCTAATATCAGTTATCACCGACAGGAACATCCATATCAGCTAATTACTTTTCATGGGGCCGTTGTAGATGAGAGGACACCAGCCGTTATCGGTATATAAAAGGAGAAGACATTACTTTCTTTACTATTAGAGTGCTCCAGCTATTGTTGCAGTCACTAATATAGAAAACGGCACACAGAGAGACGGTAATAAACCCCGTGTCACTCATCTGGTGGCTATTTTAAATTTCAAGAGAATATTATCAATAGGGTGACCTTTAATTAAAGTTGGCATGCAAATAAGATGACAAGTCAAGACAAAAGTGAGAAAAAGAGATGCTTTGAGTTCACCTTTGGACGGCACATAAAGTATACTGTAGAGTGCTTCACCCACCAGGACCAGTTATTAGAAAGGCAGTAGGTAAAAGCTTTAATTTCTACCCTCCATAGAATTCTTCTGTTTGTGATTGTCATCTGGTTGTTTAGTGTTTAAGAAAGGAGATGGAGCAGAACACCATGTTGTTGTTGTTCTTTTGGCTGCTACCTTCTGCAGGGGTCACCAGCAGTACACCCTACAAAATGAAATGTTAGAATGACCTAAAATTGTTACGTCCAATAGTTCCACTAAACTTAGTTCTTTAAATATAAATAAAAATTTGATAATTTATTACTCAGATTTTCTCATTTCTCGTTTGATATAAATCACCCCTAACAATCCTCAGAAGGGTGGGGAATGAGATTAATCTGTCTGTGAATTTAGCTCGCAGAAACAAAGCATCCCTCAAAGCTTGGAACTCCACACACTCCAGTTTTGAATTGACAAAGCTCCCCGTATGGGATGTGATATGTCTTCTACTTCAAAACAAAAGTCCAGTTGCTTTGTTTTTTAACTTTTATGATTTGCCGTGTTGTGGATAAGTGAGAATCTACTCCAGCATGGAGCAACATAGCTGAAAATCTGTTCAAAAATAGCCTCTCCTTACCTCGGTAAAACGAAAAGCAACTTGGGACACTCTTTATGGTCATTTTAGTACGTTTTCAGCAAAGTGGAAAGTTAGATTTAACTTGCAGTATTTACTAAATCTCATATTATTGTCTTAGTACAAAAATCTGATTAGTTTTACTTTTAAAAATGAACAAAAAACATTAAATTCAACACAAAACAAATGTGCAATTCACACCCAAATTTCATGTATTTGCATCCATAGTGCAACATATATGCATACAGTTAAGAGAAATTAAAGGCACTGGCAACCAATACAATGTATCTCTTCACATCATCAAAGATATATAAGCAGCCAAAATTGATACGATGCGATTCAGTTCACTCTTCAAACACAATACAGTGCAGATCAATGTTAGTTTTGACATAATTGGATTTGATGTAATACAGTGCGCAAATGCTAAAGAATTACCATTGGCAGTTCAATTTGACTAATAATAATTAACCTAATAAAACATAAACTTTGACAAACATGCCATGTGTCATCATTTTAGTACACTTTCATAACACCTGGCTCACAATTAACCAAACCATGAGGCACAGGGCAATATTAAAAAACTGCCAGGCAGCAGATGTGCTTAACACCCTTTCAGTAATTCAGCAGTGAGCAACAAAATGCATGTTTGCACATTATGTACAATAAAAAAAAACAAGTTCACCTTTTAAATGGGCCTTTTATAATTGCTTACAGGTGAGAAAAAAATGTAAACTCTCTTTGAGGTTCCTGTTTTGTTCTTGTAGCTGTAGCTACCAAACAAATATTACCGATACGCAGCAGGATTGGTAGCAGAAGAAGAGTCATAGAGGAAGTATATTTTTCATATAACCACACAGTTTTCTTTATATTTTACTGTTTTAGAAACTTGTTAAAATAAATCTGCTTGCAGCATAAATTCAATGGATCAGAACTTATTAGTGGAAAGATGTAAAAAAAACCAAAAGATTCACCCTGATTCACCTTGATCTAGTGATCTACTGGAGTCGTGCTCACATGTGTTCTGGTATTTGTATCGGGTAATCTTTACACCCTCTCATCCTACGGCTTTTACTTTGAGAGACTTGAGAATTGTCACCTTAATGCTATCCTGAACTCTGTGTAAGAAGACTCAATCGCAGGAGCACAAGCTTTGATGAGAAAGCACACCTCTTTGTTACTGAATAGTTTATAGGATTACATCTGCATTCAAAAATGTATATCTTTGGTCTGCTGGGATGAATGATGACATTCTTGTTGAATTTTCAACTAAAAAAACACAACATTTTTTTTTGGCGGGGTGGGGGAAACAAGAAAAGCACATATCATACACGACTGAATTTGTACATGTCACTTTAATAAGAAGTCTTGATTAGGATTCGGCAGACATGCTTTGCTAGGCTTCAGATAACCTTTATCCTATAGGGCTTAATTAATGTCAGCCAGTCTGCTCTGCCTTTCAGAAGGAAACGACTTATTCTTCTGCCCTTATGAAGCCCAAATCCCTCTGTTTCACTGCTGAGGCCGGCTGCCTTGTTTATCCCAACTACAGGTACTGCACCCTATTAAGGCCAGCACTTGTTACAGGGAAAAGGTTGAATTATTTACCAACAGTAGAGGGGAAGGAGGACAGAGGGAATAAGAAGAGGCTTTCATACATGGATGATATTTTTATATTGTTTTGTGGAGGTTAAGAACATAGCAAATTTAATTATTCATCAATATTTCATACAGGTGCTGATTATAATAAAAAAAAGGTATTTTGGATGTTGGAAAGTAGAAAACATCAATACAGACACACAAGTAATTTGCCCCTAAAATATTATCCTTCAAATCTCTAATGGAAAATACCTCACACTTCGTGCTTTAATGGTAGGTAGAGTTTTATCCGTCTGGTCATGCGTAAATAGATGAATGTTTTTTTGTTAAATAGATACCAAGGGTGCTTATGCTCAGTTTTCACCCAGGGCAAACTGTCTGCATTCTATCTGCATCTCAGCCTCTGTGCACAATACAACAAAACACACAGAAAACAAAAGGGAGCACAGAGGGGGGAGAGCGAACAGACAGACCAAACAATAAACTCAACCACAAGAGACAGAGTTTAACTTTGTGTGTATGTGTGCGTGAATCAGACAGGGAGACAGAAAGCAAGAGGAGGACGAGGGAGATGAAGACAAATGCAGAAGGGGAGAGAGACAGAGGGCGGCAGAGAAGAAGAAAGACAGAGGGAGAAATCAAATTTGCAAGAACATAACAAAAAGCTGTATCTTCGACAAAAGAGAACACACAAGGGTATTTGTCTAGCTGTCTGCACCAGCAGGATCCTCTGAAAGTTTATTAAACTAGAACCCTTCAAGAGGAGGCAGAGAGTAGTAAACTATACTTCTGGGGAGGGAAAGAGAGAGGGAATGAGGAGAGGGGAGAGTTGAAAAAAAAATAATAAAACCTAGCTTTTCAGCCTCTGTCTCTCAGAAATTCTTTTATTTCAGCCATGCATTAAGTAACCTCCCCACTGAGTTCTGCTCCCCTTCCTGGTGTGGATAAAGCCGTCCCTCGGGGGAGCCGCTGGTAATTTCCAGCTTCGCCAGAAACTCAGGTATTAGAAAAGACCGCTCGGGGACCTGCCACAATATACCTTCACAATTTCAGGCGCTCTGAAAAAGAGGGAGCCCTTCCCTCCCAGCCTATACCCCCACACTCCCTGTAAACCCCCTTGAGGGTCCCCAGTTCAAATTTCTGAAGTGCATACAACGGGTGTATGTGTGGAGGAGGAGAGAGGGTGGTGGGGGGGGGGGCCCGTGGGACTGAGCACCAGCAATAGAAAATCCACTGCATAGAGGAGAAAAAAGCATTTCCTCTCTGGTCTGGCAGGAGTGCCTTTTTTCCCCTGGCTCCCACCAGAGGCTTTTTACAAAACATGTGTTGCTGACATGTTGACAGATTGCTCAGTGAAGTGTTAGGCGCATGCACACGGCTGGCCATTTAGGGGGACATGGCTTCCTACCCAACATCCTCTACCTGAGGCACCATGTTTTATACATCATCCCCCAAAGAAAAAAAGGAAACAATAAAAGGTAAGGGAGTTGCATCTTTTGTGAGGGTAGCAGAATATCATAAAGCAGAGCGAAGCCGCGTATAATGCTGCCTTAGCTAAACTGCGGTGATGGGGAGGAGCAACGGAAATGAGATGAAGAAGGAGGGGGTTCAGACAGGATATACAGAGATAAAGCGTGGAGTAAGAAAAAAAGCGCTTGAGGATTGAAGACTGATATGCTTATGTACACCTAGTGAGGTTGTCAAACCAATAAAAAAGAAAATCACAAGACCGCCTCTGTGTCTTCCTGTGCTGAAGCCACCAATAGCAGGTGGGAGGATGAAATCTGATCAAAGGCCAGCATCCAGATCCAACTTCTGCTCCTATCAGTGTATCGACAGCACACGTCTTAATCGCCCTGCGGCTCAAAAAGTGCTGCCGTGGCAACAGGATGGAAATGGGGATCATAATGTATTCATGGTGCTAGCGACCTGGGGGCTGCAGAGCACGGTCTCTGGGGACTGCACTTTACCCAGAGCCAGACGTGTCTGGGCAAAATCACTCCACACAAGACAGCAGCAGAATACTGAGGAGCCATGACAGAATAGAGGAAGGGCAAAAAAAGAAAGAGAAAGCGAAGAGAGCAGTTGAAGATGATCATAAAAACTCGTGATAGAGAAGATTTTGGGACAGTAGTTGTAAACAACGAATGATCAGCACTGTTCATGACAGTGTAGTGCAGCAGTTTTAAACTAGTAGATGTCTTCTTGACAAAGAAACAGCTCACAGTCTTTGTTCAGATTACGTTGCTACTTTATTCTAGACCATTGCTAATTTTTTTCCTTTTTGTTTCTCCTTTAAACCATTTTTTGGCCACAAATTTAGAATGATACAGTTCTCTTAGGAATGGAAAACCCAAAAACTTTAAGCAATTATGGGCTAAATTCCACAGTTTTGGTCAGACAACTGTGTCAAGACAAAAGTAAAGATTCAACTCTAGTATTAAACTGAAACTTTACCGCACAGAAAATCAAAGATCTGAGGCCTGAGGAGGAAAAAAAGAACTGAATGTGATTGTTGGAAAGGGGCTTGCTGGGATGAGTGACTCTACCTTGAAGAGCTTGATGCTGCTTGACCAGGTGGGTGATTGGCTGGGAAATAAATTGCAGAGGAAATTGGTCGGGATTATCAGGGCCACAAAGAGACATGGCCCTTTGGACACAGGCGAGGATGGATAAATGGACAGATGAGTAAATGAACAGAGGGATAGAAAGAAGAAAGATTGATCGCCAGACAGAAGAATGGTTCAGGTGAATTGAGTCCAGATCCAAACCAAAAGCCTTAACTGACTGCGATACCCTCTTTTGAAAAGTAAATGCTTGTATTAGAGATATAGCTTGCTTTTTCCCTGGCTGAATGTGATGCACTAATGATCTCCCTCTCTGCAAGCACACACATATGAACATACACTAAGACGTGCACGTTCACAGTCTACTATACACCTGCAAAAATGCTCACATGTGCAAACAAACAAACAAACAAACACTAAACTATAGCCTGACCTGCTTTCCCTCAACAGGAGGGCAGCTACAACAGGCATCATGCCAGGTAAACATCCTCAAGCCTTGTGCACTCACTGCAGAGGGTAAAACTCAATGCTGGAAACACAAGGAATAGTCAACTATGCTTAGGACTGGGAAAAAACATTCTTAGAATACACATTTCTCCCGCTGCATTTAGAGGGAAGAAACACAACTTTTGCTGCATTTTGTATCAAGGTTTCTTTTGTAATAGAAAAGTCATAATGCCTCCCCCTAGAGGAGATAATTCAAATACATTAAGTCTTCCAAAATGAGTGGATTCACCTGCAGACTGCAGTGTGTCCTTCTGTACTAACTATCCTCCACACGTAGCACACCCTCAGGCATCCAACCTAGGGCCACAGACAACTCCCCGCTCTGTCTTTCCTCCTTCCCTTTAGCTGACAGGTTTTTCGACTGCTAAGCTCCAACACGGACCTCTGTGTTTGTGATGACTGTGCAGCGTAATCAAGGCAGAGTGAAAAAGGAAGAGGGAATGATGAAGGAGAGTGAGAGAAGGAGTATGAGCAAAGAAGAAGTGGTAGAAAGAAACAAGGACATCAACAACATGTTCTCACAGAGAGATGACCCCTGGCCATCCTGAGGCATCTGGTTTATCTGGCTGTCTGGGTAAGCCCCGCACACACCTAATGACTCCAGACCGGTCCATGTCCCATAGGTTTTTTTTTATCCTGGATTACGGATGGGGAATGACAATGGGCTGGTAAACTACTGAGCAGCATGTCTAAGAGCTCATATCAGACAAGGAGTTCTCTGTGATGAGAAGGGTGAGTTGAGAACAAAGTTCAAAGTTACTGAGAAGTTACAACATTAATTTCTGATTTAAATCATTCAACATGGTTAATAGACATTTTCATAATTTTTACATTACAAGTTTAAAACACCAGCAACATTACTGGTGTTGTTTTTCTTATTTATATGCATCATAAACAGTAAAAAATGAAGGCCAAGTATATCTATAACTGAATTGTGCATAGTAATAGGGGCCAACATGGAGATGTAGTTTGGACTCTGACCTCACTTTTTCCCTTCATGTTGCTTGGCACAGATCTCAGTCTTCTGCGGTAGAGATTAGTAATCATCTGGGGTCTTCATATTGATGGCCAAGCTCAGCTTGTTTGCATATTTGCAGGCCTCAGAGCCCAGTCGCCTGAGGTGAGAAGCAAATTACATTTCATCTTACCCCCACGCACACATCTTTATCACACGCTTTCGATTTCTATCCCCTCGTTTTCTCCTCTTTTTTTCCCCCCCAACCTTGTTTCTCTTAACATGCTGATCAGTCAACTTGTGGTAAGCATCCTAGCCTGCCCTGGTTGCATCTGAGCAGCAGTCTCATTTGGATAACATCATCACAGTGTAATCTTGTTGGAGAGAGCAATCAGTTTACTTTGGAATTAGGTATTCCGTTGGCGGACCAAGAGAGAAGGAAGGCTCACAGGGTTTAAAGGATGCAAACGAAAGCATGCTCTCCAGAATACAGTCTTAAGCCTGATTGGGTGATAACAACCCACACAAGCTCCATGTGAGAGTAATGAATGGCCAATGGGAGGCCTGAATAATAATGCAATTGGATTAAAATCCAATCACAAGATGGTTTTGTCTGTTGACTTTGTTTGTGGGGTATGTTCAACAAACCAAGTTCATGATGAGAAAGATGCATCAGGCTTTGACTGGGGGCAGATAATGTTCTAATATAAAGATTACCAATGTGTTTACTATGGCACAATTTCTCTTAGCTGTCAGTCAGTCAGTCATGACTGATGTTTTTGATCTGATTTTGGTATACATGCATTGCTTGCAGAATGAGCCTAACACCCAGATAAAGTGTTAGTCAAAATAGATTTTCTTAGCTGTGTTAAATTAGAGCCTTAGTTAGAGAATGGCTGCCACAGGTGGCAGGTTACTATTAAATCAAGGATTTTAATGTCCCAGTTTATCGCTGAGACATGCACCAAGCTGGCACACTCCGCCACTTTCACAGAATCCCTGCCACTCGTTGGGAGGCCATCTCTTTGGAGAGGCTTTCTGATCAAATCGATTGACTCCTCTAGTTTGATTGATCAGTCAGACAGGTTGAAGGTGGAATAGATTAGATGACCTTTACATTTTAAGTGTTGCTGTACACCCCACTGTTAACTGCTCTTAACATTAGGAGGACTTTTGAGCATTACCTGAGAGCACAGCTTTGCTGTCAAATCATTTCATTCTGTACCAATACATGCTTTTCCCTTTGGCAAAGCACAACCCAGCTGGTGGCCTTGGTGACCTTAAACGACACCCATCCTGCCCATAAAACTAAATTTATGAACCTGACTTTCAGTCTGAAAATGGCAATTAGCACTAAAGAACAAGATGTGTTTCTTTACATCATGTCTTTTCTTCTGAGTGGCTGACTGTAACTCCTTTCCTCAAGTATAGGCCTGACTGTTCCACAGAGCCCCCATAGCTGCAGACCCCACCCATTCACTACCCCCTAGCCAACAAAAATAACCCCTGGGAGGGGTAAAGGATAGGGGGAAATGTTGAGTCGGCGATACCATAGACCCAAAGCTCCTAAACCACAGTGGCTATAGCAGGATGCCGTCACAGCTGGCTCTGCTTCTTCCTGTGGGTCCGCTCCACAGAGCTCAGCCTGCAGGGAGACATAAACCTGTCGGACTGGTCACTCTTTCCACCGCCCTCCATCTCCCTCCTTCCTTTCCTCCCATTACTGGTGAGTTTGGCAAAATCCATCTAAGGAAAAAGCCCTATGGGGATCAATGTGCAGTATATTTCCATTCAGACACAAGTAAAATCCTTCGAACTTTTTCATTAAGGCGTATTGATGAACATAATTCAAAAGCCTGTAAATGTTTCAGTTAGATGTCTGCAAAAGAAGTTGATAGATGAACTTTTCTTCATCCAAACCTACATTATATTCTTTTAACTACTGTTGATTTGATTTGTATCCTAATTCCCAAATTGTTACATTTAAAGACTTGAACAGAATCACTTGGAGTTGCCTTTCAACGTATGGGGTACTTCTGAAACAGAAGTCCCCAAATGTTTGAAATAGATGCAATAAGATCAGATTGTGTTCATTTCATATGCAGTGTACTCTCTCTGGTAGTGATGTAACTGCTGTGGGATGCATCAATCTGGTAACCAAGAAAATGGAGAAGAAGCTTTCAACAAAAGGAAGAAGTGTAGTATTTAATGTGTGGTTAACACACTAAGTAGTTTTTTTATTAAAGCATAAACTATAATTTTCCAAAAGTAACCAAGTTGTTTTTTTATGCCAAACTATAACCAATTAGCATAAAACAAAAAGAATGTCATTTTAAGTACAATAATGAGACTTAACCTCAAGACTCTTTTTAGGAAAACCTACAGTTTATTCTTGCATTATGAGTCCAGTCTCTAAATATGGACTTTGATGGCAATTAAGAGTTATCAACCTGTAAGACTCAGCCATAGTTCAGTGCCAAATTTATTGAAAAGTGTCAGTAAAGAAGTCAGGAGTGCGATTGGCTTTTGTAGATTATGATAGGTAAACACAAAGTCTTTTGTCATGTTATATGCGAAAAAAAAGTATTATACAGAAACCAAGTGTTTATTTATCTCACCCTTTTGATACAACATAATAAAAAGACAAGCGTTAGTTAACACAACATTTTATCAGGAGAAATTGGAATGACTTGAGCTGGTATATAAAAAAATAACAAATGCATTTTTTTAATAATAAATTTTCAAAAGTAAGAATTCTAAACATTACCAAGATGAACTATACATTCAGAGAAAAGAGACAAAATAACCTAAATATCTAAAAAAGAATTGGTTAGAAACACTGAACCTGAAATAATCATTAATTTTTTTTTTAAATACATTTTTTTCTTTTCTTTGTGTCTTTGTCTGCATCAGCTTCATCATTATTCTGGTGAGCAATCCCATGTTTGAAATAGAAAAAAAAAGAAAAATCATTTGAATTCTGGGGACCCAGAGGAGAGAGAAAACCCAGAGGTAAGATCCAAGCTCGCTCTCCATGTCCTTCCGCTAGCTGCCTACCTGGTAAACATCTCCGCAAGCTTTTTGCTTTCAAAATTTCAAAAACACGCCAACTGCCTGGTACTTTAGACTGGTCAGAGAAGTAAGAATTGAGATCTTTCTTTTTTTTTTTTTTTGTTTTACTTTTTTCCACTCTGTCTTCTGAGCCACCACACATAACCTGTCTGGCATTAATGATGCTGTTAATAAAATGCGGCTGGTTCATGGGTGGATTTG
This sequence comes from Kryptolebias marmoratus, assembly GCF_001649575.2. Classification (NCBI taxonomy): domain Eukaryota; kingdom Metazoa; phylum Chordata; class Actinopteri; order Cyprinodontiformes; family Rivulidae; genus Kryptolebias; species Kryptolebias marmoratus. The sequence continues at coordinate 10,691,516 of NC_051449.1, read as the reverse complement.
CCTGGCAGGCTTGGTGCCTGTCCTTCTAAGAGATAAGCCCACTGTTGGCCTTATCTACCTCCCACAGCCCCACCCAGCAGTGCCGAGCAGTGGACACACAACCAGTCAACTCATCACTGGCTAATTACTACCTCTGACTGCCTCACAAAGCAGGCCTGGACTCACATTGCTGCTGCTAAGATTGTCTTTCTCCTACCTTGACTGCACCCATTGCTTTTTCTTCCCCTTTATTTATAAGTTCCTGTCTCAGCGCACTTCACTTGTCTCTCCTGGCTACTTTTGGCTACTTCTAAATTTTATCAACCTTAACAGTGAGAATTTTTGTGGAATGCAGACCTTTCAGCTAGGATTTCAAGGAAAATGTTGCTACAGCCTCATTGTGGGTGGCCAGGTAAATCTTCCATGTTGTATGCATCTTGGAGTAGACTAATTTCATTTATGTTACGGTTTCTCAGTTAGCTTAAGCCATTTGTGAACTGGAGTCCGTTCAATCTCATAGCTTCAGCTGTACAGCTGAAGTCACTTGTGCTACAGAGGGAGGGAGCGGTTTCTTTTATTCAATTGTTTTCCACTTCCACAAGCGTGTGCCAAGGGGGAGGAAAGCGCCGGCTTAACACGCTCTGCAATTCAACACGGCCAGACGCAGTCCTATTAAGATTTAATGTGCCATTCTTCTGCTTGTGCCGCTGAAAAAGACTTGCAGGCTGAGAAAGAGAGTGAACAAAGAGCAAGCAGAGCCAGGGCCAGGGAGAGATGAGGAGTGCATAAGAAACCGAGACAACCACTCCGTGGGCTGGCCATTGTCATACAGCTAGTCAGTACTTTAAATTGTATGCTAAATAGAAGGGGATAACAGTGTTTTCACCTACTGTGTGGAGTTCTGAGAGCGGGACATGACATTATCTCTTTTTGTCCACATCCCTGCTATTGTGGCTACCTACTTAAGAAAGAGGTCAACTGGATGAAATCCCAGCATGTCTCGAGTCTCTTAGGTGATGAATTATGTGTCATCTAAAATGCAAACTGCAAGCACGCAGGTGCTGCGAGGGAGCATGTGTGTGTGCGCTCGTTAATAAGTGTGTATGCATGTGTTTGCATGCCTAAGCACATGACTGATTAAACAAGCAAACACGTGAGGGACAGACACAGACTGTGTTAGATCGAGGGGGATGTGAATGTGAGGAAGAGTTGCAATGGCGGCTAATGTCATTTGTGCCTTAAAGACACAAGCACAAGCAGAAACTCCTCTCCTCTTATTATGATTGTTCCTCTGCAGAAAATGCAGCCCTTGTCTGACAAAGACCAATAAATACTTTATACAGTGCATAATGCGTGCTGTGTGAAGCACAGGGGAAAGAGAAAGAGGGCGTCCTCACGAGGGCATATGCTTTGAATTCCTAATGACACTCCTGTTAACGTAACTGGCACTGTTGCAAGAGGAAACATACAGGGAGGCAATGCCATGCAGTCAAACATCTACTTTAATATTACCTTTCTTTTCTTCTGCTTCTTTACCTCTTGGTATCTCCGTACCTATTTTTCTTTTCTCCCACAGTACCCCCCAAACCCAAACAGACACACACCCACACACACACACGCAGACACACACACACACACACACATGCACACAGGAAAGACTCAAGCCCAATTGTGAGAGCTCACTCTAGCATGAGGTCTCTTTTCAGTGGCTGCGTTTTGCCAGAAGTAGCTATTCTCCCCTGACCGCCTCTTCTCCTTTTCAAAGCCTTGTAATCAGTGTGCTGCTCTTTGTACCGGGATGTCGCAAGACACCCCGGCAAAAACACAGCAGAATTTCTGATGAACGACGGTGGCTCAGAGTTCGACTAATCAGGTCTTGCTCGTGTCGCTCTCCTCTTATGTTTGAGCCCTTTTGAAGCAAATAAAGTCAACGCACTTTGGCACATTCTTCATGACAGCCACAAAGCAGCTGCTGGATCAATACACAAAGTTAGCTGAGAAGGAAAAAAATAAATACAAGCAATAAAAACCTGCTGGAAACAGTTAGTATAAAACACGTACTGCCAGACTTGTTCAGAGCTGAGGCTATTAGTGAAAATTTCCATGTTGCTGACCAAATGACTTGATGTAAATTAATTCAAACACTTCAAACAAACATGTTGTTGCTGGGAATAGAAAGGGGGAGAGTGTTTTTTTTTTTTTTTTTTTTAAAGTCTGGTTCCCCGTTGCAAATAGAGACCTCATATTTGTCTAAATAATTCCAATCAAATTAGCTTCCTCTGCATTGTGCTGGGATATTATTGTTTCTCACCGAGTATTAGTGTTTCATTTGTATTTTTCTCATAAATCTGAAATGTTTTTTTTTATTGAAGCTGAGAGCATTCTGCAGTATCTGGAGGGATGCAGAAAAGGGAAATCTACATAATATAAATCCATATATGGCCCAGTTATCTGTCTCTCTTTTGCTGTTGCAACCCTCTCTGATTGATTCCTTTATCTGAGGGAAGCAGAAGACATGCTCTGTTTGCTCGAGCAGTGGCCGGCAGGAAAACAGAGAAAGACACTTATTAAAAAGGTCATCTCACAGAGGGTTAAAATAGCAGGGCACAGATCTCTCTGGGGGGAGCAGCCATGCCCCCTCCTCTAGTGAAGGACACAAGAAAAGGTGTTGCTCAAGGGAGCTGGACCCGTAATGAAAGAATAGCCACCAGGCTGACAAACCATGTGTGTGCACTATGAATTCAAATACCATCAGAGAAACAGAAATGAAGACGTGACAGGGTGAGACTGAGTGAAAATGCAATCTTTTGAAATAAAGTCTGAGTGAGAGGTGTTATTTTTATTTACAGTGTGGGCTAGCTTGTCAACATGGGGAAATGAGACCAGGACAAAAGTATTTCTTTGGTGAGTGGGTTCAGAGGCAGGTTGCCTTGCCTTCCACTGCAATTTAATATCTGGTAAATGAACATGTGTCGTGCCAATGGAGAACAAAAGTCAAACTTCAGATAGTGACTCTCTTTCTTTGTGAAGGATCTTAACAATACAAGGGAGTACAGACAATTCAGAGACAATGAGATAAAGCGTTTGCGAAATGTTTTTGGAAAGGCCTGTGAAATAGCTATGCCTCCAACCTCCTGTCTCCTCCCCAGGGCAGCCTAAAGCCCTGTCGGCAGGATGCTGATCCCCACACGGAAACCTGATCCGCAGCCATCCTGGAGCCGGAGGGATGGGGAGGGGGAGGGGGTGTCAGAGAAGAGCTCTCCCCCCACAAAGCCCCTTCACTTCTGCCCCAGAGTTAAAGGGGTGCTCTGGGGGAACATTCTTCAAGCCCTGCCCCAGCCAGCCTCCACTCTCAACTCTCTAGAGGAGCATTCTTCCAGCCCTGCCCTAGCCTTCACTGGAATCTCCTGGGGAGCATTCCTGAAGCCCTGCCCCAACCCAAGACGGGCTCCCTGGGGACGCATTCCTGCAGCACTTTCTCTCTGTTTCCCTCTCCCCATCTCCCTCCTTCTCCCTTGCTCCCTTTCTCAGGCTTTCGCCTTCCTCCGCAGTCCAGCATTAGTGCGATCAATAGCACCGATCGCATCGGGGACACTAGGCAATCCATACCCATGCGCTCCCTTAGCGCACTGCAGTGGTCACAGCTTAAGTGCATAGAAAGGTGTTATACCTCTGCTAGATGCGGGGAGACAATGGCCAGCATTGATCGAGTTGGCATGTAACATCTTTCTCTTCCTTTCTGTCCATTGGGCGTGGTCGATGAGCAATTCAAATGTGTTCACACTTTATTTACTTTGCTTTGTTTCACTGCTGTTGATGATCTCTTTTTTTATTGTCGCATAAGGGAGACGTTTAATGAAAACCAGAAAAACACATGCGAGGTAGTATGGCGATGTCTGGTTTCTAGAGTTGCACTATAGGCTTATGTGCTATTAGCTGAGAAGAAAAAAAGAGACGATTTCCTTCAGCGAGCAAAGCAAATCTCCAATATGTGGATTGGTTCCAGTCAAGCTTTGCAATTTGTTTACCCAAAATAAAACATTTGAAATTGTAAAAAATGCAGAGTTTAGCAGGTGCTGGTGGTTGATTAGAAAATGGTTCTAATAAAGCATCCATCTGCGAGTAGAGACTTGATGTAAGGCTGATTAATCGGTCATGGATGTCTACATAATGCCACATAGGAAATCTCCTTCGATATTCCAGAGAATACACAAACATGAGCAAACACCCACACGCACATACACACACATGCGCACACACATTCAAAGTACTTAGTATGCCATCTAGAAGTTTCTTTTCTCCCACTGTGTTTGAATGCTAATAGAGTGTTTCTGCACAATCACAATACCCTAATGGCAATTAGATTCTTTTGTTTAGTTTCCACAGGGGCTCTTATCCAAACTGTGTTTTTTTTCCATCATTGAGCAATTAAGAGTTATTTGTCCGTTAGATTGACATTTATAAAAGATGGGCTTTGTTGTAGAAAAAAGTGGCAAAGTCAGTCACTTAAATGTTGCAGAACATAAAAGACCCTTTTTCCCTAAATCAGTTACAAAAGTTTTAAATTCTTATTACTATTAAACTCTGTACTAAAGGTAGTATCTCACTGGGCTGTGACTGTTAGCAAATAGTTGTCAGCATTCAGAAAGGAGTCTCCAAAATGTCTTGAAGCGTTTGCGATAGTTCTCAATTTTCTTGCCCAAGTCACAAAGACTGGCAGCCTTGTTGCTTGAATATTAAACATAAATGCTTTTGTTAAGTAAATGTAATGCAAAGTTTTTAGTTTTAAATTTCCCACTTTTGTCAACTGTCATTTTTTTGTGACACCAGAGAATCATTTGAATGTGAACAAGCAAAGTAACTTCATGCAAAGTCACACACATGCATGTGTTTCTGCTCGAATTAACATCAATGGTAGGATGACACAAGGCATAAACATACATACCGGGAACCAACACACAAACACAAGACTTGAGACTCTTAAAATTGATGGAAAATCTTTGTAAAACTCATGGGATGTCTAACCCATAATTTGTGGTTGGGTTGTGAAATGTGAAATCAAACTGTATGTGTAAACAAAGCAAAACTAAACTAGCCTCCCCTTGAACATATTTTAAATGTTCTTTCAGTGATCAAAGTTAGCTTTTGTGATGCATCAAACATCAAATCATTACATCGTTGCTCATGTTCCGATCACAGACAGAGCTGGAAAATGTGCGTCAGATGGCCTTTCTCAATATGGGCCCATCAGGACTTGTAAAGGAGGACAGCAAGTCCAGGAGAAGCACATGGAAACCTTCAGTTCACATCATTAGTTCTGTCTGCCACCTTGTCAGGGTATTTATAGTCCTATTCATCCATCAACAGGTCAATGACACAGTCTGCCAATGGCATCCTTCTCTTTCAGTCCCATAAGGTATCACTACTGCAGTGTGCTAGCACTGGGACAGGCTGAGGGACTTTCCTGGAGACACAATTTGTTTCCAGCTTGTGGTCTGGTTGCTGTTTGACCAAGTCAATGCATGCTACTAACCCATATTGTTGCATTGCTTTGTATTAAATGCTACATTACAACAGGCAGGGGTATGGAACTGACACTATAAATACACAAACTAAGGGCAGCCCAGGCCTGTTTGTATGTTATGCCATACAATGTACGAGGCATTTAAATAATACGTTACATGTGTGAGGCCTGTGTGGTTGGATATCTACCAAAAACAGTGGTAGTCTGGTGTTGTGCTCCCCTTGGTGTAGTGTACTAACACACAAAGTGTGGCATATTCTCTGTTGAAGGCACAGAGTGAGAGTGGGAGTGGGAGAAGAGCTGAGTGGCAGAGTGGAAGGGAGGCTCGGTGGGCTGAACGTTGTTTACCTGTCAGCTGGCATTGATTAATCTTGTGTTCGGTGAGATCGCTCAGCGACTCGAACACCTGCCGGCAGCTGTCGCAGCTGTGCAGCGCAGGCTCCTCGTCCTCCTCCTCTCCCTCCTCTCCTTCCTCTGGAGAGAGCAGCCTCTTCCTCAGATGCCCGGCCTCACCATCCTCCGCCACCCTCTCGAGGGCGCACTCTGGATCTGTGGAGCCACAGGAAATGACAGCACCACATAGTCAGAGGGGTGGCCCGCGATGTGAGGTACTACAGCTTCCTCTGGGTGACAATAAAGTGGATTTCTAGACTCTGGATTTAATAAAAACAATAATAAAAGCTGTAATAAAAATGCAGGTTCAATTTGGACCTCTGTAACTCAACCACTTGTGCCATAACAGAAGTGTTGGGCAGGTGAGGTGCGACAAATACAGGCAGAAAAGGTGGCACAATGCTCACAAACACACATCTGACACACACACCTTTGTTATTAGAAATGGTTTTACGTTGTGTTTGCCCTGCTTCACCCAAGCAAAACTTCAGTATATGAAACTAGACTGATGGGAATATGTGTAGTTAATAAATCTGGGATTGCAGTTTTGGCTGGACCAAAGAAATATGAAATTCCACCAGCGAGCTGAATTGCATCAATCAGCATCTATCAAAGGAGACAGGCCTTGCCAGAAGTGTGGATGTGCAGAGTGCAGCCCAGTAAAACACAAAAACTGAGATTGTTATGCGTTACACTTTCGTCACAACACACTTCCTTAAATTATTCAGCCTCGCTCGCAGGCAGCCGCGGGTCGTGCACATCAATATTCTTCAATCCATCTGCAGTTTTGTCTCTTGTTGGCTTTGTGCCGCAGCAATGCCAGGGGTGAGCCTCTGACTACCCCGAGCCAGGACTAGTAACCATCTTTTCAAATTACCAACCTAATCTGAGCTTCTTCTTGAATTGCTAAATTATCCATACTGAAAATAAAATCTTGCATGGTTCACTCGCAGCATAATTTCATTTAAAAGTGCGGAAAAATGAAGGCAGCCTAGTAAGGTATCTTATAACTAAGGCAGCATGGCCTGTAGCCCTTTTTCTCCCCTTCCTGCTGTGATGACTACTCTTGACAATAAGACTGATTAATAGGCCGTACTTACAATCAAACAATCTTGTCAACCAGGTTATGTTTTGTGGGGAGAGAAGAGCCTTTACCAGCAGCCATTTTAAGCCCCACTGATGCAAGTGTTCCTCAGCTTGTCTGGAAACTCTGGAGGGAAACATTAGGCAAAAAGCTGCTTTTTTTCCTTCTTTTTTTTTCGTCTAGCAAACCGTTAACAGTACCTGAGGGCAAAGAGTGTGTGGCACTCATGTGTGCAGGTGTGGGTGTACATGTATTGGGTGCAGCAGCCATTTTAAGACCTTCTGTAGGGGTTCTCGTATATTGTGAAATTCCTCGAGGAAATGCGTTCCAGAACTCATCAAGGCCACCCAGGATCCCCCCCCCCCACACACACACACACACACTTGCGCCAAGTATTGATGTAACATCACACCCTCCATTGTCCTTCCCTCTTGGCGACTGAGGCTCTCGGAACATGCCCTCTAAAAATATCAGCACCGTGGTCCCAGGTGGGACCATGCAGAACAGAACAGAAGGTGTTTCAAGAAAATGAAAATCCCAACCCAATCCTCACAGATGCAGGCCTTTCTTGCTCCTGGGGAAACACTTCTGACTGAGGCCAAAAGCCACACAATATAGGCTTATGATTCATCCACACATGCAGACGCTGAATTCACAATATGAACTGAAAAGTGAACACTTCATATTTATTTTCTTACAGAGCAGCCTGTAGAGAAGGTTAAGACTTTGATTTTTTTCCTTTTTTTCAAAAGATCCTCATGAATCATTCATTTTGTTAATATTACAGCTCAGTTTAATCAGGAAAAAAACATTTGATGGCTACATTTAAAGGTTTTATGTTTTATCTGTGATAAAGATACAAATCTGGATGCAAAATTAAGATTATTTTCTTTTATATTAAGCTGATTCTTTAATATAATGTCAAAGCTATTAAATGTAAAATAAAAAAGAAAGAATTTAAAAGAACTAGGTAAATCACATGAGCATTACACCCAAAGATGTGTGAGTTTGTGACCCCCGCCCTTTTCTTGTTTTCTCTTGTTTTAGGTGACAAGTTTCAGCTGCGACTTATGGTGAAGCTGGGCCAGAGTGCTAGACCAAGCAGAGTGACCTCCGGTGCACCACTGTGAAGAGGCGATGGAAGTGCAAACTCCAGCATGTAAGGATCGGGTGGTGGGTTGGTTAGGAAACTGAGAGCTGATGGTGTGTATGCGTGTGATGGGAGGGGTGAGGGTGGCGGGTTACGGGGCAAGGTCACGTTCAACCCAGGGATTAAAGAGTCACATCAATACTGAGGTTCCTGTGCCTCTGGGCCTCATACAGTAATCCATCAGATCAGGACATCCTCTTCTACCAGTCTCTACAGGCTGGACAGCCGATCAATACCGGCATGCTTGGAAAGGCTGCCTGTCACATGTGGATTTCTGGGGGAAGATGTGCAACATATTGGGAATTTTTATTCTTAATTTTGATCATCAACACTGCTGCAAGAGTCAAAAGAGAGGACGTACTAATCTCCCCGTATTCGGATAAAACCAACTCGAAAAAGCTGCGACTAAGAAATAATTCATGTGAGGGCGGAGTGTTGGGCTAACGGGAGGATAATGAAGATTTTACCAAAAGATTTCTGTAGATGAATATCCAATCTTATTGAACTGAAGGTGCATTAATACTGGAATCATAAAATGTGGGGATCTGAATAGTTATTGGCATCTTTAAAGCCATGTAATATCGTATTGAGTCCAAATCCATCAATCATACATACACTTGTGGTGCCTGGTGACATTTATCATGCCACAACTTTCATCTGGAGACTTGAGGTGTCTACTGGACCCCCCACTCTTATACTATTGAATATTTCTGCTCTTAAATATTTATAACCCTTTTAATTGATATTCTCCTTTCTGCTTCATTAGCCCCACCAGGGATCTGTGGTCTCTAGCAGGGAAGCCCCACACTCATCCCCCCATTGTCTGGCCCACACACTGAGACAGGTGGAGACACTGACCATGGGGAGAGAGGGAGGGCATGAACCCACCAGAAATGAAGGAAATAAATATGAAGCAATAAGGCGAGACAAAGCTGCAAAAGCCTGAACTCCAAAGAAGCTAAGTCTTAACTAACCTTAAAGGGGTAGTCTGATCATTTTTTTAAGTGACGTTCTGTCAAATAGTTATGAATAGTTTGTACTTTATCAGTTGTGATATCAGTCATAGAGCATAAAGTGTGGAGAAAAAGGCAGACGTCTTCGTCCAGGCAGGGCTAATGGGCTGAGGGTTATGTTCTTACTTGCCTGTAGACAACAGCGTGTCGGGCTCAATCAGGCTGAACTTTGATGGAGCTTTTTCTTTGTGCAATGAAAGCACTTGGTGTCAAAAATATCATTACCAGCGCACCAATCTTTTTTCCTCGTTTCCCCTCCATCGTTTTCAAGAGATCCTAATCTTATGATGCCCCCCACCCCCCCCCCCCCC